>NW_008350771.1:1407546-1433210 GCF_000622305.1 Nannospalax galili
TAAAAGGAGGCCCTTTTAGAAAAAAAAAAAAAAAAAAAAAAAAAAAAAAACTAAGAAAAAACAAAAAAGAAGAATGAGCTTTTTCACAAGGTGTGGTAGCCTGTGCCTGTAATTCCAGCACTAGAGAGGCTGAGCAAAAAGGATTGGGAGTTTAAGGCCAGCCTCAGCTACACAGGAAAAAAAGGGGATGGGGAGAGAGAACTCCACAGCTGAGCTTCATTCAACCTCTTTTGTCTCTGAGTCAAGGTTTTGCTAAATGGCCTAGGCTGGATTCAAACTTACTATGTAGCCTAGGCAGGTCTTGAACTTATAATCTTGCTGCTTCAGTTGAGTAGCTAGGCCTGTGCAATCAAAGTTTTTCCTGCTTCCACCTCCCGACTGTTGGAAATACAGGTGTGAGCCAGCACCAGGCTAAGCTAGAACATTTTAAACTACACTGAAACCCTCAGTAACAGAAATAAATTCAATAGCAAACACCTATAAGGCATTTCTGTGTGATTTACTGATATTACCCTATAAAGATACTGTTAGTCTGCCTCATTTTACTGGGAGGATCTGTAACTTCTTTACTGCACTGGCCTTTGCTAGTAATAAAGCTGAGGTTCAAACCTGGCAGCTTGAATCTAAAGCCTGTGCCCTGAGCCACCATACTTCCTGGTGTCTCTCCCCCACTTCTCGCCCAAAAGGTAAGAATGCTGAACTAAGAGTAAACATAAATAGCAGGTAAGGCCTTACTTAGACGCGCCTGTCTGGTCCAAAACCACCTTGCCTCCCCGGCAAGAAGGGTAGACTTTGACAAAGAACTCATACAGCATGCCGTCATCCACGTCTGGGGTTAGGTCCCCCACAAACAGCGAGTACTCGGGGCTGAGAGGAGAAGAGAAGAGTCAGCAACAAAATCAAAACCCTGCTGTCAGCGTGTTGGGCGTATTTCTTTTTGGAGACAAGGTTTTGCTATACAGCCCAGGCTGGCCTCAAAGTCCCAGCAATCCTCCTGCCTAAGCCTCCTGAGGTCTGAGATTACAAGCACATGCCTACCAAGTGCAGTACTGGCACAGTTCAGGCCTCTAGGGCCCTCTCAGAGAACACTACATGTGATGGGCCTACTAAGTCAGACCTTTTTTTCTCTTCCCTGTTGAGGTCAAACCCAATGCCTCGCTCATGCTAAGCCTAGCCAGCCTAGCACAACGGTTCATTAAACTTCTGGCAGAAGACTTACAGAAACATCCCCAGCCCCGAATTCTCCAGTCACTACATAAAACCTGTCCAAAAGAATGCAGATGAAGGGATGGATGGATCAGAGTTACACCCCAGAGGAGCTCAAACAATAAAGACTAGACAGTCTGTGTTCACTGAATATATTTAATTCCAATGTCAGCATAGACAAGGCGCATAAGAACCAGCCCAAAACCTCCTAAAGACCTAAAGTCTAGCAAATAAAATCCCCACACTTGTTTTGTTTTTGAGACAGGGTCTCCCTGTGGTCCGAGATGACCTGGAACTATGTAGACCAGGCTGGCCCAGCACTTGGGAGGCAGAGGCAGGCGGATCTCTGTGAGTTGAAGGCCAGCCTGGTCTACATAGTGAGTTTCAGGACAGCTGGGGCTACAGGGAGACCCTGTTTCAGGGCTGGAGAGATGGTTCAGCAGTTAAGAACACTGGTTGTTCTTGCAGAAGACCTGGGTTCGAATCCCAGCACCCATATGGCAGCTAACAACTATCTGTAAGTCCAGTTCCAGGGGGATCCAACAGCCTCTTCTGTCCTCCATGGGCATTCCACAACACTGGTGCACTTACCTACACACAGGCAATGCACATATACACATAACCACTGAGCCATCTCTCCAGGCCCCCAAAATAGAAATACATTTTTATTATTGTCTTTATTATTTCTGGTCTAGGCTGGCCTGGACCCTCCTATCTTCTCTCTTCTGTGTTATGTTCTACTATCATGCTGGGCCTTACTTTAGTATTTCAAGTATGATACATAGTTCTTGTATAAAATCAGAATATAAAACCAGATGTGGTGGCACACACCTTTAATCCCAGCACTTGGGAGGCAAAGGCAGAGGGATCTCTGAGATCCAGTCTGTTCTAAGCTGTTTCAAAACAAAAGACAAAAGCAAAAAACTCACAAAGAAAAATAAAATTAGGGGACTGGAGAGATGGCTCAGCAGTTAAGAACGCTGGCTGTTCTCGCACAAGACCCAGGTTGGAATCCCAGCACCCACATGGCAGCTAACAACTGTCCGTAACTCTAGTCCCAGGGGATCCGACAGCCTCTTCTGACCTCCTCGGGAACTGCACGACAAGGGTGCACTTACTTACATGCAGGCAATACACGCATACACATAAAATAAAAATAAATAAAATTAAGACATATTTAAAAAAAAAAAAAAAAAAAAAGAAAAAGAAAATTAGGGGTCCAGGTACAGCAGTTCAGGCCCAGAATCCTAGTACTTAGGAGGTCAAAACAAGAGGATCCAAGAATTCAAGACCAGAATCAGTTATGTAAGTAGCAAGATCAAAGTTGGCCTGGGCTATGAGAGACCGTGTCTCAATAAATAAATAAATTTTTAAAAATGAAAAGCCAGGTAAGCTGGGCGTGGTGGCGCACACCTTTAATCCCAGCACTCGGGAGGCAGAGGCAGGTGGATCTCTGTGAGTTCAAGGCCAGCCTGGTCTCCATAGCGAATCCAGGCCAGCTAGGGCTACAGGGAGACCCTGTCTCAAAAAGACCAAAAGTAGAGCACATTCTTTTAATTCTAGCACTTGGGAGGCAGAGGCAGGCAGATCTTCGTGAGCTGAGGCCAGCCAGGGCTACACAGTCGGACCCTGTCTCAAAAAAATTTCTTTTATATTTTTTTATGTTATTTTGTTATTGTTGTGGTTTTTTTTTTTTTTTTTTTTTAAAGATTTATGTAGCCCTGGCTAGCCTGAAATTCCTATGCAGACCAAGTTGGCCTCAAACTCAGAGTGACTCTCCTATCTTTGCCTCCCACACTAAAGTATGCGAAAACAAGGCTAGCGCCTGTATGGTTTTTGAGACAGACTCATGTAGCTGAGGCTAACCTCATACTCCATATGTAGCCTAAAACGATCTTGAACTTCTGATCACCTTGTGCCCACCTCCCAAGTCTGGGACAGAGGCCTCTGCTATCATGTCATTTTCTTTGGTGCTGGGGATTGAACCCAGGGCCTCCTGCATAGTAGATAAGCACTCTACCCATGAGCTACATCTCCAGCCCTGTTGTTTCTTTTTTTGCAGTCTTTTTGAACAGGGTCTCCCTGTAGCCCCAGCGGGCCTGAACTCACAGAGCTCCACCTGCCTCAGCTTCCTGAGTGCTGTGATTAAAGACATGCGCCACCATCCTGTCATTTCTTTTGAATTTACGAAAATTCGGTATGATTCATGTTTTGTTTCTACTATTTTTAATTTTCATATACTTCAGCAGCTGGGTGTAGTGACTCACACCTGTAAGCCTTCAGCTACTCAGAAGGCTGAGGCAGGAGATCACCTGAGAGCAGGATCAGCCTAGGCAACACAGCCATGTTACCAACCCCTCAATGTCAGGGTCTGCAACATGACTTGGTGCTGCTCCAGTTAATGAGCACATTATAACCAAACTGCTTCTCTGAACCCCTCTCTATTATGAGGTTATTTGAGATTAACCTCCAGTGTGTCCTATTAACATATACTACTTCAATGAACACTTTTGAGGTTACTCTGTGTTTACATTCATGAATAAATTCTGGTAAGTAGAATTACAGAGTCAATGAATACCATGCTTTTTAAAGCCTTTGAGACATTGTCTTAAAACTCTGAAAAATGATTGAGGACTAAGAACAAGCCACAGTGTTACAGTGTTGTTTTTTTTTGTTTTTTTGGGTTTTTTTTTTTTTTTGCTCTTTTTGAGACAGGGTCTCCCTGTAGCCCCAGCTGTCCTGGAACTCACTATGTAGACCAGGCTAGCCTTGAACTCACAGAGATCCACCTGCCTCTGCCTCCCGAGTGCTGGGATTAAAGGCATGCACCACCATGCCTGGCCATAGTGCTGTTTTATGTAGCTCTGGCTAATCCGGAAAATACTATGTAGACCAGGCTGGCCTCCAACTTTCCATGCTCCTCCCTCGAGTGCTGACACTGCAGATATATGCTACCATAGCGACCACGGTGTAGTTCTGAAAGTCCAAGAATGGAGTTGAAGAACTATTCCTAAATTGTGAAATAAGGCAGGATTATTTCCAGTGTGGAAATGCAAAAACTGTTCTGCTTATTTTAGCATGGACTATTAAATTTTTTTTTTTAGACAGGGTCTCCCTGTAGCCCCCACTGTCCTTGAACTCATAGAGATCCTCCTGCCTCTACCTCCTGAGTGCTGGGATTAAAGGCCTGAGCCACCACGCCCAACTTGGACTATTAAATTTTTAAAGTGCAAATAAGTACTTCCAAATAAGAAACTGAAATGTGCAGCAATTTGCACTGCTACAGTAGGTGGATTCTTATGAATAAAACCTCAGGATCTGGAAAGTCAACAACGTGGAAGGTTGATGATGGGACCAAATATAGAAAAGACATGGTCTTACCAGGCATGGTTGTACATAACCATGACCTTAGCACCCAGGAGGCTGAGAGAGGATTGCTAAGAGTTTGAGGTCAGCCTGGGCTACAAAATGGAATTCTAACCAAGTATGGGTCTCATACTTGGTATTGAGCGCTGTCTCAATAGTAATAATAAACAACCAAAACTGGGGATGTAGCTCAGTTGGTAGAGTGTTTGCTTAGCACACACAAAGTCCAAGGTTCAATCCCTAGCATTAGCTCTAACACTGAATAAACTGGGCATGATGTCACACAGCACTTGGGAGGTAGGACCTGCATATAAGGTCATCCTGGAGACATAGGGAGTTTGAAGCCAGTCTGGAATACATTAAAGCAAGAAAAAGCACAGCCTTGATATCATACAGGCCAGGAAGTGGGAAAATGTCTTCCTTCAGAAGAGGGCAAAGTTCAGCCAAGCTCAATCCCCCACCTTCCTTTTGGCAGTAATTGGCAGAGTGACATCCTGTGCCTATCTAGACACAGCCTGGGGCTTGCAGCTATGGTGGGGCTGCTCCCTACTCACCTATTATCTGGTTGTTTCCCATAAGTGGCATAATTCAGTTTAAAACGTTTTGCCTGGAAATTTAAAGACATGAACAAACTAAAACAGAGAAAGATCTTTCAAGAGCCAAACAATATTTGAAAAAAACTGAAATAAATTACCTTGGCCAAAACATCTCCCCCTCTCTAAGCCTCAGCTTTTTCTCCTGTATAAAATGAAGGGGTTGCACGGTTGACCGTTAAGGGCACTGCCAGCTCCATGGTTCTATGAGCCCAGGTGTGCCAGCTGGTACAGCTGTGAGCTAAGTAACTGTGGGAAGAGCAGAATGTAACTCTCTTGAAACGTGTTCTTGCTGCTGCCAGCCTGTTCTAGCTTCTCAATCAGGCAATAGACCTAAGGCTTTCAAGTGTGTGTGTCTGTGTGTGTGCGCATGTGTGTCTGTATGCGCGCACTGGGGATTGAACCCAGGGCCCTAGGCATACTAGGCAAGTGCTCTACTCTACCACTGAGCTACATCCCCAGCCTGACTTTCCAGTCTTCTGTCATAGGAAGCAGTTCTTCAGAGTAGAAAGGGTATGAGTTTTAGAGGCAATCAATCTTCCATTTGAAGCCTGGCTCTGCCACTTACTACCTGTATTGCCTTGGGCAACTTATTTCACTTTCCTGAGCTTCAGTTTCCTGGTTTGTCAAAGATAACATTGACTACTGTGCAGGTGGCTATAGGAGTAAATAAAATGATATTAAGTATCCAGTAGGAATTCAATACATGGTGGTAGTGACAATAAAAATGGCATCATTATCTAAATGTCCTTACAGGTGTGGCTCCTGGAAGGGGTTTCCCATTAATTTTATGCAAACACTTCTCCGCTGTGGCCAAATCTGCAAATTCTACAAAGCAGTAGCCAGCTGGGATTCTGAAAAGAAAGCAGAGAAAAAGAATGGTTAAGGATACCCAGGTGAGTCTTGTCCTAAAGACAGGAGAAATGTTTTCTAATTAGAGTCACACTATTTTTCCTCCACTCTATCCATATTCCAGTACAGACTGTAGCCCTATCAAGCCTTAGAGTCAATATCTAGTTTATGAGAAATTAGGGATAGCCACAGGGAAAATACCAGGAACAAATTAATCCAGAGGGTAACAATTCTTACCTACTTAAAAAGTCAAAGCACTTGCCCTGGACTCAATGTCTAAACGGGGAGAGGGGGTGTTGTGTCATGGGAAAAAAAAAAAAAAAAAGATTGGCTTTGTACACTGAAAGCCAGAAGCCCCTCACAGTGGTGCACGCTTGTAAACTGAGCACTTCAGAAGCTGAGGCAAGAGGATTGCTCTTATAATCATTTCACCCCTTCTTAGATTACTCAAGTTCAGGGCCAGTTTGAACTACAAAGCCAGACCCTGGTGTGAGTGTGTCTGTGTGTGTGCATGCCACTGGCACTTGTGTGGAGAATGGGTTCTGGGGCTCAAACTCAGGTCAACAGGCTTGCACAGAAGTGCCTTTATGGGCAGAGCCATCTTACTGGGCCTACCTGACCTCATACTTCAGATTGTTCTGATCCTACTTTTTGAGACAGGGTTTTACTATGTAACCCAGCTGGCCTTGAACACACAGAGATTTGCCCGGCTCTGCCTGAGTGCTGGGATTAAAAGCAAGCACCACCAACCCAGCCAAGACCCTATCCTTAAAAAAAAAAGCGGGTGAGGGCTGGTGAGATGTCTCTTGCATAAGACCCAGGTTCAAATTTTAGTACCCAGCACCCACATGGCAGCTAACAACTGGCTGTAACTGCAGTTGCAGGGGATCTGATAGCCTCTTCTGTTCTCTGCAGCCACTGCACCACACGGAAGCACTTAAATGCAAGCATAACACTCATACACACACACACACAAATTTTACAAAGGGGGGTCTGGGTATGGTAGCATGCCTATAATTGTAGCATTTCAGAGGTTGAGGCAGGAGGATCACCTCACGTTCAAGGTCTCAGTCCCTCTCTAATATAGATATATATTATGAACTGGGCATGGTGGTACACAGGTGGTTCTAGCACTTGGGAGGCAGAAATGATTGCTACAAGTACTGCCTTTATACTCCAGTGAAACCTTGTTCTCTGAAAACAAAAAAAGATGGGGATGGAGAAATGGCTCAGTGATTAAGAGCACTGGCTACTGTCCTACAGGACCCCGGTTTTGTTCCCAGCATCCACTTGGCAGCTAATAACTTCCTGTAACCCAAGTTCCAGAAGATCTGACACCCTCTTCTGGCCTCCATGGGCACTGCAACATGGGTGCACTTATATACATGAAGGCAAAACACACACGTAAAATAAAAATAAGTAAGTTTCCAAATATCACAAAGCACAAAGTCTTCAAACCCAGGTTCCAAGCATCCTGTCCTTAGGCAATTCTCTATGCTTCCACTCAATATGCCTCAGAACGTTATTTTACAACTCTGAAATTACGATTACTAGGGATGGCGAGAAGCCCTAAATGTCTGGAATGACAGCTGCAGCAGGATCTATTAAGTGAGAACTGGAAAGATGAAAAGGGACTGTACCCAGTGAGGCGATTTCGGATAATCTTGACGCTCATCACGGTCTCCCCCATTGTGGCAAAGGCTCTGGAGATGAAGTTCTCATCCATGTAGGGTTCCAGCTGTGTATAAACAAGAGCGGAGAGGCTCAGGCCGCGTCCCATTTGGGGTCGACCCAGGGTGGGTGGGGAGGTAGGCTTTCCGCAGAGGGGCCCACAGTTCCGAGTCCTTTACTTCAAATTGCTCCCCCTCACGGGAACTCTCCATCCCTAGAAACACCGCGCCCCTCCATCCTCGAGGGTCTCCCTTTTCTTCCCCAGGACCCCGAATCCGGAGACTCAGCCTCTTCACTAGGATGCTGGGACCCGCATTTCTGTCGAGGGGCGGGGCGAGCCGGGGTTTGGCTCCTTAGCCAGGGCGGCCTGCAACTCTAGGGAGCCTCGAACTTGTGGCGACCCTCCCTCAGCCTCCCCAGAGATGGGACTAAGACATGAGCCTCCAAAAAGCACCCTCCGGCTCCCCCCGACCCCTCCTCTTCACCGGGTGGCGGTCGTCACTCACGTCTCCCATCCACAGGCTGGCCGCCATCCCGTGTCCAAAGACCCAGCGGGCCTGCAGCGCCGGCCCCCGCCAGGCCGCGCTGCAGAGACCGCCGGGAGTCTGCGTCCAGACGCCTCCCGCGCATGCTCCGAGCGCTCCGATCCGGATCTTTCCCTACTACGGACCACAGCTTCCGGCTCGCAGGGGGCGGGGCCTAAGTTGGGGGCAGGAGGCAGGGGCGGGACGAGGGCGTCCCGGATGCATGGCGGCTGTGAGCTGCTTCTGTTTAATCAAACCTCGTAAAAACAAGTATTAATTAGGAAAGCTAGGTGAGCAGGGCGTGGTCTCTAGTTCCTACACTAGGGAAGGGGTCAGCGAGATGGCTCAGTGGGTAAAGGTGCTTCCTGTAAAGGTGGGGCTGTAGGGGCTCAAAAAAAAATCCACAAACCAGTTTTTTTTTTTTTTTTTTTTTTTTTTAAAAGAGAGCAACAAGGAGTGCTGTCTGTAAGAACTATAAGCAGAAATGTAAGAAAAAATAATGACGGAACCCGTCCAGGAACTTAAAGGATCCGGTTCCACTTGGTGGACAAACCACTGCCACTCAGCTGCCCCCTTGCTCGGCGCCCGGTTTCGCAAAATGCGATTCGAGCATTTGTTGTTGAAGATGTATAGGGATTCTTCATTCACCTAAACCCTGTAGTGGGGAGAGAGGAGGGCTAGGGGAGTACCTCTTGACAGTCTTCAAGTCCAATGCCTATCCCTTTATGAAGTCTTTATTCTTGGTCTTTTTGAGATAGGGTCTATTTTGGTCTTTTTGAGACAAGATCTCCCTGTAGCCACAGCTGGCCTGGAACTTAATATGTAGACCAGGGTGGCTCTGAACTCACAGATCCGCCTGCCTCTGCCTCCTGAGTAGGATTAAAGGTGCCCACCACCGCGCCCAGCTATTTTTGAGTATACTGCTTGCATGTTTGTTTATATATATACATACATACATGTATATATATATACACACACACACATACATATAATGCACCCATGCTGTGCAATACCCACGGAGGTCAGAAGAGGGCATCAGATCCCCCTGGAACTGGAGTTATGGACCACTGTTAGCCTCCTTGTGGGTGCTGAAAACCGAACCCAGGTTTTCTCCAAGAGCAGCCAGTGCTCTTAACTGCTGAGCCAACTTCCCAGCCCTTTAAAAAAATTTTTGTCTTTTTGAAGCCGGGTCTCCCTGTAGCCCCAGCTGTCCTGGAACTGTGTAGACCAGGGTAGCCTTGAACTCACAGAAATCCGCCTGCCTCTGCCTCCCAAGTGCTGGGACTACAGGTGTGGGCCACCAGGCCTGGCTAAAAGTGATTTTAAAAAATATTTTATTTTGGGGGCCTGGAGAGATGACTCAGCGGTTAAGAGCACTGACTGCTCTTGCAGAGGATCCTGGTTTGATTCCCAGCACCCACATGGCGGCTCCAACCTGTCCTTAACTCCAGTTCCAGGGGACTCCGAAGCCCTCTTCTGACCTCCGCGGGCATTGGACGACACAGGTGCACTTACCTACATGCAGGCAATACACACATACACATGATAGTTGTTAGCTGCCATGTGGGTGCTGGATTTGAACCGGGTCTTCTGCAAGAACCAGTTCTTAACCGCTTAGCCACCTCTTCAGCCCCTATTTCTTAAAATATTTTATGTGTATGTGTGCATTGTCTGCATGTAGGTAACTGCACTATGTCATGCAATACCCACAGGGGACAGAAAAGGCTGTTGGATCCCCTGGAACTGGAGTTACAGTTGTTAGCTGCCATGTGGGTGCTGGGATTCAAACCCGGGTCTTCTGCAAGAACAGCCAGTGTTCTTAACCACTGAGCCATCTCTCCAGCCCCTGAGCCATTTCTAGACCCATGTTTTTAGTTTTTGAGGCAGGGTCTCATTGTGTACCCCAGAATGGCCTGGAATGCAGAAACAGATGGCAGTCCTTCTGCTTTGGTATCCCCAGGGCTGAGTGTGCAGGTGAGATCCCACTCCTACCTCTCTCCACATTCAGAGTCCCAGTATTTACTCCAAAAATGTCAGAGCTCTAATTTATCCTTAAGCTGAGACCAGGTATATAAGGCCCTCAGTAAACTGCTTTGAACAACTCATTCCTAATGTGTATCTCAGGCCTCTACATCAGGTTGGTACCCAGTTCACTTCAAAGTCAGAGACTTCTGTGCCTTGTGATTGGTTCTCTGACAGCAAAGGCCAACAGAAGTGACTGATGGAGCCCCAAGGTTCTTCCTTACCTGTCTATACATCCCAAGCTTAGAATGTACCTATAGGTCAAGAACTCATCAATTCCGGAAACCAGAGACCCAACTATGAGTTTCCAAATTTGATGCTTTGGGGTTGGTGAGATAGGAAAAGGCAATGGCAGCTACATAAGAAACCAAATTCAGTCCCCGAAACTCACATAGCAAAAGGAGGAAACCAACTCCCATGTCGTCCTCCCAAGTTCATGCATGTGTGCATATACACAGATGTAAAAAAAGTTTGTAAAAACCAGTATTTCTAAGCTGAGCTAGCTGGCACATGCCTTTAGTCCCAGCACTTGGGAGACAGAGACAGAGGCAGATGGATGAGAGGCCAGCCTGGTCTACGGAATTCCAGGCCAGCTAGGGTTACAGGGAAACCGTCTCACAAAGACAAAACAAAAACAAAAAGAACCCCTGGCAGTTCTAACCTGCTAAATTGCAAAAAGGACAAACTCCAGTAAATATAATCCAGATAGATTTGGGGAGAAGTAGCAGACCTAAAAAATATACTTCACAGGGCTGGAGAGATGGCTCAGCAGTTAAGAACACTGACTGTTCTTGCAGAAGACAGTTGCTGGTTCAATTCCCAGCACCCACATGGCAGCTAACAAGACTATAACTCCAGTTCCATGGGATCCGACAGCCTCTTCTGTCCTCCTTGGGCATTGCACTTACATATATACAGGTATAACACTCATTCACAGGTATAACACTCATTCACATAAAATAAAAATAATAGCCAGGCGTGGTGGCGCACGCCTGTAGTCTCAGCACTTGGGAGGCAGAGGCAGGCAGATCTCTGAGTCTACATGGTGAGTTCCAGGACAGCTGGAGCTACACAGAGACCCTGTCTCAAAAAGACCAAAAAAAAAAAAAAAAAAAAACACCCACCAAAACCCCACCACCACCAAAACAAAAACAAAACAAAAAACCCACCAACTCAAACAAACAAAAACCAAATGAACCATCCGATTTCTCTTTTTATGGATCACTGAAAAAAATCCAAGGCCTGGCATGGTGGTACACACCTTTAATCCAGCATTTAGGAGGCAGAAGGTAGAGCTCTATGAATCTGAGGCTAGCTTGGTCTACATAGCAAGTTCTAGGCCAGCCAGTGCTACATACATCTCAATTCTTCCCTTGTACCCCTCACCCCCAAAGAAATCTAGTGAGGTGCTGGAGAGAATGCTCAGCAGTTAAGAATACTTTCACAGGCTGGGTGTGCTGGTGGCACATGCCTTTAATTCCAGCACTCAGAAGGCAGAGGCAGGGGGATCTCTGAGTTTGAGGCAAGTCTGGTCTACCTAGCAAGTTGTTCCAGGCCAGCTGGGGCTTCAGATATCTCAAAAATACCAAAAAAAGAACATTTTCCCACTTAGTGGCTTACAAACATCTGTAACTACAGGTGTAGGGGATCTGACGCCACTTTCTGGCCTCTGCTGGCACCAGCCATGCACATGGCACACATGACCTGCAGGCACCAGTCATAAACATGGTGCATCTAACTGAAGACAAAACATCACATACATCAAAAATTTTTTTAAAAAATCAAGTGACTGCCTTGGGATATCTTGACACCCTTCAAGCTATAGCCTTGACATAGGTTCCTAGGCACCAGCTGACTCTGCCATTCTAACAGTGCCTGTTGGTACATGGTAGATATTCTTTCAGAAAAAAAAAACAAAACCCAGAAGTATATAAAAAACAAACCTCTTTTATAAAACTCTAAATTTATTCAAAGTGTTAAAAGATTTCACTCTCCCCTCCAAAATAGTTTACAATTTAAAAAAATCAAAACTATTTTCTCAGCCACTGTACAAGTTGCTGCTTCCTTTCCTTAGGACCAGCCTCTGCCCCTCCAAACCCTTGCCTCCAATCCTCCCCTCAGTATTGTTTAACACACTCCCCCCTCTCTTCCCCAGAACCATGCCCTGACTGCCCAGCAGAGCCAGCCTGGCTTTCCAGTCCTGTGGCAGGCAAGGCGACTGGAGAAGGGAACGCACAGCCAACGCTTGAGGGACAGGAGGCTTTGTGCTTTTGGAAGAACAGCTAACTGGCTTTCTTCAAACAGGTCACTGTTTTTTGCCCCATGGACACCTGTTTAGAGCCAAATATTTGGCTTGGGGTTGCCCATAGCCCTGAAAAGCCTTTGTCCAGATTCCCCCAGGCATGTGTCCATGACAACTGGCTCTGATGACTGTACCATCTGTCTCCCTGTAAACTACTGTTAGAAATGCAAAGAATAGCACATGCTAGACATGGGGCTTGACAGAGTCCCAACTGCTTAGAGTGTGACACCAAACTCCCAGGGTAGGAAGTTTCGTGGGTTTTTTTGGTAGGTAAAGCCAGCACCAGCCAGGACTATGGGAGTCAGGGTGGTAGGAGGGAGGAAAGGTCTAATCACATAAGTCTGGGGTGAGCAGTATTCCTTATGAGAACTTCCATCCCCATTTCATCCTGCAAGTCCTAGGATGATTCCAGAAAGGAGGACGAAAAAGAGGAAAAGGTTTCTGCTCTGCTGATGGAAAAAGACAGGATATGACAGATGCTCAGGGCTGGGAGGGGCCTTCTGGAATATGTAGCTGGCTGCTTTCTTGTTCTGTGAGGCAGTGCTCGGGGGCCAGAAGTCAGGCCCTCAGAGACATCATCAGCTCTGTTCCTTGTCCTTAACTAATAAGACTGTGTGCTGACCCCCGCTGGATACAGATAAGACCACCCTGTTTTCCAGCTGTTTGCCCATCATCTCCACGGGACTCCAGGCATCCTCATCCTGTCCTGTGCCCAGCTGGTAGTTGGTGCCCATGCCCCAGGCAAAAACACGACCTGCAAAGAACAGAAGTAGAGGCAGTTGTCTCCAGGATCCCCAACACTTGCCTTTCCATACCGTAAGAGGCCTGGGATATGGGGGTGAATACTGATCTTGACCAACAGCAGTCTGGCAAGGTCCCAATCTCTGAGCATTCAAGATTCAAGGGAGGCTGGAGAAGCTGAAGAGGTGATAGCCTCCATTGCCAAAGACTTCTCCCTGCTCCTAAGCATGGCACTAAACCCATTTTCAGGACCAGCTCCCTTTGAGATTGCTCAGGATACTTTGCTTGAGATGCAAAAAGTATAAAGGACAGATGCAAATGCATAAAGGACAGAAACTTCTTGGTGCAGTGCAAGCTCCACTTCCCGAGGATTTCCTCCCAGATAAGCTCAAACACATCTGTCAGCCAGACTTCTGCAGCTCCCTGGCTGTGCGCCTCTCCCTTGGGCTTTGGCTGCTATGTGTCCACAGCCTCCTCTGCAGGACAGGACACTGACTACTAAGTCTCTTTCCTGTAACTCTAAGCATAGATCCCTAGGAACTTGCTGGTACATAAAAATTTTCAGTCTGGCAAGAACCCAGAATTAAGAGTCTGGAGACTCCTGGGTTTTCAAGTCCCAAAGTTCAAGTCTCCTCCTTGGGCCTCTGTGAGATCTGCTCCTTTGCTGTTTTCCTCCTCTGCACAACAAATCACCTCTATTAAAATAACTTATTCTGTCTTTTCTAGTATTTATGTTTATATCCGTATGTCTTTATATATGTGTCTGTGTATGTACACATGGGTGGCCACACTTCTAGAAGGTAGCATCGGATTCCTTAGAGCTGGAGTTACAGGCCTCTATGAGTCGCCTGATGTGGATGGTGGGATTCAAACTCCTCCTGATTGAGCAGCAAGTGCTCTTAACCACTAAGCCATTTCTCTAGTTCTGCCCTCCCCCCAACCCACCTTTGTTTTTTGGGACAGGGTCTCACTACTTAGTCTAGGCTGGCCTCAAACTTGTGACAATCCTCTTGCTTCAGTCCTCTAAATGCTGGGTTTTCAGGCATGAGCCACCAAGCCCAGCTTTGCTTACTCATTAATATTCATCAACGTCTGAGCTTCTGAGTTGGGGGCAAAGCCATGTTCTCCCCACCACTGCTCTCTGCATCTCAGTGACATGTGATGACAGTACCACAACCTGTTAAGGAGTTTGCTAAGAATCATGACCACAGGGCTGCAAGGATGGCTCAGCAGTTAAGAGCATGGGCTGCTCTTCCAGAAGACCCAGGTTTGGTTTCCAGTACCCACAGGACAGCTAATAGCTGTCTGTAACTCCAATTCCAAGGGACCCGATGCCCTCGTCTGGCCTCCATGGGCATTGCATGATGACACAAGTGCACTTAACACACATGTAGGCAATACACTCATACACATAAAATAAAAATAAAAAATTTTTTTAAAAGAAAAATATTAAAAAAACAATCATGAGCCAGGCATGGTAGTGCATGCCTTTGATCCCAGCACTTGGGAGGCAGAGGCAGGCAGATCTCTGTGAGATTGACACCAGACTGGTCTACATAGTGAGTTCCAAGCCAGCTGGGGTTGCAGGGAGACCTGTCTCAAAAAAAAGAATCATGGCCCCTTGGCCCCCGGGTTCCAACCAGGCCAGATATGAGAAGCCCCACTCACCATCCATGGACACAGCATACCCCACCGAGGCCCCACAGGCCACTGAAGAGATGATGGGCAGCCTGGAGATGAGGGTGGGTATGCTCTTTTCCTCGGCACCCTCCCCAAGGCCCAGCCGTCCATACTCAGCCCGGCCCAGGCTGTATGCCTTTCCTGTAGGAGAGAGATGAGCATGAGCAAAGGGCATATTCCAGGTGGATAGCACAGCAGGTGACTACGCACGTTCCTGGGGGCTAGTCCCTACTCAGGCTGTCATAAGGTTTACAGGATCATTTAGCCTCATTTGGGGGTGGGAGCTAGGAGAGCCTCCACACAACACCCCAGTGAACTCATACTTGGAAACACCAGGGTCTGGGGTAAGGGGTGACCCTCACAGATCCAACCTATATCTACCCAATCCATGATCCCAGGAGTCTCGTCACTTTAGAGACCACTCTGTCTCCATGTAGAAGGACTTGGAAGTCCTACCTTCTGAATCCATGCAGACTGTATGGTGTTGGCCACCAGAGAAGCCCACCCAAGACTTGGTGGAATTCTTGAAGGATGTCAAGTTCTGAGGTATGAAGCAAGATCCTGTGCCTGGAGTTCCTGTTGCCAAGGGTGAAGGTGTTCTAGAAGCTTCCCTTTTCACTCCCATCCCCAGAAAGGCCATGCATAGTGTCACTTTACAGGCAATTCAACTACGGTTCTGAGGGTTTCAACTCATGCACAAAGCAAGAACAATGAATGAACGCAGGAGCCAGGAATGGAATCAAGGTCACCAAGTCATGCCTGGTGCTAGGATAAAGACTCACCAAGCTGGTGATAGTTGGAGAGGCCAAAGCCATAGACATGGCCCTCACGGGAGATGGCAAAAGTGAAATAGGCACCACAAAAGGCATCCTGGAACCTCACATGGCCCCGGCTTCCCCGAGATTTCAGTAGCACACACTTGGGGACCAGGAGTCGTTCTGTAAGTAAAGAGGAAAGCCAGGGTCAATGATAGGTCACAGGGGTCCTTTCTCCTAATCCTAGGTGTCTCTTCCATTACAAAAGTCCCCGAAGGGAGGACAAGCAGAGTCCCTTATCCCCATGATACAGAAGAGGTAACTTAGGCCAACAGTCTCAAGTGCCTTGCTCAAATTTTAAGTCACAAAGGGAAATGATTATGTGGAACTCACCCTGTGTCAGGTGTTCATTAACTCATTTCTCTTCAAAGTAACCCAATGGGAGGTGGTTAGGGGAGGGTTTAGAAAAGGAAAACTATATTAAGGATCCTCAGACTCAGAAGGCAGCAGAAGAGGATTTATATCTAGGGCTGTCAGTCTCCAAAGTCTGAGTTCTTAACCCACACTGAAAATCCATTTGATGTAAACCTGAACACAGAGTCCCTCCTGCTTCTCACTTTTGCCAGGGGATGGCTTGCCCAACTGTCCCACTAGAGGTCTAAAACCACTTACCAAGGCCCTGTCGGCCACCGCGGTTGGCAAATAACTCAGGTACACGGCCCAGCTGACCCTGCTCCCCACAACCCAAGGTGTAGAGGTCACCATCAGCCGTCAGCATCACCAAGTGGTCGTTTCCTGAACATCAGAGGAAGGCAGAGGATGCAGGGCTGGTCCTGTGGGCCTAGGGCTGAGCTGGTCTGCACCAAGGTTCTCTAGCTCCTGCCACAGTGGGTTCCCCAACACCTACCCGAGGCTACCTTTACCACAGGCATGTCCAGCTGTACTTGCACAGGTACCATGCTCTTCTTCATGGGCTCCAACAGCCCAATCACACCATTATTATCCTAGTAGGGAGAGATACAATGACACTTAACCAGCCAGGCCTACTGCCCTGTACCAGTCAAAACCCAGGCTTGCAGGAGGCCATACAGTTGCTTGGTGAAGGGCAGTGGGTGGTGGCAGACATGGATGAAGCAGGCAGGAGGCTGGTTACATAAGGAAATTCTTACAAACGAAAGCATTCGTGGGAACTGTTAAAGTAAGCGAGGCGACAGATATGAGTAGAGATAAACAAATCTGGCTAAAAGTCAATAACTGTTGAAGCGGTGTGGCAGAAGATGCAAACGTAATACGTTATTCTGATTCGTTTTATATGGGTTGAAAGAAAATTTCTGTAGAGCTGGAGAGATGGCTCAGTGGTTACAAGCACTTTTGCAGAGGACCAGGGTTTGGTTCCCCCCACACACACACAGCAGCTCACAACCATCTGCAACTACAGCTCCAGGGGCTCTGATTCCCTCTTCTGACCTCCACAGGCAGGCACTTGCACAAGGTAGTGGACTTACATGTATTCAGGCAAAGCATTCATATACATATAAAAATTATGTGTGTGTATGTGGGGGGATGTCCACATGAGTGAAGTTCCCAGTGGAGGCCAGGAGAG
Source organism: Nannospalax galili (assembly GCF_000622305.1). Classification (NCBI taxonomy): domain Eukaryota; kingdom Metazoa; phylum Chordata; class Mammalia; order Rodentia; family Spalacidae; genus Nannospalax; species Nannospalax galili. Next base: position 1,424,862 of record NW_008350771.1, read on the forward strand.
GGCATGAGACCCTCAGGAACTAAAGTTATACAGGCAGTTGTAAGCCGCCTGATATGGGTACTGGGAACCAAACTTGTGTTCTCTGTAAGAATATGTGGTCTTAACTAATGAGCCCTCTCTCCAGCCCCCATGCTGAAACTTTTAAAAAACTACATTCCCTTAGGCTAAGAACTATAGCTCAGTTGGTAGAGTGCTTGCCTAGTAGTATGCACAAGGCCCAGGGTTTGATTCATGGCAGTGCATAAAATATGGGTGTGTAATTCCAGTACTCAGGAGGTGAAAGCAGGAAAATCAGAAGCTCAAAGTCATCCTCAGCTACACAGCCAGTAGAGGCTAGCCTAGGATACATGAGACCCTGCGTCAGAAAATACAAAGATCAAAATGTAACAACACTCCCCATTCCTATGATTCCTTTTCCCAAAGCCTCTGGGAATCATGGACCTGGGTTGGAGGGGAAGGGAGAGAATAAGGCAGAGGATGGGTAGAAATAGCAGCTTCCAGGATCAGCTGCAGCCCAGAGGCATCCTTTACCCACCCCTTTCCAAAGACATGCTTCAAACATGAGATTCAGTGAAACATCCAGTGGTATGAACAGGTCAGATGGAGACGTAAAGGACTGGGATCTGGACCCCAGCTATACTTTCTTACCAGAACACAAACAGAATGGGGATTATTTGGGGGTCCTAGTTCATTCTATCTGCCAGGCCCCACAGTCTTCCAGACCCCGTCTTACCCGGAAGGATCCCCAAAGGAAGACACGGCCATCTTCAGTGAGGGCTGCTGTGTGACTGTCCCCTGCTGACACCTGTACTACCTTCTCTTGCAGTTCCACTTTCCCAGGGACCATCTCTGAGCCCTCCACTGATGTGTCCCTTCCCAGGGCACCTTCATCATTGCAGCCGAAGGAGTAGACCTGTGCCCAAGGTGCCCCCATTAGCACAAAGTCTGGTCTTGTGACTCATTCTTGTTAGGTCACTCCCTGCTTTGATATCCATGTCCTCATGTCCTGCCTGCCGCCCCCCCCCCCCCCTACCTGCCTGCCCCCCCCCCCCCCCGCTTCACGCCCTGCCCCATCCCTCATTGCCCCCTTCCCCAGGCCCTATCCAACCTGTCACATCCCTCCAACCTACCTGGCCACTTTGGCTCAGACACACGGTGTGCATGCCCCCAGCCTCAGCCTGCACCACATCCTGCAGAAGGGGCACCAGGGCTGGTCTCTTCCTCTCCAGCACATTCTCACCCAGCCCCAGCTGGCCCACGTCACCTTGACCCAGTGTCAACACCAAGCCTGGTTCTGTTCTGTGGGACCTGTGTGAGACTGAAGGGCAGAGAAGACAGCCCCTGAGTGTACAGGATGAGGGGAGACCTCACCTGCTCTGGGTTCAAAAGGGCCTCGGTTTGAGTCCTTGCTCTGCCATAAAAATGACTTTTGTGAGCCTAAGTGTCCTCATCTATGAAGCAGGGTAACAAAAGAATCTGTCTCATTGGGATTTTGTGAAGATTAAAACCTGAGTACATTACTAACATGAGGAAGAGGAAACAAAAACAAGGTGACAACTCCTTATGTGAAATGACTCGACAGGCAGCAGATGGAGAGTGAGGATAAAAGATAAGTGTCCTGATGAGCCATGCTGCAGGTATACAGCTTCAGTGCCAACAGTGATTGTTTATTCTACCAACACTAACTGACTTTGTAGATACCCCATATAAACTGAGACCCTATTTTACAGGAAAGGAAACAGAATCTCCTAGAAGTTCAATAACCTTTCCAGGGCCATAAAACTAATTAGCAGAGTTTGCAATGAGCCAAGGGCCACTACTACCTCGGTTAGAGCACACATCAGTTTCCATCCAAACCCCCCTCCATTCCCAGACTGTGATTTCCAACTCTAGATTGTATTAAAAAGAACAAGGTCCATGTATTTGGCCAGTATGGGCAGCACTACAGCTTCAGAGCAAGGGAAAGAGTAGGGAGCTCATGGGTGCATTTGCAGAGGGGTATGGGCCAACTGGTGGGCAGCCTTCTGGTAGCCTGCCTCAGCCCTTCACAGTCAATGGTATCTGTTCCCTTCCCCAGGGGATTGGCTACAGTTGCCAGAGCCACTGCAAGCTGCACAGGGGCTGCACAGGCCAGCGAGCCATCTGGTTGGGTTTTCTGGTCAGTTGGGCTTGGCCTGAAGGCACCTTGGCAGGAGCAGGTGACAGGACCTCAGTGGGAGGCAGTGGCCCTCACTGCTTGGTTACAAGAGTCTGCAAAAGACAGACACTGTCTGAGCATGGGTCCATGTTCCTCCCTCCTGAGCTAGGGGTGAGTTTCTCTCATCCTTGCTCGACTGGGGTTCTAGGAGAGAGGAGAAAAAAAAAAAAAAAAAAAAAAATCACAAGACATCTCCCTGAAATGACACCAGGACATGATTTCATCTAATCCTCCATGGCCCAGAGCAAATGGTGGTGTTCTCATCTCCATTTTATGAAGTGAAACCCAAGCTCAGCCAGGCTAAGTGACTTGCCTATGATTGCAGAGCAATAAAGGGGCAGAACTAGGACCGGAACCCACCTCTGAAAGTCCAGTGGGTCCAAGAGCCTCAAGCTTCCCAGCTGTTAACTCAGAGTGTGTGCACAGAAGGCCAGGGACTTTTCTGATTAAGGGGGCTGGGAGAACCAAAGTTCCAGACCTTACCATAATACATTTGTCTGGAGCAAAGTTCTAGAATCTAGTTTTTTGCTAGCATGGCTCCAGTGCTCTTTGATAGGTTTCCACCTCACCCTCTTATGATCGCCGAAGGGTTGACTTGCTGAGATACAGGGGAGACTCCAGGAGGGCAAGGTCCCTGGACGTCTAAGTCCCTCAGCTTCAAGTGGGGAAGGAAGGAGCACAGCCCAGATTCTCACTGTTCCAAGAGACCACCCAGCCAGGCTGGGATCCAGGCCGACTTACCCTTCACCTTCTTGCTCTTGGGGATGACATCCTCTGGGGGTGACCTTCTCTTTGCTATGCGTTTAGGTGGCATCTTCCTATCCTGAAAAGACCCAGTCAAATACCACATGTCAGAGTAACAAACATGTGCCACTTAGGCAGTATTCATCAAAACTCTAGCTGGGAGTGGTGACACATAGCTTTAATGCCAGCACTTAGGAAGCAGAGCTGTAGGAGAGAGGCCAGTCTGGATGACATGGTAAGTTATAGACCAGCTAGAGCTACAGGGAGACCGTGTCTCAAAAAAAAAAAAAAAAAAAAAAAAAAAAAAAAAAAAAAACAACAGTAAAAATAAATACAAAACTCAAAACACGAAGCCAATAAAATAAAATAAAAACCCCAAGCAGAATGAAAAGTTGTCTACTATCCATTTTAGGTTGTTATTATCAGTAGTACTGAGAGAGGGTCCTATGTAGCTTAGAATGGCCTCGAACTCCTGATCTTCCTGCCTCCACCTCCTGAGTGCTGGGATTCATAGGCATGTACTACCATGCTTAGTTAATGTGTAGGATTAAGTGAGTTAATAATGAATGCAAAAGCATACAATGTTGAGGATGCCGCTCCCTGGCAGAGTACTTGCATAGAATGCCTGAGGCCTTCGGTTCCATCCAATAACAGAAAAAATTTTAAATGAAAAAATAAAAACCATCACATAATATGTGCTGAATACGTTGATAGTGGTGGGAGAACAGCACTTAAGGCCTTCCCTAGGTCATACTGGACACACTCTTAATCTGGAGGTTATGATATAAACATACTCACGTGCCCATCACCTAACAGATGAGGAATGGAAACTGCCCAAGGCAACAAATCAAAGAACTGCAAAGGCCCTTCTCAGTCTGTGCTGAGGACCTGACCAGCACCCTCCCCCATTTCTTTCCTCTCCTAGGGCTGAAAGCCTCAGGCTTTTCAGCTATCAACTTTGAAGATATGAATACAAGACCAGGGACTTTTCTGACTCACGGGGAGGAGACCAAAGCACTTTTAAACCAGACTCTGGGCTGGAGAGACGGCTCAGCAGTTAAGAGCACTGGTTGTTCTTGCAGAAGACCCAGGTTCAAATCCCAGCACCCACATGGCAGCTAACAACTGTCCATAACTCCAGTCTCAGGGGATCTGACAGCCTCTTCTGACCTCCGAGGGCATTGCACCACACAGGTGCACTTTACCTATATGCAGGCAATACACGCATACACATAAAATGAAAATAAAATAAGTTAGGGGCTGGAGAGATGGCTCAGTGGTTAAGAGCATGACTGCTCTTCCAGAGGACCCAGGTTCGATTCCCAGCACCCATATGGCGGCCACGAACCGTCCTTAACGCCAGTTCCAGGGGAATCTGAAGCCCTCTTCTGACCTCCACGGCATTGCACAACATGGGTGCACTCACATACATGCAGGCAATACACTTGCACACATAAAATAAAAATAATAAAATATTTAAAAAAAAATAAGTTAAAAATTTAAAAATGAAATATTTTTTTAAAAAACCAGCCTCCAAAGTACCCTAATTGGTGAGTTCCAGGTTAAGACCCCATCTCAAAAACAAGGTAGAGAACAATCAAGGAAGACGCCTGATGTTAACCTCTGGCCTCCATATGCACACAGCACTTCTCCATAGAGATCTACTTGCCTCTGTCCCAGACTGCTAGGATTAAAGGTGTGCACCACCATGATTGACTATATTTAAGTGAAAAAGGGGAGGGGGGGAAAGTGTTTGCTGTAGTGCATACTTACTGTAACCCCAAAACTCAAGAGGCTGAGGCACAAAAATTGAGAATTTGTGACCAATCCAGGTCTTTGTGTAGACAGAAAATCCCAAAAAGTCAGCTAAAGGTAGACCATGGCCCAGGTAGGAACTTAAAGTGGCCTGAGCAAGCTCCCCAGGGTCCCCCCCCATTAGTCTGGCCAAATATAAGAAGCAGAGAGCAGAAGTCAAGGGAGGGAGAAGACAGTGAGGCCAGAGCACAGCTACTGAGGCACCTGGAATGGACTGAGGGAGGCCTGGTTGGTGCCAGATCCAACAGTTAAGTCCCCTGCTGAGAGGAGTCAGGAGCCTGACTGACCTGCGTTGTCTCTGAGCCCCAGATTCTTCACCTGCAAATGGGCAACTCTAGGTGCTGCTCATGGCTGTGTGCACAACCAGACAGGCAAGCAGGGAAGAGCAACACCTCCCGAAGGTGAAGCCCAGCTGGGCATGGTGGCAAAGGCCAAGGAGGCTGAGGAAGGATTTGTGACTGCCAAATTCAAGGCCAGCCAGGTCTACACAGGGAGTCCCAGGCCAGCCAGGGCTGTCTAATAGGGCTGGGAAGATGACTCAGTAGGCAACAGTGCTTGCACTCACAACCTGAGTGCAGATCCCCAGACCTACATGAAAAGCCAGATGCCCTAGGGCAAGTAGCTGTAATCCCAGCACACCCTTCTGAGAGACAGGAGGCAAAAGCAGACAAGAGAATCTCCAGAAACTCCCAGGTTAGCTAGCCTGGCCTACGCAGGGCAGAGGGACCCTGTCTCAAACAAGGTGGAAAGATGAGGACCGACTGACACTTCAAGTTTGCTCTCTGACCTCTACATAGTCACCATGGCACATCTGGCATCCATGAACAAGCATACACACACATACTCATACAACACACACATAATAAATTGTGGAGCCCTGTGCCTATTACCCACAGGCATATTCTATAAACTCTCTGTAATTGCTGTATTTCATTTGTGGCTGGGTGAATCCAGGGCCTTTCAAATCCATGTTCTTGACCACTAAGTCACAAAGTCACACTCCTGCCCCCTGCTTGTGGGTTTATGGTTTTCTTGTGTTTTTTAAAAAATATTTTATGTGTATGAGTGTACTGCCTGCATGTATGTGAGTGCACCCATGTCATGCAATGCCGCAGAGGTCAGAAGAAGGCTTCGGATTCCCCTGGAACTGGAGTTAAGGACGGTTTGTAGCCGCCATGCAGGTGTTGGGAATTGAACCTGGGTCCTCTGCAAAAGCAGTCAGTGTTCTTAACCACTGAGCCATCTCTCCAGCCCCATATGGTTGTTGTTTTTTTTTTTTCCTTCTTGAGACAAGGTCTCCCTGTAGTCCCAGTTGGCCTGGAACTTGCTATGAAGACCAAGCTGGCCTTGATCTCAGAGATTCACCTGCCTCTGCTTCCTGAGTGCTGGGATTAAAGGCATGCACCATCATGCCCGGCTCTCTGCTTGTTTTAAGCAGTGTCTAAACTGGGAATAGACTTTTTTTTTGTCTTTTTGAGACAGGGTCTCCCTGTATCCCCAGCTGACCTGGAACTCGCTATGCAGACCAGGCTGGCCTCAAACTCAAAAAGATCTGCCTGTCTCCTCCTCCCAAGTGCTGGGATTAAAGGCATGTGCTACCATGCCTGGTGACTTTTGTCACCACATTCTTTTTTTTTTTTGGTCTTTTTTGAGACAGGGTCTCCCTGTAGCCCTAGCTGGCCTGGATTCACTATGGAGACCAGGCTGGCCTTGAACTCACAGAGATCTGCCGGCCTCTGCCTCCTGAGTGCTGGGATTAAAGGCCTGCGCCACCACGCCTGGCTGTCATCACATTCTTATTCCCACCTCCACTCCCCAGTGTCCATCTTTTTTTTTAAATTTTTAATCGTGTGTGTGTGTGTGTGTGTGTGTGTGTGTGTGTGTGTGTGCAGGTGGCCACACAGACCAGAGGCATTGAATCCCCTGGAGCTGGAGCCAGAAGCAGTGTGAGCCACCTGACATGGGTGCTGGGAACTGAACTCCAGTCCTCTAGAACAGTATGAGCTCTTAACCACTAAGCCATATCCAGCTCCCCCTCCCCTGTCCATGTTCAAGGAGTTACAAACCAGAAGAGTGTGAGACTCAGAAAGAAAAGCCAGAAAGGAGTCCATTTCCATTAGTAGGTATCTACAAGGTATGAAGTCTAACTATGCACTCCTAAGCGCTCACACCTGTCCCCTGAGGGAGGCATGACCACCCAGTTTCCCAGAGAAAGAAACAGCAGTTCAGGAGAGGTACCACAGGCCAGCCATTCCGTAAGAGAGATGAAATCCTAGGTCTCCTGGACACCCCACCACCAGAGCCAGAGCTGCCCCCAACCTGTGAAATGCAGTGGGGAGGTACACCAGACTAGACAATCTACCAGGGTGTTCCTGCTACAGCCTGATATCACAACTGCCTCATTTTCAGAGCACTCTGGGACCACAGCAGCGGACCCTCTCCTTCCCCACATTAGGAGACAGAACCTGCCTGCTGGACTTCGGGGCTGAAGAATCTTTGTTGGAAAGGTCCCCAGGAGCGACGGGAAAACATTTGCTGAGTTGCTGCTGTGTTGTGCAGGGACAGACCTGTCTGGGACCCTTGTGTCCATTTTTCTTTGAGGAAAGGGGCCACAGTTTCCAGCGAGTGTTAGAACCACTGGCTTTAAGGAAATTGTGGGATATTATAACTGTTTTACAGATAAGGAAACAAAGGCTCAGGGGGATCTACTGGGACCAGAACCAGACTCCTGTTTGGGGGTTGTATCTGCAACCATAACCTGGTGAACCACGTCTAACTCCTCTTTCCAAGCTCCACTAGGATGCCCTTCTTGGGCCCTTCGACTCTGCCATGTCCACTCCAGCCCTCCTCACCAACCACCCGGGTACCAACACTGATCACAACACTAACCGACGACACTTCTAGCAGATTACATATACCGTGCCCCTACCTGGGCCACACTGTTCCAACCTCACCACCCAAAGTCTGCCTCTACTGTTCCATCAAAACCCTATCCAATCAACCTCACCTGGAAAGCCATCCCTGACCCTCCAGAGTCGGGTTAGGGGTGCTCCCTTGGAGTTCCCGGTACATTGCATACCCTCAACTTCTGCTAGGGCACACAAGTCACACGTGGTCGGAGGACTTCAACACACGTCTGATGAATGAATAACTTGGCAGCGCCAAGGGCGTGTTTTGGTGATCACAGGAGACGGTGGGGACCCACGGGAAGTTACTCCAAGGAGCCCGGGCGCAGGGGGGGCCACGTGAGTCACAGTCCCGGTAGTTCGGGAGCAGCTCAGGGTGTGGATACGCGGGGTCCGAGGGTTCGGGGCGGCCCTCTCGCCACCTCACCCACTCCACAAGCTGCAGCCTGCAAAGCAGATCTGGACAAAGCCAGTCTCCCGCGTCCGAGCCGCCGCCCCCGCCGGCGGCCACCGGACCAGAGTAGCGCGACGCGACTAGGCTCGGTGCCTCTCGGCGCCCCACGGCTCGGCGCTGCTCGGCGGAGCTCATGGCGGCCGCGCGCTCCGGGCCGGCGCTCCAGCCGTTTGAATCTCCCGCCCGCGGGGCGCGCGCTCGAGCGGCGGAGGGGCTGCGCGGCTCCAGCCAGC
>NW_008350771.1:1433322-1434527 GCF_000622305.1 Nannospalax galili
GCCTGCGCCCCGCGTTCCGGCCCGTCGCCGCCTCGCACTCCGCCCGCCCCTCGCCCGCCACCACGGCTCTCCGGGAGCCCCACCGCGACCTACCTCGGTGCGGGACGGCCGCGGGGAAGGAACTCCGGCGCTTGGAGGCCTGGCAGAGCACTGCCCCGGAGCATGCGCTCTGGGCCTCCGGCCGCGACCCTGGCCAGAAAGGAAAACAAAGAACCCCGGAGGCCCCTGGCGGCCACCCGGGGAAGTGCAAGCGCTGCTGCCCGCTTAGGGCGGTCCGCCAAGCGCTTCCAGCCGGCTCCGCTACGCCGCAGGTATTTCAGAAACCCAACTGGACAAATGTACTGACAACAAAGCGGGAAGACTCCTTGAATCCTGATTTGTTTGGGAAAATAGGGTGCATAAGATTCTGTGCCCGCGGCTGGAGAGATGGCTCAGCGGGTAAGAGCACTGGCTGCTCTTGCAGAAGACCCGAGTTCACTTCCCAGCACTCACATGGCCCCTGACAACCGTCCTTAACTCAGTTCCAGGGGATCCAGCGTCCTCTTCTGACCTTCGTAGGCATTGCACGACACGGGTGCACTTACACACATACAGGCAATACACTCATACACATAAAATAATAATAAAAAATAAATTATATAAAAAATGATTCTAGGGGGCTGGAGAGATGCCTCAGCGGTTAAGAACACTGCTCTTGCAAAGAACCCGGGTTCGATTCCCAGCACCCACATGGTGGCTATGAACTGTCCTTAACTCCAGTTCCAGGGGAATCCGAAGCCCTCTTCTGACCTCCGCAGCATTGCATGACACGGGTGCACTCACATACATGCAGGCAATACACTCATACACATAAAATAAAAATAATGAAATACTTTTAAAAAAATGATTCTGTACAGGGGCAGGAGAGATGGCTCGTCAGTTTTGATCACAGGCTGCTCTTGCAGAAAACTTGGATTCGAATCCCAGCACCCACATGGTGGCTAACAGCCATCTGTAACTCCAGTTCTAGGGGCTCCAATGCATTTTCTGGCCTCCAAAAGCACTGCACCGACACTAGTTCGTTCTCTCTCTGTCTCTGTCTCTGTCTCCAGTTCTAGGGGCTCCAATGCATTTTCTGGCCTCCAAAAGCACTGCACCGACACTAGTTCTCTCTCTCTCTCTCTCTCTCTCTCTCTCTCTCTCTCTCTCCACACAACACTCACCAC
>NW_008350771.1:1434621-1441815 GCF_000622305.1 Nannospalax galili
CTTTCTATTTTTCTGTCTCTCTCTCTCTCTCTCTCACTCTCTCTCTCTCTCTCTCTCCAAACAACACTGACCACTTCTTGTCTGTAAAAAGTTTCCTTCGCACCAGGCCATCTGACTCAGCCTGGGTAGGGCTTAGGAATACCTTTTTGAGTTAAGTCTAGGTGGGCAAGGCATCCGGGAGAGACAACACTTGTAATGACTTGACTTTGCCACATAGACTGGAGTAGAGGGTGCCTGTGGGGGGTGACAGATTGAGGATGCAGGTCTAGTATATCTATGGGGGTGCCACTTCTATCCTGAGACAATAGGGTCCTATGGAAGGGTTCTGACTGTAAGAAATAAATATTGGGGCTAGAGAGATGACTCAGAGGTTAAGAGCACTGACTGCTCTTGCAGAGGACCCAGGTTCGATTCCCAGCACCCACATGGTGGCTACGGACCGTCCTTAACTCCAGTTTCAGGGGAATCCGAAGCCCTCTTCTGACCTCCGTGGCATTGCACGACACGGGTGTACTCACATACATGCAGGCAATACACTCAACACACATAAAAACAGTAAAATATTTTTTAAAAAAATAAAAAAAATAAAAAAGAAAGAAGTTTTTATGGTCCATTTATGGTATGAAGTGTACTTAGAGCTTATCAGAGTTGCAGATAAGCAGGAGGCCCTCTCTGAGCTGGGAGTTGGCACCTGCTTGTCTTAGAACTCTGAAAGCTGAAAAGCTACAGGTAGTCCAATACCTGACTGAACCCATGATCAGAAAAGCAGCAGTCTCAAGTCCCAGAATATTCATTAGATAAGGCTTTCTAATAGGATGGGGAATTTGGGTAGAAAAGCATGAAGAAGTAGCCCACAGGGAAAAGGGCAGGAATTTCTAGCAGTCAGGGACTTTAAAAACCACTGTCTTGGACCAAAAAAAAAGCTAGCATGCCACCTTTTTTTCTTTTTTTTTTTTCAGAATTGTGTTAAAAACTTTCCCTTTTGGGGCTGGAAAGATGGCTTATGCTAATCACAAATAATTAAAAGTAAAGTAAGGGAGTGGAGATGATTCAGTGATTAAGAGCACTGGCTGCTCTTGCAGAAATCCATTCCATTCTCAGTACCCACATGGACTAGCAACCATCCTTAACTCCAGTTCCAGGGGATGTGACACCCTCTTCTGGCCTCTATGGGCATTTTGCACATATATACATGCAGGCAAAACACTGATAAAATAAAAACAAATAACTTTTTTTTTGAGACAGGGTCTTCCTGTAGCCCCACCTGCTTTTGAGCTCTCTAGGTAGATCAGGCTGGCCTCTGTCTCACAGGGATTCACTTGTCTCTGCCTTCCAAGTACTGAAATTAAAGGTATGTAACACCACACCTGACCCAAAGGTCAGAAGAGGGTGTCAGACAGATCTCTGTGAATTTAAGGCCAGCCTGGTCTACACAGTGGTCTACACACTGTCTGTCTAAAAGGAATAAACAAAAAGATATTAATTTGGGTTGGAAACTATTGGAGATGAGAGTTTAAGATGAAAGACAAGGCCGGAGAGATGGCTCAGTGGTTAACAACACTGGTTGTTCTTGCAGAAGACCCAGGTTCAAATCCCAGCACCTACATGGCAGCTAACAACCGTCTGTAACTCCAGTCCCAGGGGATCCGACAGTCTCTTCTGACCTCCGCGGGCATTGCGTGACACAGGTCCACTTACCTACATGCAGGCAATACACTCATACACATAAGATAAAAATAATAAAATTTTTTTTAAAAAGATGAAGGCTGGGCATGGTGGCACACGCCTTTAATCCCAGCACTTGGGAGGCAGAGGCAGGAGGATCTTTGTGAGTTCAAGGCCAGCCTGGTCTACATAGTGAGTTCCAAGCCAACTGGGGCTACAGGGAGACCATGTCTAAAAAAGATTTAAAAAAAAAAAAAAAAAAAAAAAAGATGGAAGACAAGCACTGAGCAAAATGCCCTCTCTAACATCTTCAGGATCTTTAGGATTTCAAGTATTCCCTGACACACATGATGTTCAGAATTATGTCTGAAAGCTTCTTATTTGAGGGTAGTAATTGCTACAAAAGGGTATTTTCTGTGTTTCACATTAATTTTGACTTCTAAAGTCCTACTAAGGACATTTTTAATGTATTTACCTTTCTTAAAATATTTTATTATTTTTATTTTATGTGTATGTGAGTGCACCCATGACATGCAATGCCCACAGAGGTCAGAAGAGGGTGTTGGATTCCCTGGAACTAGAGTCATGACAATTGTTAGCTGCCATATGGGTACAGGGAACTGAACCTGGGTCCTCTGCAAGAGGCCTGTTGAGCCATCTCTCTAGCTCCTACCTTTCTTTTATTTAAAATTTATTTATTTTTATTTTATGTGTATGAGTGATTTGCCTGCATGTAAGTGCACCACATACATGCAATGTCACTAGAGACCAGAAAAAATTGACAGATCCTCTGGAACTGGAGTTACTGATGCTTGTTAGCTATCCTGTAGGTACTGGGAATTGAACCTGGATCCTCTACAAGAGCAGCCACTGCTTTTAACTACTAAGCCATGTCTCCAGTCCCTCTTATTTATTTTTTAAATTTTATGAGTGTTTTGCTTGCATGTAAAAATGGAGTGCCTGTGGAAGCCAGAGAAGGGTGTCAATCCTCTGCAACTGGAGTTACAGACAATAGTGAGCCACCATGTGGGTGCTGGGAACTGAACCCAGGTCCTCTACAACAGCATCAAGTGCTCTTAACCACTGAGCAATCCTCTCCAGCCCACCCTCACCCTCACCCTCCTCTCCTTTTTTAAAGACAAGGTTTCATGTATTACCTATGTAGTCAAAGCTAATCTTGAGTTGATTCTGTTTGCCCCAGCTCCTGAGTTCTAGGATTATAGGCCTGTGCCACCACACCTGGCATTTAAAAAAAATATATTTTATTTATTTTATGTGTATGAGTGTATTGCCTGCATGTATGTGAGTGCACCCGTGTTGTGGAATGCTGCAGAGGTCAGAAGAGGGTTTTCAATTCCCCTGGAACTGGAGTTAAGGATGGTTCATAGCTGCCATGTGGATGCTGGGAATCGAACCTGGGTCCTCTGCAAGAGCAGTCAGTGCTCTTAATTGTTGAGCCATCTCTCCAGCCCCCTACACCTGGCATTTTTATTTACTTTTTTAGGAGGGGGTCTTTTTGAGGCAGGGTCTCCCTGTAACTCCAGCTGCCTTGAACTCACTCTGTAGACCAGGCTGGCCTCAACGCAGAGGATCTGCCTGTCTTTGCCTCCCCAGTGCTGGGATTAAAGGCGTGTGCCACCACGCCTGGCTACCTAGCATTTTTATTTACTTTTTAGACAGAGTCTCACTTTGTAGCCCTGGCTGGCCTCAAACTCACAGAGATCCACCTGCTGCTCCCTTTGACAGCTGAGATTAAAGGCATGCACCACCATACCGGGCATGCCCAGGCTTTAAAAAAAACAAAACAAAAAGAACAACAACAAACAGGGTCTCCAGATTCAGCTATGCTAGGTTGAGGCACCACATCCCACCCAAATGGACTTTATTTTTTTAATTCTATGCTTATGAGTGTTATGTCTCATATGTACATGTATACACCCATGTCATGCAGTGCCTGCAGAGGCCAGAATAGGGTGTTGGATCCCCTGGATCTGGAGTTATGAATAGTTTTTAGCTGCCATGTAGGTGCTAGGATTTGAACCCAGGTCTTCTGCAAAAGAAGCCAGTGCTCTTAACCACTGAGCCATCTCTCCAGTCCCTCAGATGAACTTTTTGTTTTGAGACAGTCTCATGTAGCCCAGGCTAGCTCAGGCTTACCTGGACTCTGAGGGTAACCTTAAATTTCTGATCCTCTTGCTTCCTAAGCATTGGGATTACAAGTGTGTGTCAACCTGCTGAGTTTTCAGGTGGACACTTTTTAAAAATTGCATTTACTTGGGGGGAGGGGCACAGATCATGTGTGTGTGGCCAGAGGACAATTTTTGGGAGTCAGTTCTCTCCTACCATGCTCGATCCTGGGGATCAAACTCATGTGGTCAGGCTTGGCAATAAACACCTTTACTCACTGAGCAAACTTGTCGGCTCTTATTACAGTGTTTATTTTTGGGCTGCAGAGATGCTCAGTCCTTAAGAATACTTGCTGTTCTTCCAGAGGACCCAGGTTGAATTCCCAGCACCCACAAGTGGCTAACAACCATTGGTAACTCTAGCTCCAGGGGATTAGACACCCTCTTCTGGCCTCTGTGGATCTTGCATGCACACGCACATGGTGTACTTACATACGTGCTTGCAAACATTCATACACATAAAGTTTCTTAAGAAACACCTGGCATGACCGGGTGTGGTGGCGCACGCCTTTGATCCCAGCACTTGGGAGGCAGAGGCAGGCGGATCTCTCTGAATTCGAGGCTAGCCTGGTCTACATAGTGAGTTCCAGGCCAGCTGGGGCTACAGGGAGACCCTGCCTCAAAAAAAAAAAGACCAAAAAAATATATATATGCTAGACACTGTGGTACATGTCGGTCAGTTCAGTTACTTGGAAAGCTAAGGCAGGAAAAGTTTAAGGCCAGCCTGGCTGGGCAACTCACAAGATTCTGTTTCAAAACACTTTTGGGGGCTAGAGAGATGGCTGGGCAGTTAAGAGCACTGGCTGCTCCTGCAGAGGACGAGGGTTCAGTTCCCAACACCTGCTAATAATAATAAATAATATATTCAATTAAAAAGTAAAATAAAAAAAGGTTATTTTAAAAAACAATATTTTGGGGCATGATGTGTGCCATGGACACATATGCAAGCAAGAGGACAACTTTGGGAGTTCATTCTCTCCTACCATGTGGGTCCTTGGGGATCCAACTCAGGTCCTCAGGATTGGCAGCTGAGCCATCTCACTGGCCCCAGATAGACACTTTTTTAAACAAAAATTTCAAATGTATTTTAATTTAATTTTTGGAAAGTGGTACCTTTATTAAAGAGAGCAGACTGGGTACCTGAAAGCCAGCTCCATGCCTTGGCCTGTCAGCAAGAGCAGGATTCACATTTGCTGGAGGGGACTCCCTCATTCACAGTTTAATTTAGCATTGTCTATTCATCTGGCAACATTTTTACATTTGACTGTTGGAGACACTGATTTACCTGAACTGATGTTGGATATACTGCTTTACCTAAACTCTGCTGAAAGCATGCTTGACCACATCCAATGACATCTTTGGTCAAGAATGTCTACACGTCCAAAGCTGGTAGATGTGTGTTGAAGCAGAACAAGGAATGCAGTGCCCACACGCCCACAGGTCACAATGCCCTGTTATGCTTAGCTAGTTTTCTTTTTCTTTTTTTCAGTCTTTGAGACAGGGTCTCCCTGTAGCACCAGCTGGCCTGGAACTCACTATGTAGACCAGGCTGGCCTTGAACTCACAGCAATCTGCCTACCTCTGCCTCCTGAGTGCTGGGACTAAAGGCATGCACTACCACACTCTGCTTTAGCTAGTTTTCATTGTAGTAAACAGGTCCTTTATTTCAAAATAACATCCCTAGAAGTCTCGAGGATGTTTTCAGAAGTCTGACTGCACATTGTTTGTGCTTATGCAAGTTAATACAATAAATACACAGTGGTACGAGAGCTTGTGTCTTCTGTTCCCTCAGCTGAACGTCTCCTGCTTCCCCACTCCTGAGATTTTTTTTTTGGTGTTTTTGAGACAGGGTCTCCCTGTAGCCCCAGCTGTCCTGGAGTCACTGTGTAGACCAGGCTGGCCTTGAACTCACAGAGATCCGCTTGCCTCTGCCTCCGGAGCGCTGGGATTAAAAGTGAGTGCCACCACGCCCGACTGGGCGCAAACCTACAACCCTGGGATTAAGAGTTCCATGGTCTACTGACTGAGCTAGCTGGGCAGCTCACTCCTGAGATTTTTAAAAATATTTTTTATTGCTGGGCGTGGTGGTGCACGCTTTTAATCCCAGCACTTGGGAGGCAGAAGCAGGCAGATCTCTGTGAGTTCGAGGCCAGCCTGGTCTACAATAAAAAATATTTTTAAAAATCTCAGGAGTGAGCTGCCTAGCTAGTAAGTTCCAAGACAGCTGGAGCTACAAGGAGACCCTGTCTCAAAAAGACCCCCAAATTTTTTTTTAATTATTTTTATTTTATATGTATGAGTATATTGCCTGCATGTAAGTGCACCTCTGTCATGAAATGCTCACAGAGGTTAGAAGAGGGAGTCAGATTCCGTAGAACTGAAGTTATAGATGGTTGTTAGGTCCCATGTGGGTGCTGGGAACCAAACCCGGGTCCTCTGCAAGAGCAGCCAGTGCTTTTAATCGCGGAGCCATCTTTCCAGCCTCCACTCCTGAGATTCTAATTAAGTGTTCTGTTTATCCCGCGTGCTGAGCCTTCTCTCTTTAAAGATTCTCTTTACCCCTGCCATGCTGGGCATAGCATTTTACATTTTTATTTGTGTGTGGAAATGTGTGTGCCATAGTGTGCTTGTAGAGGTCAGAGGATGACTTTTGGGAGTTAGTTCTGTCCTTCCACCATGTGGGTTCCAAGGATCAAACTTAAGTTCTCAGGCTTGGATGAAGGTGCCTTTACCCACTGAGCCATCTCACTGGCCCATAGATGGCTACTTTTGGTGAGAATTTCCCAATTCAATTTCTCTTACTATGCAGTGCCCACCCCAATGCACTCCCCTGATTAGTTTCTTACCTCTTCAAGTTTACTTCTGCCTCCATCATGGACTCCTTTTTTGAATGACAAGCTGTGAAGTTTCTCCAAGTTTAACCCTGGGAACTCTGATCTTTCTGCTGTCTTCCTCCAAGATCTTACTCGCTCACATGGCTAAATACAATTTCAAGAGAATGATTATCACCAGTTATCTTACAAAACCATTTAAAAAAGGTTTTCTTTTTTTTTTTTTTTTTTTTTTTAATGTGTGAGTGTATTGCCTGCATGTATGTAAGTGCAACCATGTTGTACAATGCCCACAGAGGTCAGAAGAGGGTATGAGTCAGGTCCCCTGGAATTGGAGTTAGGGATAGTTATGTGGGTGCTGGGAGTCAAGCCTGGGTCCTCTGCAAGAGCAGCCAGTGCTCTTAACCACTGAGCCATCTCTCCAGTCTCTTTTTGTTTTTGAAATAGTCTCATATACCCAGGCTGGCTTCAAATTCCTAATTCTCCTGCCTTAGTCTCCTGGTACTGGGATT
>NW_008350771.1:1442029-1472164 GCF_000622305.1 Nannospalax galili
CATATGAGTCTACTGCCTGGATGTATGTGAGTGCACCCATGTCATGCAATGTCATGGAGGTCAGAAGAGGGCTTTGGACTCCCCTAGAACTGGAGTTAAGGATGGTTCGTAGCTGCCATGTGGGTGCTAGGAATTGAACCTGGGTCCTCTGCAAGAGCAGTCAGTGCTCTTAACCGCCGAGCCAGCTCTCCAGCCCCTATTTATATTTTTAATTATGTGTGTCTATGTGTGGGTTTGTGCAAGTGAGTGCAGTGTCTGCAGAGTTCAGAAGACATTGGCTCCCCTGGAGATGAAGTTACAGACAGTTGTAAGCTGGCCAATGTGGATGTGGGTGCTGAGAACTGAACTCTGGTCCTCTGGAAGAGCTATCTCTGTAGCCCCTGCCCCAGTCCATTTAGATACAAAGCCCATCCACATATATTATCTCATGTGTTCCTCACAAAATCTCATTAGGTAGAACATGAGACTCACAGGGACCAAGCAACTTCTCTAGAGTCAACACACAAGTGGTAGAAAGGGATCTAACTTGTTAGGGGTTGAGTCATTGAATCACTTTTATTTATTTTTCAGTGCTGGGGCTTGAACCCAGGGTCTTTTTGAGACAGGGTCTCCCTGTAACCCCAGCCTGCCTGGAACTTCCTATGTAAACCAGGCTGGCTTCGAATTCACAAAGATCTGCCTGCCTCTGCCTCCCAAGTGCTGGGATTAAAGGCCTGTGCTGTTATACCTGGCTTCTGAACCCAAGGTCTTATACATGCTAGGCAAGTGCTCTCCCCCCCCCCCCACGCTAACTCCCAGCCTGGGGTTTTTTTTTTTTTTAAAAAAAGATTTTTGTCTGAGTGGTTATGTACCTGTGTGTATGATGTCCAGCTTGCTAAGTGCATGATGGGATCTGAACTCTGGTTGTGCAACAAGTGCTTTAACCATAGAGTCATCCCTCCAGCTCCATCCTCACTTTCTTTTGGCGGGGGTACAGAAGGTGGGGGTAGGGGTGAGAATAAGGTCTCACTATGTAACTCCAGCTAACCTAGAACTCATACTGGCCTCAGTCTCACAGAGATCTGCCTGCCTGCCTCTGCTTCTGCCTCCCCTGTGCTGGGATTAATGGGATTAATCTTGAGACCAGGCCACTCATTGCTCATTTTCCTGTATCAGCCTCCAGAGTAGCCATGTCAGTTTTGGAATTTTTATTGTTCCCTACAGATTTCAGATTTGCCAAACCCTCATTTTTGTGAACCAATTCCTTAAAATCACCCCATTAATCCCATCCATCTATCCGTCTGTGCACACTGCCTTTAATCCCAGCACTAGGAGGCAGAAGCAGGCAGATCTCTGAGTTCAGAGCCAGCCTGGTCTACACAGTGAGTTCCAGGCCTACAGGGAGACCCTTGTCTCAAAATAGACCAAAAAAAAAGTTAATGGTCTGAGAGAAAAAAACAAAAAGCTAAGGTCAAAAGCCAGGCATGATGAAACATAGCTCATATCTGGCATTCGGGAGGTGGAAGTTAAAGTGTTGGGAATTCTAGGTCATCCTGTTATGGAGTTCCTAGAAACCAGCTGTCCTCCAACCTACACCCCCCCCCCCCCCCCCCCCCCCCCCCCCCCCCGTGCCCGCTATGACCTCCATCAAATAACTCGTTTTCTTTATATATAAAATGGATTTGAAAAAATGGCTTAACCTGAGTGTGGTGGCACACATCTGTAATCCCAGCAAGTGGGAGGAAAAAGTACTTAAAGCATGATAAATCCAAGGCTAGTTTGAGCTAGTTACAGACCAGCCAGAGTTACATATCCTGTCTCAATAAACAAAACCAAAACAACCTTCCCACAAACTCAAAAAAACAAACACTACAACAAAATACAAAATGGATTGAAAGCTCATCTTGGGGAAAGACAGGCTAAGGGAGGTGTGCTGGGAAAGATCCTCAATTTCCAGGAAATTCTTTAGTTTTTTTCCAGAGTCAAAGCCAGGTATTTACCCTCAGTATTCTTGAATTCTGCCTCTGCAGATTCAACTGTATATAAAACATATTATGGTGGCACATGCCTATAACCGCCCCCACAGGGAAGTGGAAGTAGTCAGTCCATAGAATGTGCCATATATTTACAAGTATGTATGAATTTGAGCCAGCCGTGGTGACCTATGCCTCTAGTCGCAGGCTAACCATCCTGGTCTACATCATTAATTCAGTCCAGCTGGGCTATACAGAGACCCTGGCTCAAGACCCCCACCCCTGCCAAAAATGGTTAATGGCATTTGCTGGCAAGCCTGATGACAAATTTGACCACCAGAACTGGACCAGGTGGAACAACTCCAAGTTCTCTTGCTGTTTCAACAGCCATGCTGTACCACCTCAGTGCTGAGATATACCAAGCATAGAGGTTGCTGGTACAAGCCCATACCATCCCTATGCTCACTTCCACAATCACTGGGAAATTTCCAGTTAACATCATTAAGGCCCACAGAAGTATTACCCTACCTTGTAGGTTGATCTTTAGGCCCCATTCTTCGGGGTCTTGACCTTCATACTGTGCAGGGAGATCCAGCCAGCCCAGGGGCCCAAACTTTTCATTATGACATCATAAGCAATCAGTTTTAGTTTTTGTGCTGGACTATGCATGCTAACAGTTCAAGTGGGATTACTGGGCCAAATATAATTCCCCATATACAGCAATTCACCTAACCAGCAACTCCTTGTGACTAATTTCCCACCCAATAAGGTTTGTGGCCAGCCTTGGTATATGCCTTTAATCCCAGCAAAGGAAAGATGAGGCCAGCCTTAGTTAAGACACTTCAGAGATGGCTCTTGCAGAGTAGTCTTGTTCAGTTCCCGGCACCCACATGACGGCGCCCCTGTCCTTACAGTTCCAGGGATGCACTGATCTACTTGCACCCAAACACACCCAAAAAAACTGGACCCACTGCTCTTACAGAGGACCTGGGTTAGATTCCCAGCACCCATGCAGCTATAAACCATCCTTAACTCCAGTTCCAGGGGAATCCGAAGCCCTCTTCTGACCTCTGCAGCATTGCATGTCACGGGTGCACTCACATACATGCAATGCACTCATACACATAAAATAAAAAAAAACCTTATGACCCACAAACTTGCCACACTAGCACCACCAGAGCAGGGAACCCATAATCCTTGGGAGCAACAAATCAACAGCTGGAATCCTCAAATAGCAACATAATTGGTGTAAAGATGCTTGTTCCTGGATATACCTGGTGCAGAAGGAACCTCCACAAACTGCATACAATGAAGAGGGGAAAAAAGACAAAAAGCAGGAATATACAGCAATCTTTATTTTAATTCAGATGTCAGGCCCTTTACAAATGTTGATGGAATAGAGCCCAAACATTTGTCAACTATAACCCCCAACCTAACTGGCAATGAAGACAATTACATACAAGACTCCATATGTAATTGTAAAATTCAGGACTGAGGCCAGAATCTTAAATATAGGGACAGCTGGTTTCAAAACAACAAATCATGCAGGAGGTTCAACTCCAAGTACTGCCAAACCTGAAACAAAAATTACCAAAATTCCCTCTAGGAAAAGACGCCCCCAAATTAGGTACCAAGTCAGTCAGAAACTGTCAGTCCTCTTCTTTCCTGAATGAAAATAAGCACAGGATTAGATTCCTGAAGATGGCCTTAACTAAAAGCCATAAGCATGTTAAGAACATGTTTCCTGCATGGTTTGTCTTCCCAGTCATTGTCCAGGACTCTGGGAAGTTGTAGGAATATGCAGGCGCAGACTCAAAGCCCAGCTTTATCTCCAACATTGTGGAAAGGGACTGTACATCATGGGGCAGAGCCCTATGCTCCCCTACGCCACTAGGACAGAGCCCGGGGAGAGTGACCTCCCGGGGTATCCATGTTGGATTGCCTGTTCAGTATGAAGTGGCTTAACTTGTGCCAATGGGCTTCAGTGCCCACGTGGCAACTCATGTAGACACAAAACCCATCAGCCGGTAGAATTACCAATCCCCTTTTTAACCCATTTCTAACAGGGGCCTATTATTTACTTCAAGGCTTACAAAATCTAATAACTCTAAGCACTTGGGAGGCAGACGGATCTTTTTGAGTTGAAGCCAGCCTGGTCTACATAGTGAGTTCCAGGACATCTGGGGCTACAGGGAGACCCTGCCTCAAAAAGACAAAAAACATGATACAAAGTAAATGTGAAACCCATGTGCAATGCTATGACTCTTGAACTTTGCTACAGCGACTGTCACTCCAATTCCATTGTCTTTTAAGCCCTCTCTCAACCACTAAGCATGCACCAATCTTACAAGATTGACTGAAAGCAATGTGCACCCATATCCCTACAAAAATGCAGAAAAGCTGTACGCAGACACATCACCTAAAACATGCACTATTAAGTGAAATTCATAACTTACCTCAATGAACCAGGTATTTGGAATCCTCAATTAGGTCTGAAAAATAAGGAATTCCTTTATCAGCAAGCAAAACAGACTAATCCCAGCACTTGGGAGGCAAGCGGAGGACTCTGAGTTCAAGGCCAGCCTGGTCTACATAATGAGTTCCAGGACAGCTGGGGCTACAGGGAGACCCTGTCTCAAAAAGACCAACAAAACAAACAGGTGGACTTACTCCCAGACTGAGTGATCTAGGACTGTTTCCTGCATGGTTTGTCTCCCCAGTCATTGTCTAGAACTCTGGGAAGTTGTAGGAATATGCAGGCCGCAGACTCGAAGCCCAGCTTCATCTCCAACGTTGTGGAAAGGGACTGTACATCATGGGACAGAGCCCTATGCTCCCCTACGCCACTAGGACAGAGCCCGGGGAGAGTGACCTCCCGGGATATACACGTTGGGTAGTCATTTTGAGACAGGTCTCACTATGGAGCCTAGGAACCTGCTTTGTAAACCGGAACAAGAGCTGCCTGCCTCAGCCTCCCAGGTGCAGGGATTAAATGGCGTGCACCACGGCACCCACCCAGCCGTAAGACTTCAATGTAGCTTTAGTCCTTTTATCTGGAAATCAATTCTCAGTTCCCAAAAACTTCAAAATCGGCTCACCAAAACCAAGAAAGGATGATCGATCACTTTAGGTTGAAATCAAGCAGGCGTAGTCGAAAACTGCCCAGACCACGAGTGGCAGAAAAACTGAGAAATTCCAGTTTTCTTTGTGCAAAGCAAACTTTAAATTAAAGAGGCGGAGACCTATGGCTCGGCCAAGACTCTTGGCAGCAGAAGGGGGGCGGGGGGGGGGGTCCGCGCTGGTCACTCACCTCAACCAACGCACAGCAACCTACACTCTTCACGAAAGACCGACGGACCGCCCAGCGTCCGTATTTATACGGTAAGACGTGCCGGATATCCGGAGCAGCCCGGAGCGTCTGCGCCAACGCATGCGCACTTATTCGCATTGCGCTAGGGCTGATGGGATCTACTACCACCTGGGCTCCACCTCTATCCGATTAGGGATCTCTCGCGATTCTAGAGCCTTTGCGGGACCTTAGTAGGGAGTATAAAGTGGGTTTGTGGCCGGTAGGTAGCTAAGTACTTCCCAGATGAGTTACTTAATGTGCGATGGTTTATCCATTCAGAGAATTTGCCTTTAGATATGCTGGCACATGCCAAATAGAGAAGGGGGCTGGGAAATGCCCTCAGGTTGAATCTCCCCTGTTGAGGTGGAAGAAGCGGATCTAAATTAAAAACCTATACACAGCCGGGCGTGTATAGGGACAGGGTCTCCCTATGGCCCCAGCTGTCCTGGAACTCACTATGTAGACCAGGCAGGCCTTGAACTCACAGAGATCCGCCTGCCTCTGCCTCCCAAGTGCTGGGATTAAAGGCATGTATCACTACGCCAGGCGTATTTCAAAATATTTTTGTGGACTTCATGGACACCCAAAGAAACCTCAAGGATCCTCAGCTCTGCTGGCCACACTGAGAACCAGCTGGACTAGTTTCACATTTTAAAATTTGGGTAATGGCATTAATGGCTTCTAGGCTGCATTTTATTTTGTTGTTTTTGTCTTTTGAGACAGGGTCTCCCTGTAGCCCCAGCAGGCCTGGAATTTGTTGTATAGAGCAGGCTGGCCTCAGTCTTAGAGTTCTGCCTGCCTCTGCCTCCTTAGTGCTGGGATTAAAGGCATATGTCACCAGGACTGGTATGGGCTATGCTTTTCTTGTGCATTTTCATCTTTTTATGTTTTATTATTTTTATGTGTGTATATTGTCTGCATGTATGTAAGTGCACCCATGTCATGCAGTGCCCTTGGAGGTCAGAGGGGGCATCAGATCCCTGGAACTGGAGTTAGGGACAGTTGTTAGCTGCCATGTGGGTGCTGGAAACTGAACCTGGGTCCTCTGCAAGAACAGCTAGTTCTCTTAACCCCTGATCCATCTCTCCAGCCCTGAATTCTTTTATAAGACTTCCAGCCCATTCAGTATCACTGAATCTGCTATTATTATTATATTATAGTGTATGTGTGTGTACAGGTCAGAGGACAAGTTTGTGGCATCAGTTCTCTCCTTCCACCTTTATGTGGTTTCCTGGGATTGAACTCAGTTTGTCAGGCTTGGTAGCAAGCACTTTTAAACTACAGAGCCATCTCGCTGGCCCTGGCCTTGTCCTTTCTGATAGTGGCTGCAGACTTCCCTCTCTTGGAGCATCTTCATCCAGAAAGAACTGAATTTCATTCATTGTTCAGCAAAAGCTGGGCAGTGTGCACCTTCAAAACAACTTTCTGCAGTTTAACCCCAAAGGAGCAATGGCAACTTGAGGTCTATTAACTTGGGCCACAGTAATCTGGGAGCAGAGAGACATCCAACTACATGAGTTCTAACTCATGGTTTCTTTTCACTCTTGATAAAGGTTCATGTGCTCAACAAGTGACAGATGGGGAATGAGTCAATGCTGAGGTGACTGTTGAAACTGGGCTGCTTACCAGAAAGCATAGGAAGCAACTGTCCTTTTGTGACATCAGCCTGAGGTTCAATTAGCTGCAGCCATACAGTAGATCCTTGTAGGGTCAACTGATTCGGATGCAAGTACTTGTCTTCAACTATAGACAAAAGTGATTACTTGCTTCACCTTGGGGGAATTTCACCCATTTCTCTAATGGTAAAATGAGTGTTATCTCATTAACCTGACTAGGTGGGGAGGCTGAACAGGACAAGTTGACTAGTGAAGTCCCCGTACATAGGGGAGTCTCAACAGGCTCTTCTTTCTGTAAGTTGTCTTTAAAAAAAGGGGGGGGGGGCTGGAGAGATGGCTTAAGTGGTTAAGAGCATGGCTGCTCTTGCAGAGGACCTGAGTTCACTTCCCAGCACCCACATGGTGGGTAACAACTGCCCATAACTCCAGTTTCAAGGGATCTGAATGCTTCTTCTGATCTCCTTGGGCACTGTATGACACAGGTGCACTAATACACATAATATTTTTTAAAAAAAAATCCATTTTTGACTAGCTGGACATGTTGGCACACACCTTTAATGCCAGGACTTGGGAGGCAGAGGCAGGTGGGTCTCTGTGAGTTCAAAGCTAGCCTGGTCTACATAGGGAGTTCTAGGCCAGCTGGGGCTACAGGGAAACCGTCTCAAAAAGAGGAAAAAAAAATTTCATTTTTGTGTTTTGCCTGCATACATGTAAGTAAATGCACCATGTGTACACCTGGTGCCTACAGAGGCCAGAAGAAATCAGATGCTCTGGAACTGGACGTAAGGGCAGTTATCTGTTGTGGTGCTGGGAACTGAACTCAGGTCCTCTGGAAGAGCAGTAAGTGCTCTTAACTGCTGAGTCATCTCTCCAACCCCTAAAAAATTTGGAGACTGGGTGTAATGTATCCCAAGCTAGCCTTGAATTTGCTATGTTGACCAGGATGATCTTGAACTTCTGATCCTCCTGCCTCCACCTCCAGGGTGGAGATTTTGGGGATTGAACCCAAATTGTATGCTAGGAAAGCAGTCTACCAACTGAGCTATGTCCCCAGCCCTGTGTTTTTATATTTGTGTGCAGACATAAACAAACATGACCAGTTCTCACGTCTGAGTCCATTTAATGCCATTATCATCTCCTTTCATTTAGTTATTACAATATTCTGGGTGTCATGTTTAAGTTGCTTTAATTTTTCTGGACTAGAATAAAACAAAAAATATAGGTCAAGGACGGGGCTTCGTGGTACAGTTCTTGTCTAACAAACACAAGACCCCGGGTTCAATCCCCAACACTGAAAAATTAAATAATAAACAAGTCCAGATTTTTTTTGTACTTCTAAAATACTTTAATAATTAAGATTGGTGAGAAGACTGATATACAATGCAATTATTTATTTTACAAGGAGATCTGTACATTAGGGAAGCATTTTGAAGTACAATACACTAGATTTTTATTCTATCTTTACATCATGATTGTGAGCTTCAAACTTAGAGAAAGAAAATCCACTTTTATATACATAAAAATAGAACAACCGACTAGACAACACCCTAGCATATCATGTTTCATAAGAATACAGATGAAGAGAGATGAACCATAATCTTGATGGCACATAGATGCAGATCAGTCACTTGGGCTTGGCACACTACGGGAAAAGGTCGCAGTGAGGAAAGAGCTGGAAAGTCATCTCACTGCCAGGGCACGATGGGGCACATCTGCATCCCAACACTCAGGAGGTGGAGGCAGGAGGATCAGAAGTTCAAGGTCACCCTTGGTTCCATAGTGTGTCTGAGGCCAGCCTGGGTTACATGAGACCTCTGAACAAAACAAATCAACCAAAGAAAGAAGTCCACCTCAGCCACAGACAATGTAGTAAGCAAAGCAGTCTCTGAACCAACAAGAGATGGCTGGAAGTCAGGGCTGAGGACCCAGCTCAGTGGCAGAGCACTGGCCTAACATATGTGAGACCCTGGGTCCAATCCTCAGCACACAGAAAACAAAACAGCAAAAAAGATAATGGTGAGAAGTCAGAGTGGCAGTTACCATGTGGCTGGCTGCCTGAAATAGGACTTCAAATAGACTTAGTGGAGTCCTCATTAACTTTCCCTTCCTTAACCCAGCTGTTACCAAGCTTTATGGAGATGTGGGTTCAGTATTGTTTCTATACCCATACAATATCTGGCAGTAACAGAAAACAACTACCACCAACAGGAAAAAAAACAAAACAAAAAACTTTTCCCTTGCAGAGAAAATGCTACTTTTTTTTTGGTCTCTTTGAGACAGGGTCTCCCTGTAGCCCCAGCTGTCCTGGAACTCACTATGTAGACCAGGCTGGCCTCAAACTCACAGAGATCCACCTGCCTCTGCCTCCCAAGTGCTGGGATCAAAGGTGTGCGCCACCACGCCCGGCAGCTTCTTTTTTGTTTTGTCCTATATTCTAAGACTTTAGTAAGTTTGATGTTGACATGAAAGCAGAAAAATCTACAGAAAGACGGGATAGGAGACAAAATAAATCAGAAACCTTTAAAACTGCCACAATTCATTAAATATTAAAGTGAAGAAAAACTGGGTATGATTGTTTACACCTACAATCCCAGCACTCAGGAAGCTGAGGAAGATTATAAATCAAAGGGTAGCCTGGGCCACATATTGAGTTGCAGACCAGCCTGGGCTATTGGGCTAAACCCTGTCTCACAAACAAACAACAAACAAAACACAAAACATTTGTTAAATAGAAAGTCTTCTGCTTACAATGTAGATAGAATTAAGAGGAAAATAATGAGGCTGTATGGGCTTCAACAAAAAAATTATTTGAGGTTCATAACCAAATCTGCTAACATACATAACAAACACAATTGGGGAGGGCACTAAGCCAAAAACTCAGGCACCAACCACACTGGCTGCAGCCTAGAATAGGAAAGGCAAGTGAGGTGGAAGCTGCCAGAACAGGTGAGCAGCACTGCGTTGGAGTGCAGAGGGAATGTGCACGGAAAGGCCAACAGCACCAAGGAGGGGGCACTGAGCCATGACTGGCCCCTCCCTCGAGCTTTTCCAAAGACCTTTTCTGATCCAGTACCTCACATCCCTCAGGACCTTGCTGTGATTCTGATTCTGCCTGAAGTATGGGGGCCCAGAGCCCACAAGTGCTCCCACAGGACACCTACAATTTTGCTTCACTAAGAATACATGTATTGATGGAAGTAATTTGCAGTATCATTTGGTACAACAAAAGTACACTAGCCTGTAAAATTTAATCCATGAGTCAGTTCTCTGCCAAACTGGCATTAATATTAAGGCCTTTTTCTTGGTTTGTATATAGAGATGTGCATGGCTTTCTCATTTGACCAACTTGGATTCTGGTTGCAGCTCAGTTCCCATTATTTAAGATAATTTCAAAATAAGCATCAGAATGAAAGCTCATGCCTGCAGTAAAAGTGGCACTTGGGAGGCTGAGGCACGAGTTTGAAGTCTGAGGCCAACAGAGCTACACAGTGAGTTGGGCCAGCCTGAGCTACAGTGTGAAAGTCTGTCTCAAAAGAAAGAAAAAAAGCTGGGATGACGAGTGCCTGAAGGCGGACCATGTCGGACCCTGAGCTTCCTCTCAGGTGTGCATGCCCATGCCCACAGGACCCTATTGCTGTGATAGTGAGGTCAGCACGGTGCTCTGACACATCAGAGACATGCAAAGACTCTGTAAGTGGGGCCCCTTTGCTAGATGAGGGGCCTCCAGAAGATTTTCTCCACCAACTGATTTGACGGCTGGAATTTAGTGCCTACAGGAGTGGGTCTCACAAACAGGGCACACAGGTAAGGCGAGTGGTGCCAACTGTGTCTCAGCACAGGCAGTCATCTTGAGGCAAGGTGTGCTGCAGCTAGTAAAACTTGGACTTGCAAGTGGCTCAGAGCTTTGGGGGCTGGTGAGAGAAAATCTCTCAAGTTTGCCGCGATGTTAAAAAGTTTGAAGGTGTTGACAAAGTGTTTAGCTGTTTTCTAAGGGCAATCCAAGAGAATCAGTTCCAGTGAAAGGTACATTCACAGAAGTGCTTTGTGCCCCAGAACCAGATCCGAGAGCAAGCTTGGCTCTGCTGGGAAGTGCTGGAGCTCTCTCCATGTGTCACCGTGGAGACAAGCAGCAAAACAGCTCCAGGTTTTTAGTTCCTTTCTCAAACTTCAGCATCATGGACGATGGTAGCTGGAACAGGTGTTCAAAGAGAGACAAGTTACCAGACAGTGAAGACTACTTTCTATTAACATTTGTTTAGAAAATAGAAGGCAGGCTGGGTGTGGTGGCACATGCCTTTAATCCCAGCACTCGGGAGGCAGAAGCAGGTGGATATTTGTGAGTTCAAGGCCAGCCTAGTCTACATAGTGAGTTCCAGGTCAGCTGGGGCCACAGGGAAACCCTGTCTCAAAAAAGACCAAACAAACAAACAAACAAAAAACATATAAAGTTTAAGTGTTGCTATCAGTGCCTTGCACATGCTAAGCACATGCTCTGTCACCAAGCTATCCCTTGAGCCCCGGCTGTGCTATTCCTTATTACTAGAAAAGAAAAATTATGTCTTAGCTGGGCATGGCTGCTATAACCCTAACGCTTAGGTGTCTGAGGCAGGAAGACTGCTTTGAGTTCCCAATTTCTTGTTGTACCCCAAGAATCTAGCATTGTATCATGTAGTACGTGCTCAATAAATATTTGTTGAGGGCCAGGCATGATGGCACACATCCTTAATCTTAGCACTTGGGAGGCAGAGGCAGGCAATCTCTGTGAGTTCAAGGTCAGCCTCATCTACATAGTAAATTCCAGGCTAGTCAAGGCTACATAGTGAGACCAAGTCTAAATAAAATTTGTTGTTGCTGGGCATGGTGGCACATGCCTTTACACCCAGGACTCAGGAGGCAGAGGCAGGCGGATCTCTGGGAGTTCAAGGCCAGCCTGGTCTACACAGTGAATTCCAGGCCAGCTGGGGCTACGGGGAGACCCTGTTTCAAAAAGACCAAAAAAAAAAAATTTTTTTTTGTTGTTGTTGAATAGATTAAGCAGATCTCACAAACTACAGACATGCAAATTAGAAATGTGGAGCTCAGTGGTTAAGGGCACTGGCTGCTCTTGCTAAAGACCCCCAGGTGTGATTCTCAGCACTCACATGGCAGCTAACAACTGTCCATAACTCCTGTTCCAGGGGATCCAAAGCCCTCTTCTGACCTCCATAGGCACTGCACAACATGGGTGCACTTACACACATGCAGGCAATACACTCATACACATAAAATAATAAATAAAAAAAATGTGAGTGGTCAGGTATGGTGACTTACATTTGTGATCTCAGCACTTGGAAAGCTAAAATAGAGTATCAAGAGCTTGAGGCCACGGCATGGTGACACAACCCTGTAATCCTTGTACTTTGGGAGGCAGATCACTGTCAATTCGAGGCTAGCCAGGGCTATACAGTAAGACCCTGTCTCTAAAACTAAAAAAACAAACAACAAAAAACCCAGGACTAATGAAAATCGCAAAAATTCAATACCAAAACAAAACAAAACAAACCTAAAACACAACAACTAAAAAGAAAGTAGGGGGAGGGTGTGGAAGCTTAAGTCTCTAATTCCAGCACTTGGAGTTCCATAGCAGCCTTGTATAGGTAAGTTCTAGGCATGGGCTTTATCAAGGGGCCTTCACCATGGCCTCTGGGTTCTTATTCTGTTGTTATTGCTGCTGCTCTTTAATTTTTAAAAAACTAAAAATTTATTTATTTTTTTTCTTTTTGAGACAGGGTCTCCCTGTAGCCCCAGCTGTTCTGGAACTCACTATGTAGACCAGGTTGGCCTTGAACTCACAGTGATCCACCTGCCTCTGCCTCCCAAGTGCTGGGATTAAAGGTGTGCGCCACCATGCCTGGCTATTTTTATTTTATGTGTATATGTATATTGCCTGCATGTAGGTAAGTTCACCCATGTTGTGCAATGTCCACGGAGGACAGAAGAGGCTGTTGGATCCCCTGGAATTGGAGTTACGGACAGCTATTAGCTGTCATGTGGGTGCTGGGATATGAACCTGGATCTTCTGCAAGAACAGCCAGTGTTCTTAACCACTGAGCCATCTCTCCAGCCCCTGCTGCTGCTCTTTTGAAACAAACAGGGCCTAATTTAGTCCAGAATGGCCTGGAACTTGCTATGTGCGCTAGGATGACCTTCAACTCCTGATCTTCCTGCCTCTACCTCTTGAGTACTGGGATAACAGGTGTGTACCACCACACCATTTATGGGGTGTTAGGGTGGAAGCAGGGCTTTTTGCATGGTAGGTAAGCACTCTACCAACTGAGCTATCTGTTTGAATTTATTTATTATTATTTCATTTTTAATGTGTGTACGTTATGATGCGTGTTTATGTAAGTGTAGGCTTGCATATGCCATTTGGAGGTCAGAGGACAACCTCAGGTCTTGGTCCTCCCTCCTACCTATTTAAGGCAAAGTCTCTTATTGTTCACTGGTGTGTAATCAGGTTAGATGGCCCACAAGCTTCCAGGGAATGGCCTGTCTCTGTCAATAGGTACACTGGGTTTCTAGACACACACTGTTGCCATCTGGCTTTACACGGGTTCAGGGGATCCAAACTTATCCTCACACTTTCACAGCAAGTGCTTATCCACAGAGCCATCTCCTATACCCTTGTTTGTTTTTGGACATACTTATTATGTATATGTGTGAGTACCTGTATGAATGTATGAATACCATGTTCTGGTACCTATGAAGGCCAGAAGAGTGCATGGGAACCCCTAAAACTGGAACTAAGGTCCTCTGCAAGAGCAAGCACTCTTAACTGCTGAACTATCTCT
The DNA here is from genome assembly GCF_000622305.1 of Nannospalax galili. Lineage (NCBI taxonomy): Eukaryota > Metazoa > Chordata > Mammalia > Rodentia > Spalacidae > Nannospalax > Nannospalax galili. The sequence continues at coordinate 1,455,777 of NW_008350771.1, forward strand.
CCAGTCCCCTTTTGTACCCTTTCGATACAAAGTTTCATGTAGCCTGGGCTGTCCTTGAACTCATTATATAGCCAGGCTGGCCCTGAACTCCTGATCCTCCTGCCTGGACCTCCCAAGGCTGGGATTACAGGTGTCTACCACCATGCCTGGCTTTCTGAGTGTCCTTAATGAAGTTCTTCATATCTGAACAACTTTCATGTTTGTTGATGGAAATTTTACTTAGTTCCTAGTATTTGGGTCTTTTGGAATCTTACCGTGTAAAATGTTTGCTGTCTTCATGAACCTCCATCTCTGAGCTTTTAAATTCATTCAGTTCTTTTCTTATGGCAGCCTGTAGGGCAGAAATAAGATTTTAGCATCATCTGTCTGCTGTAGGACAGCTGTGTGACTTGCCATGTATCTTTAATGTGTTTAACACTATGAAGTCCTGCAAGCCTTGGCAGCAGCCAGAGGGAAGAAAGAGAGGGGCCAAGAGAGCCAACTAAGCCCTAAGCCAGGGACACATCACTTTCTCAGACACCATGTTCATGCAAAACCTAAAATCTCAAGTTAAAATCAAAGCATTAAAAAAATATAACTTTTGTAGTTTTCACGGCACATTAAATAGATGTATAGATACGAAACGTGTAATTACTAATTTCTTCCAACTATTGCTACTGTTGAAAATGTGTCTTATTTCCTTCTAAAAATTTTATTCTGATACAGCAGATGTTTTGTTCCTGTGTTGATGGTGGGGTCATTAGTATAAAATCTTGTGCTTCTATCTTGGCATCTGTATCTTGCTTTGAAATTTGGCACTTTATCAAATCTAGAAGCTTTGTTGATGGCTTCCTCTTCTAATTAGTAACTCATAGCCTTCCAATAAAGAAAAGCACGAGCATGGCTTGTTTCCTGAGACACCCATGCCCACACTTGGGTGTATCCTGTCTTTTCACTAAGTGCCCCTCTTTCTGTTACCCCCATGCTGAAATCTATGTTAAAATCTCTCTTAAAAAACTCTACCTGTGCTTCAAAATAAAATAATAATAAAAGAGAAGAAAGCCAGCATGAAGCAGAACATGTAACCATTTTCAAGTTACCTTGTCAGCAGGAGTCAGTTTGGTCCACGGCTTATCTGCTCGCCGGTCATAATCCTGAGCATCTGTTACCTCTACATATTCATTAAACCTCAGGATCTTCCTGGCAAGTAGTTCAGCCACAGTTGGCCTTTGACTGAGCTGAAAAAAACAGAGCCTTTTAACTTATTATGCCAGAAATTAGCCAATAATGCATTTAAATTGCATTTAACTTTCATTCAACATGAGTTATCTGGGGAGCTTTTTTCTTTCTTTCTTGCCAGGCGTGGTGGCACACGTCTTTAATCTTAGCACTTGGAAGGCAGAGGCAGTTGGATCTCTGAGTTCCAGTCCAGTCTGGTCTATATAGTGAGTTCCAGGCCAGCTGGGGCTACAAAGAAACCCAGTCTCAAAAAGACCAAAAAAAAGCAATCCTTCGGAAGACTCAGGCTCCTGAGTGCCAGGATTGCACTAGGTGGCTAGGAGCCACCACACCCAGATTACTTGGGGGAAGCTCTAATGATTACCAAACCCTGGGTCCCATCCTCCCCAAGAATTCTAGGTATCAAGAGTTTAGTTTTGGGTACGGAGACAGCTTAGTGGGGAAAGGCACTTGCTGCCAAGACTGATAAATCAAATTCAGTCCATGGGAACCACATGGTAGGAGAGAACTGGTACCCACAAGTTGTTCTCTGGCCTCGACATGCATACTGTGTAGCAGCTCCCCATATCATTTACTTCAGTGCACTACTAATTCTGAGAAATACTATCATAGTACGATGCTTCTGAAACTTTAATATGTGTACTGATCATTTGAGGATATAGCTCATGTATAGATGCTGGCCTGAGGATTTAACTCAGTAGCAGAACATGTTTAACAAAGTTGAAGTTCTTGGTTCAATCCCAGCACTTGCTCTTTTATCATCTGCACCCCGCCTCCCAAAAGTAGATTGTGATTAAGTGGGTCTAAATAAAGCCTGAGATTAAGCAGCTTTGAGAAGCTCCCAGGTGATACCAGTGCTGCTGGTCTATGGACACTTCGGGCAGCGAGGCTACCATAATAGCAGGTTCTATAATTAGGTAATCTACTCAATGTTAAGGCAGTAAGCCCAGGAATGGTCAAGGATAATATTCCTCCAATCCCATCCCGGAGAAGAAAAATGTAGAATAATTTCAGAAAGTATATCTGCACCTTTAATACCAGCATTTGGGAGGCAGAGGCAGGCAGATCTTTGTGAGTTTGAGGCCAGCCTGGTCTACATAGTGAGTTCCAGGACAGCTGGGGCTACAGGGAAACTCTGTCTCAAAAAGACAAAAAAAAAAAAAAAAAAAAAAAAAAAAAAAAAAAAAATCCAACTCTCTCTCCTAGGAATTCCTTTTTTTTAGGTTTAGTCTTTATTTCCCTTCTTTTTATTAAGGCCAGTATTCCATTGCACATGTATTCCACATTTTTTTTTAACATTCATCTATTCACGGACACTTGGACTGCTTCCACCTTTTTGTTACTGTGAATAATGCTGCTCTGAGTGTAGTATGCCAAGCCACTGCCTCACAGAGAATTCCTTTTTTATTTATTTTTTTGGTCTTTTTGAGACAGGGCCTCCCTATAGCCCCAGCTGGCCTACAACTTGCTATATAGACCAGGCTGGCCTTGAACACACAGAGCTCTGCCTGCCTCTGCCTTGGAGTGCTGGGATTACAGGCGTGTGCCACCACACCCAGCTTTTAGGATTCCTTTTTTAAAAAAGAGTTATTATTTCTAATTTTATGTGTATGAGTGTATTGCCTACATCATTTATGTAAGTGCACCCATCTCAGGCAATGCCCACGGAAGTCTGAAGAGGACATTGGGTCCCCTGGAACTGGAGTTTGGGATGGTATTAGGTGCCAGGTAGGTGCTGGGATCCGAATTTGAGTCATCTGCAAGAGTAGCCAGTCCTCTTAACTGCTGAACCATCTCTCCAGGCCCATAAGTATGTATTTTCATACAGATCTATGACACTACAAGTCAGATTTGGTCATTCCCATCAAACAGGTTATCCAAACAGAAAACACACAGTACCTTTCTAGTGAGCCGACGTTTAATCTCTCGTTTCTCTGCTTGCCGATCAGCTTCATTTTTAGCTTCAATTGACAGACACAAAGGATTTTATTCCAAAATGGCAATTCTCATTTCAAACACTGTAACAATTACAACACCGCTATTTCTTAGAGGTCAAAATCCTGATAAAACACTCTATTTGGGAATGGCTTATCAAGATGGTTTTCTTGGACTGGGCCTGATGGTCAGCATGCCTTTAGTCCCAGCACTTGGGAGGCAGAGGCAGGCAGATCTCTGTGAGACTGAGGCCAGCTTGGTCTCCATAGTGATTAGGTGGGGAGACCCTGTCTCAAAAACAAACCAAAACAAATCTTAAAGGAAGAGGAAAAAAAAAAAAAAAAAAAAAAAAAAAAAATTTCCAGAGTAACAAGGAACAGCTGTATATCACACCAAGTTTCGAGGGGAGAGTTGTTATCTACAAAGGTTCTCAAAGGGGACTGAAACGCAAATATTCAAATATCACTGAGAAAGCAGTGACCATGGTTAGACAGCACGTCTGCATGCAACTCCAGGAGAGCCTAAGATGCTGCATTAAAAATTTTAAATTGTGCCAGGTATGGTGGCGCACACCTTTAATCCCAGCACCCGGGAGGCAGAGGCAGGCGGATCTCTGTGAGTTCAAGGCCAGCCTGGTCTACATAGTGAGTTCCAGGACAGCTGGGGCTACAGGGAGACCCTGTCTCAAAAAGAACAACAACAAAAAATTTTTAATTGTGGGGCTGGAGAGGTGGCTCAGCAGTTAAGAGCACTGACTGACTGCTCTTGCAGAGGAGCCGGGTTCAATTCCCAGTACCCACATGGCGGCCATGAACCGTCCTTAACTCCAGTTCCAGGGGAATCCGAAGCCCTCTTCTGACCTCTGCGCACTCACATACATGCAGGCAATACACTCATGCACATTTAAAAAAAACAAAAATTTAAATTGCATTTTATGTGGGTTTTTTTTTTTTTTGGTCTTTTTTGAGACAGGGTCTCCCTGTAGCCCCAGGGCCTGGAACTCACTATGTAGACCAGGCTGGCCTTGAACTCTCAGAGATCTGCCTGCCTCTGCCTCCTGAGTGCTGGAATTAAAGGTGTGGACCACAACATCTGGCACCTGCCCCTACGAGTGTTTTTTTTTATTTTTTAATTTTTATTGTTTTATGTGTATGAGTGTATTGCCTGCATGTATGTGAGTGCACCCGTGTTGGGCTTTAGAATCCCCTGGAACTGGAGTTAAGGATGGTTAGCACCTGCCATGTGGGTGCTGGGAATCAAACCTGGGCCCTCTGCAAGAGCAGTCAGTGCTCTTAACTGCTGAGCCATCTCTCCAGCCCAGTATGAGTTTCTTTTAAAATTTTCTTTATTTTTATTTTATGTATATGCAAGTATTGCCTGAATGTAGGTAAGTGCACCTGTGTTGTGCAATGCCCGCAGAGGTCAGAAGAGGCTGTCGGATTCTCTGGGACTGGAGTTATGGACAGTTGTTAGCTGCCACATGGGTGCTGGTATTCGAACCTGGGTTTTCTGCAAGAACAACCAGTGTTCCTAACCGCTGGGCCATCTCTCCAGCCCCCATGAGTGTTTTTTTAAGTTACATTTTATGTGTATGAGTGTTCTGTCTCCTATGTGTGTGACATGCATCCACTGCCTGTGGAGGTCAGAAAAGGGCCCTGGATCCCCTGAAACTGGAGTTATGGATGATTGTTAGCTTCCATGTGGGTGCTGGGAACTGAACCAAGTCCTCTGCAAGAGCAGCCGGTGCTCTTAATGGCTGAGCTATCTCTCCAGTCCCAATCCACCTCCATATCCATGTCTATAGGGATGGGATAAATAAGAGTTGCCTAGAAGAATTCACTTCCCAAAAGGTCCAACATGGTGGACATAGCCAGTGGGATAGGATTTGGGACCCAAAGACAGGGTATTCCAGGACACAGCTGATCCCTCTCATAGGAGCTCAGGCCCCTTGCTGTGGTAGGTACTTCCAAGGGATAAGGACAAAGAGGGACCTCAAGGAAGGGGTGTAGTCTAGAGTCCCAAGGCTGTCTTGAATACCAAGATTGAGGGCCAAGAGCAAGAATCCATGTTGTGCATAGGGACTGAGATGGCCTGAGGTGAGAAGGGCATAGGAGAGCAAAGGTAAAAAGGCCTGACAGAGACTATCTCTGGCCATTTTAAACAGATGTGATTTTAACTGGGTGGGAGGCAAGCAGATGAGGCTGCAGAGCCTTGGTCTAGAACAAAAACAGTGATGAGATGGGGGTAGGATGTGGGATTGCCATCTGTCCTCAGTAGTCCCAGGCTCCAAAAGAGGAATGGGGAGGGGACTGCAGGGCACACGTTTGAACCTAAAGTTCACATTTTACTCAAAACTGGTAAAGCAAAGCCATCCTAGATTAGAATGCTGTTTTAGAAAAGTAATGGTGGACACAGACAGCAAGTTAAATACACCCTATTTGGTGGCTGCAGAAGTAAAAGTCTCAAGGGATGAGAGCAGAAGGGAAACCATGTCATTAGGGGCTTGGTGTGGGCCCTAGTCCTGAGTCCTCTAGAATAGGAATGTTTGTCTGCTCCATCAGCACAGTCACCTTAGCTCCCCCAAACACAGAAAAGGGGGGCCTCGCCTCCCACTCCCTGTCACATTCTCTCAAATGCTCAAAGCAGATCCAGGATACGGTGAGAACATTAAAACAAAATTTTCTGGTTTACCAGAGTACACTAAAAAATACTATGGTGACATTTTCCTAAGAAGCTTGGGCTTCCCTGGTGAGAACACTCCTCGCTCCTTTCAGCAAATGCTTTTTTTTTTCAATGTGTATTAAAATATATTTCATAAACATATTTCTATAGCTGGACTTACGCTGTAGTATGTTTCGTTGTTCTAGTTCTTCTGGTGTTGGCCTTTGACTCAGTCGACTAAAAAGAGATACATAGGATATTCATTATTATTGTTATTAAGCCTCAGGAGACTTGTTATAAAAAGGGTTATTTTTGCCAAGATTTATATTGACCCCTAAAAAAGAAATCAATAAAATTTCTAATAAATATACTTCATTTGCTCATTTATTATGAAACAATTTTCCCATGAAAGTGCTAACTGACGAACCATATTATGCTGTGTGGTGATAATGCCTGTAATGCCAGCATTTGGGAGGGTAGAGGCAGAAAGATTAGGAATTCAAGGTCATCCTTGGCTACATTGGGAGTTTGAGGCTAGCTTAAAGCTACAGGAGACCCGGCATCAAAACAGAAAGGGTATGTGTGTGTCAGGCATAGTGGTGCATGCCTTTAATCCCAACACTCTGGAGGCAGAGGCAGTGGATCTCTGTGAGTTCAAGGCCAGTCTGGTCTTTACAATGAGTGCCAGGCCAGACCAAGGGAGACCCTGTTTCAAAAAAAAAAAAAAAAAAAAAAAGGGTCTGTGTATATAGAGATGACTTTGTGGTTAACAGTACTTGCTATGCAAGCATGAGGACCAGAGTTCAGGTCCCAACATCCATGGCAACAAACTGTAGTGTGTGTGTGGAGGTTGGGATCGAGGGACAGAACTGTGACTTATTGGCTTCTAGCCTAGCTAAAAAAAGAAGGGAGTTCCAGGTTCAGGGAGAAATTCTACCTTAAAGAAAAAGAAAAGGGGAAGAAAAAGTTAATTGCTTATAATCCTATACCCTATAAAAAGGAGAGTTGGCAAACTTCTATAAAGGGCTGGAAATAAATATTTTAGTTGGATGTGGGGCACACACCTATAATTTTATTTATTTTTATAATATTTTATTTATTTTTATTTTATGTGTGTGAGTGTACTGCCTGCATGTATGTGAGTGCACCCATGTTGTGCAATGCCTCGGAGGTCAGAAGAGAGCTTCGGATTTCCCTGGAACTGGAGTTAAGGATGGTTTGTAGCTGCCATGTGGGTGCTGGGAATCGAACCTGGGTCCTCTGCAAGAGCAGTCAGTGCTCTAAACTTCTGAGCCAACTCTCCAGCCCCACACCTGTAATTTTAGAACTAGGGAGGTAGAGGTAGGAGGATCAGGAATTCAAGATCATCCGCAGGTACATAATGAGTTCAAGTACAGCCTAGGACTAACATGAGACCCTTCCTCAAAAACTAATTTTTTTTTTTTTTAGTCCTTTTTGAAACAGTGTCTCCCTGTAGCCCCAGCTGGCCTGGCATTTACTATGTAGACCAGGCTGGCCTTGAACTCACAGAGCTCCACCTGCCTCTGCCTCCCAAGTGCTAGGCCTAAAGGCATGTGCCACTATGCCCAGCTCATTTTATATTATTTTCCAGTGCTTTTGTTTGATGGTCTGGTCTGGTTTGGGTTAGGGTGCTGGGGAGAGAATCGAGGGCCTCATAAAGATATAGACAAATGGCCTACCGGAAAGCTACATATATATATGCAGCTCTTTCCCAGTGTTTTTCTATTCATGTTTCACATGGCACAGCTACTGTTTCTGTCATAACAATTTTCCTTTTTTCATACAGTCTTTCTAGTTATTACTATTGGTCACTATGTGTCAATCCATTGAATTGATTCTTTAAAAAATTTTTATTATTTTTATTTTATGTGTATGTATTGCCTGCATGTAGGTAAGTGCACCTGTGTTGTGAAATGCCTGTGGAGGTCAGAAGAGGCTGTCAGATCCCCTGGAACTGGAGTTACAGACAGTTGTTAGCTGCCATGTGGGTCTTGGGATTCCACTCAGATCCTTCTGCAAGAACAACCAGTGTTCTTTTTTTTAAAATAATATATTTCATTTATTATTTTTATTTTATGTGTATGAGTGTATTGCCTGCATGTATATGAGTGCACCTGTGTCGTGCAATGCCATGGAGGTCAGAAGAGGGCTATGGATTCTCCTGGAACTGGAGTTAAGGATGGTTTGTAGCCGCTATGTGGGTGTTGGGAATCGAACCCGGGTCTTCTGCAAGAGCAGTCAGTGCTCTTAACCACTGAGCCATCTCTCCAGCCCCTGAACTGATATTTTTTTTTTACAATTTATTGAGTCATAACCCTGCCAGACAATGGTTGCCTCTCATTTTTTGCTATTCTAGTTAATTCTAAGTCAGTGGTTCTCATACTTTAGCATTCATTTGGCAGGCTTCAGTTACCTGATAGGCTTGTCTGAAAAACAAATCGAGCTCCATCCAGAGTTTTTGCTGAAGGTGGGGCCTGATTTGTATTTCTTGTTCACACAGTTGGTCCTGGGATGTCTCCACCATGCCCAGCTGCAGAATCAGTGTTCTCAGTGCAAGACTTTCACTGTTGTTTTTGCTATCATTATTTTGAGACAGTCTCACACTATAGCCTAAGCTGGTCTGGAGCTCACTATGTAGTTTAAACTGGTCTTGGACCTGTGACAATATTTCCTACCTTAGCCTCACACATTCTGGGATTTACAGGTATCAACTACCATACACCAGAAGTCTTTCCCTTCCACTACCTCTGTTTTTGTCAGAAAATGTAGAATTAGTATTCATGGTCCTCAACAGTGACTCTTTTCTCCTCACTGTGTAGACCATCCTAGGCTGGCCCCCATTTCACAGCAATCCACCTGCCTCTGCCTCTTGAGTATTGGGGTGTTGGGATTTAAAGCGTATACCACTTTTTCTTTTTCAATTAAAATAATTTTTATTTATTAATTATCATTGGGAACTAGAGAGATGGCCCACTGGCTGCTCTTTCAGAGGACCAGGTTCAGTTCCCAGCACCCACATGGTGACTAACAACTGTCTGTAACTCCAGTTCCAGGGGATCTGACACCCTCTTCTGACCTCTGTGGGCACTGCACAACAGGGGTGCACTTAAATACAAGCAGGCAATACACTCATAGACATAAAAATATTAATTTTTAAAAATTACTATTATTGGGGCTGGAGAGCTAGCTCAGTGGTTAAGAACACTGGCTGCTCTTTCAGAGGACCATCCATAACTCCAGTTCAGGGGATCTGATACCCTCTTCTGACCTCCATGGGCTCTGCACAACACAGGCACACTCACAGTGCAGGTAAGACACTCATATACATTAAAAAAAAAAAAAAAATTTTAAAGAAATTAGAAAAAAGGCTGTTATGGCCAAATAAGACATCTAGGCTCAAGAGAAGTAAGATAGGGAATAGAAATTTGAGAAGGCCAGGCTAGCCTTGACCTCACAAAGATCTGTCTGCCTCTGCCTCCCAAGTACCGGTATTAAAGGTGTGCATTACTATGTCTGGCTTTTTATTATTTTAAAATTTATTTGCATTTCATGTAAATGGTGTTTTGCCTGCATGCATATAAGTGTGCCACATGCATGCAGTGCCAGCAGAGGAAAAGAAGGCATCAGATCCCCTGGAACTAGAGCTACAGATGCAATGTGGGTACTGGGAACTGAACCCAGGTCCTCTGCAAGGACACCAAGAGCTCTTAACCTCTGAGTCATCTCTCTAGCTCTCAGTTTCTTTCTTTTCAAAAACATTTTTTTGAATTTATTTATTTTTATTTTATGTGTATGAGAGTTTTCTCTACATGTATTAAAGTATACCATGTGCATGCATTGCCAGTGGAGGACAGAAGAGGGTGTCATATCGTCATATCCCGAGTTAAGGACAGGTGTTAGCTGTCATGTGGGTGCTGGGAACCAAACTCAGGTCTTCTGGAAAGACACTAAGTGCTCTTACTTGCTACACCATCTCTCCAGCCCCTTTTCTTTCCTTCATTCTTTTTTTTTTTTTAACAATCTTTTTTTTTTTTTTTTTGGTGTTTTTGAGACAGGGTCTCCCTGTAGTGGGGGCTGGCCTGGAACCTACTGTGCAGGCCAGGCTGGCATTGAACTCACAGGGATCTGCCTGTTTCTGCCTCCTGAGTGCTGGGACTATAGGCGTGTGCCACCACACCTGGCTCTTTTTAAAATTAAATTTTATTTATTTATTTATTATTTATCTATCTATCTATCTATCTATCTATCTATCTATCTATCTATCTATCTATTTATTTATTTGTGTGTGTGTGATGGCACATGGATGGAGGTCAGAGAACAACCATGGGAGTTGGTGCTTTTCTTTTACCATGTGTGTCCCAGGAATTAAACTCAATTCATCAGGCCTGGTGACAAGTACCTTTACTGACTGAGTCATCTTGCTCCCTACTTTTTCTTTTTTTTCCTGTAATTTTCTAACTATTAATATAAATGAACATGCTGCTGTCTAGTTGCTCTAGGACCATCAAACTGTCAAGTTCAGAACCTTTAACATGCTGTATCTAATGTTTTTTAGAAATTATTCTTTTAAAAAAAGGACATGGGCTGGAGAGATAGCTCAGTGGATAAGGGTACAGGCTGCTCTTGTAGAAGACCCTGGTTCAGATCCCAGCGCCCATATGACAGCTAACAACTGTCTGAAACTCCAGTTCCAGGGGATGTGATGCTCTCTTATGGCTTCCTTGGGCACTGAACACACATGGTACACTTACATGCATGCAGGCAAAACACAAACACATAAAACAAAAATTAAAAAAATTCTTTTTAAAAAGGACACATGAATGCCTCACTATAAGGTAGGTGTCTAACACACATACAGCCATGCTCAAACAAATGCAGCCAATCTGGTCAATGGCCTACCGAATCAGTGTGTTCCCAATCTGGTGCCGTATTTCATTCCACTCTTCCTTGCTTTTACGAGGCCAAGAATTCAAGTTCAATTCTGTTTCAATGGGTCTGTGGTTCAACTTCATTGCTAGCGTGTCTTTCCTCTTAACTTTGTTGGCCAGAGCACCTTTACAGAGGGGGAGAAAATGTTGAAGCATGAAGCTAAAGGCTCTATGTCATGTGGAACTGGACAAACCTGTATGAATGTTAACTTCCAGCTGCCCATTTGGCTTTAGATGATCCAGCCAAACACAGAGGAGGGGCTATAGCAGAAGACATCTAAAAATCTTCAAGGCAAAATGGACTCAGATATGTAAAAGATAACTTATTTTATCAGCCCGCTACATCTTCCTCCCTTTAGTGTGAATTTTTAGAAAGAATTTAGTATGTTCTGGGATAGTCCTCTGAATTTAAACATGAACGCTTTTATATTAATATATCTCAGAATCTGTTTATTGTTGTTTTGAGATAGAATTTTGCTATGTTGCCCAGGCTGGTCTCAAATTCCTGAGTTCAATTAATTATCTTACCTCAGCTGTTTCAGTAGCTAAAACTACATATGACTAACCAACCTCCCTCCCTTCCTCCTTTTGTTTTGAGACAGGGTTTCATTCATGTGGTTAACCTTTTTTTTTTTTTTTTGTCTTTTTGAGACAGGGTCTCCATGTAGCCCCAGCTGTCCTGGAACTATGTAGACCAGGCTGGCTTTGAACTCACAGAGATCCACCTGCCTCTGTCTCCCGAGTGCTGGGATTAAAGGCCTGTGCCACCACGCCCAGCAGTGGTTAACCTTCTTAAAGCTTCCTTTCAACTTAATTTTTTTTTACATTTATTTAAAAGATTTACTTACAAAAAAAAAAAAAAAGAAAAAGAAAAAAAAGATTTACTTATTTTGGGAGCTGGAGAGATGGCTCAGCAGTTAAGAGCACTGACTGCTCTTGCAGAGGACCCGGTTTGATTCCCAGCACCCACATGGTGGCTATGAACAGTCCTTAACTCCAGTTCCAGGGGAATCCGAAGCCCTCTTCTGACCTCTGCAGCATTGTATGACACGGATGCATTCAAATACATGCAGGCAATACACTTGTACACATAAAATAAAAATAATGTATATATATAAAAGATAGTTTACTAATTTTTATTTTATGTGTATAATTGTTTTGCTTGCATGTATATATGAGTACCACATGTGTGCCTGGTGCTGCAGAGAACATATGAGGGTGTCAGACCTCCTGGTACTGGAGTTACAGAGAGCTGTGAGCTGCCATGGAGGTGATAGAAACCAAACCCTAGTCCTCTGAAAGAGCAGCAAGTATTCTTTTTTAAAAAAATTATTTTATTTATTATTTTTACTTTATGCGTATGCATGTATTGCCTGAGTGCAGGTAAGTGTACCCCTGTTGTGCAATGCCGTCGGAAGACAGAAGAGGCTGTTGGATCCCCTGGAACTGGAGTTCCGGACAAGTGTTAGCTGCCATATGGGGGCTGGGATTCGAACCTGGGTCTTCTGCAAGAACAACCAGTGTTCTTAACAGCTGAGCCATCTCTCTAGCCCCCAAGAGCAGCAAGTATTCTTAACCATTGAGCCATCTCTCCAGCCTGATTTATTTATTTGGGTGTGAGTCACCCACCACATGCAACAGAACACACTTTCATTATACTGAAGAGAAGCCATCGCTTTTCTTTTTTTCTTGGAGCTGAGGACTGGACTCAGGGCCTTGCACTTGCTAGGCAAGTGCTCTATTACTGAACTAAACTCTCAACCCTGGTCACTTATCTTTTCAACTTAACCTATGTGCAGTTACTATCTTCAAAGTGAATAGGCTTTGGGGGTTTTTGGTACTGAGGACTGACTCTAGGGCCTTGTACATACTTACCACATGTACATGTTCTACAACTGAACTAAACCTCTGGTCCCTTTGGGTTCTAAAATAGAAACCCAAAGTCTGAATGATTCAGTCTGTGTGGCTCCCTCCCATGCCTTGTTTCAGTAGAGGGATGGTAAGAGGAAGGAGGAGTCTTTCACACTGCCTTCCAACAACAGCCAGATGACTCTGGAATGGGGTGCCTGTTTCCAGTCACTCTAAATTTGCTAAGGTGAAGTAGTTTTATCTGTAAAAGGATTTTCTTGCTGGGGATCTAGCTCATTGGTAGAGGGCTTGCCCTTCAGTCTCTAGCACCACACAAAAGAGAATTTTCTCTTGTGCTTCCCCTTTGGCTTCTTACTCTGATGGCTTTCCTCATTGTCATCTTCATCCTCTTCATCTCGGTATGGAATGGGACCCTCTGAATCTGAGTCACTTTCCTTCTCTTCCTCTTGCAGACATTGTGGTAGTTTAGGAGTGACAGAGGTAGATGTCACATCTTCAACAAATGCCAATGGACAGATTTGCTCCTCTTCTTCTTCATCGTCTGGACTAACAAATTAATATAATTATATATTTTTTTCAGAAACAGTGAGGATTTTCAAGAGAAAGGATTGAAACATACATAAAAAGTCCATTAACGGGATAACTTATAAATCCCTCTCTTAACTTTAACACTCTTCCTAAGAAACTTTTTAGTATCTATGAGTCTAAAAGGCACTGGGTTCAAATCCCAGCTGTTTCTTACTAGACACGGACACTTTCTAGCATTTGCCTAATTTGATCCATAAAAGCTTTCAGAGTAGATACTACTCATTTACAGAGAATATAACTGAAAACAGAAAGGCTGTGCTAACATCTTACAATGCAAAGGCTCTTAAGCACCACGTAATACATGTGTATCATATTAAACCAGGTTTGAATGTTCATATTTACAAGCAGGTAATTTTGGTGTTGACATAAAAATCTGTTAAAAACAAAAGGTTATAGGAATCAGCAGGGTAAAAAGTCCAAGTTCTAGAACTTACACTTTTAGCAAAACATTCTTTGTACCTTACATTCATTCACACTTTCAGAAGATTTTCCCAAATGGATCTGCCTGAGGTAAATGTACAGTAATGAGAAGCAGGTGGTTGGGATACTCACACTTTCAACATTTCAATAGTGATGGGAAGTGACCGAGTCCGACCCAGGGTGCCGCTGTCCTCAGAAAAGTGGTCAGTGTTCTCAAAGAGCAGTGAATGAGCTCGATGAGAACCTTCCAGGGGAGGAGTCATGGGAAGGGGACTGGTTAGGGCCTGCTGAATCCGGATATGCAGTGGGAGTGGGGGCAACCTCGCAGGGATGTGGGGCTCCCCAGAGCTCTGGTTCAGTATCTTCTTGGGGACTTCCTTTTTCTGATCTTCCTGCTGGGGAACCTCCTGGGACTGATCTAAAGAAGGTGAAAGCAAAACTTCTGGCACAATGTGAAAAGTCTTAGCAGGGAATGGAGGGGACCTTGGGGGCTCTGGCGGTATGTGAGTAGGCAGTGGGGGTGATGGGGAGGAAGGTGGGGTTATCAGCAGTGGTTCAGGGCCCACAGAGCACATGTTTTCTCTTTGATCACTTGGTGTTTTTATTGTGACAGCAGCAGTAGGTTCCAGGGTGGGTACCAAGGTTGACGAAATGCCTCTCTTGGGTGGTAAGGGCGGGGATGGTTTTGACAACAGTGTACCACAGTTTATTGCTTGGGACAATTCAGCTGGAAAAGAGAAAGCAACACTTTAATAATATGACTCTACAAGACACTGAAGGGCCAGTTCAGACCTACAATCAGAGCTGGGGTCAGTCTTAAATCTTTTAAGCAAATTATATAATTTCACGGCTTTGCCATTCCTTATATATCTCACTCGGACACAAAAGCTGTACTTATTCAGGTAGAACGTCTAATGAATAGAGGTATAGGGAAATTTTGATGATTAACATTTCATTACTATGACAACTCTATAAGCTAATATGGGGATAATGTTAATAGGATGAGAACCCAAAACAACAACAAAACACTGATTAAAGTTCTTTTGAATTAAAAAAAAAAAAAAAAAAAAGCCAGCTGTGGCAGTGCACACCTTCAATCCCAGCACTTGGGAGGCAGAGGCAGGTGGATCTCTGTGAGTCCAGCCTGGTCTACATAGTAAGTTGCAGGCCACCAGCTGGGGCTATAGGGAAACCCTGTCTCAAAAAGACCAAAAAAAAAAGAAAAGAAAAAGAAAATTCTTCTGTAAAATACCACTCCATTAAGAATTCAAACACTCAGACTTGGCTTGGTGGCGCATGCCTTTAGTCAGACAGGCGGATCTCTGTAAGTTCAAGGCCAGCCTGGTCTACATAGTGAGTTCAGGTCAGTTGGGACTACAGGGCGACCCTGTCTGAAAAAGACAAAAAAAAAGAATTTAAACACTGATGGGCTGGAGAGATGGCTCAGTGGTTATAAGCACTGGCTGCTCTTGTGGAGGACTTGGGTTCAATTCCCAGCACTCACATGGCAGCTAAAAATAGTCTGCAATTCCAATTCCAGGGGATCTGACAACCTCTTCTGACTTTTGCAGGCACTGCATGCACAGGTACATTTACATACATGTAGGCAAAACACTCATACATACAAAATAATAATAAATAAAAAATAATAAATAGGGGTTGGAGAGATGGCTCAGCAGTTAAGAGCAGTGGCTGCTCTTGCAGAGGACCTGGGTTTGATTCCTAGCACCCACATGGTGGCTGCGAACAGTCCTTAACTCCAGTTCCAGGGGATCTGATGCCCTCTTCTGACTTCTGCAGGCATTGCATGACATGGGTGCACTTACATACATGCAGGCAATATATTCATACACATACAATTAAAAAAAAATAAAAAGAATTTAAACATTCATATAGTAATTTTTTGTTCCTCCCTATTTTTTGAGTCAGGGTCTCCCTGTAGCCTCAGCTAGCCTGGAACTCACTATGTAGACCAGGCTGGACTTGAACTAACAGAGATCCACATGCCTCTGCCTCCTAAGTGCTGGGATTAAAGGCATGTGCCACCACCCCAGCCTCATCTAGTAATTTTTAAAGTAATAGAAATAGAGGCAGTTTATAAAGAGAAAGGCACTCCCATGTATGGGAGTGGGCCAGTGAGCTAGGAAAAGGCATGTGCTCAAAAGCCCAGATAGCAATATTAAAAACTTGAGGGGAGAGGGGCTCATGGGGCTCCTCTCCTTCCTGACAATCCCTAGGCAGTGAATGATTGCTGAGAGAGGAAAAGATACTTTTTTCAGTGGTATAGCCACTAGCAAGTTGTCCATGCTGCTATAAATAACCCCTTAATCCATACTCCGTGTGTGTGTGTGTGTGTGTGTGTGTGTGTGTGTGTGTGTGTGTGTGTGTGTGTATGAGTCTGGCAAGTCTTGATTTTAAAAACCAAACCACCTGGGTGGGGAAGAGGCTTAGTGGATGAGGGCACATGCCTCCAAGCCTGATGACCTGAGTTTGATCCCCAGAACTCTTGGTGAAAGGAGAGACTTGATTCTCAAAAGCTATTCTCTGACCTCCGTAACCCCATTATGGTATGCGCACACCTGCACTCTCTCACACACATTATATACACCATAATAAAAAATAAATAAAAACGGGTCTGGAGAGATGGCTCAGCAGTTAAGAACACTGGTTGTTCTTGCAGAAGACCCAGGTTTGAATCCTAGCACCCATATGGCAGCTAACAACTGTCCATAACTCCAGTTCCAGGGG
>NW_008350771.1:1472214-1473899 GCF_000622305.1 Nannospalax galili
TGCCTCTGCCTCCCGAGTGCTGGGATTAAAGGCATGCACCACCACGCCCGGCATCTCAAATATTTTTTAAAAAAAGGGCTGGAGAGATGGCTCAGGGGTTAAGAGCACTGGCTGTTCTTGCATAAGACCTGGGTTCTTAGCACCTACATGGTGGCTAACAACAGTCTGTAAGTCCAGTTCCAAAGGATCCGATGCCCTCTTCTGACTTCCACAGGCATTGCATGACATACATGCAGGCCTTACATCCATACATATAAAAATAATAAAATATATAAAAATGAATAAAAATTTTAAAGAAAACCCGAAATTGTTTGGTTTTGGTATAAGGATTGAACTCAGGGCCTTGAGCATGCTAGGTAAACATTCAATCACTGAGCCATAGCCTTGGCTTCCTTCCCCATCCACCCATCCATCCATCCATCCATCCAATTTTGAGACAGGGTCTCATTAAATTGGTTTTGAGCTCCTGCCTCAGTATCTGAAGTAGCTGGGATATAAGCCTGAGTCATGAGGCTGTTTAAAAGAAAACACCGGGACCAGCAAGATGGTTCAGCAGGTAAAAATGCTTGTCACCAAGCCTGAGAGCCTAAGTTCCATCCTCAGAACCCACATGATGGAAGGCAAGAATTTAGTCTTGTAAGTTGTCTCCTGACCTGCACACATAGCCATGGCACATTTACACCCACATATACCCTACAAAATAAGTTAACAGACTTATTTTGGCCTGGTGAACACTAGGCAGGGGCTCTACCAGTGAGCTCCATTCTAGCTCTAAATCAACAAATGTAAGAAAAATTCTTGAGCAAACTTCAAGCTTCACTTCTTTTCTTTTTTTTTTTTTTGAGAGAGAGAGAAAGAGAGAGAGAGAGAGAGAGAGAGAGAGAGAGAGAGACTGACTGTGTGCGTCTGTGTGTGTGCGCACAGATGTGGAGGCCAGAGGCCAACCTCAGGTGCTTGTTCCTCAGGATAGCTATCCCTCTTATCTTTTTTTCTTAAATATTTATTTATTTAGTGATGGGGCAGCACCCATAGGTCAGGCCATATGTGTGAAGGTCAGGGCAACCTCTGAGTTGGTTCTCTCCTTCCACATGTGGATCCCTGGAACCAAATTCAGGTTGTCAGGCTTGGCAGGAAGTGCCTTTACCTACTGAGCCATCTCATTTGCACATGTGTTCATGTCAGAGGTTAATGCTGGATGCTGTCTTTGATTACTCTCTGCTTTATTTACTGAGGCTGGATGTCATGCTGAACCCAGAATTCAGCAATTTGGCAGTCTAGCTAGCCAGCTTGCCATGGAATCCAATTTCTACTTTCCAAGTTCTGAGATTATCAGCAGAATGCCACATTGACCCACCTTTAAAAAAAAAAAGATAGAGTCTCACTGTTGTAGCCTGTCCAGCCTGGAACTCCCTATAATAGTGTGGGCTGGCCCCAAACTTAGATCTGCCTGCCTCTGTCTCCCAAGTACTGGGGCTAAAGGTACATGCCACCATGTCCAACCCATCCAGCTTTTTAATATAGGTGCTGGGGGATCCATGCTTGGACAACAAGCTCTTTATTTATCTCTCTATGAGTCATCTCCCTTGCAGCTCACCTTGGTTTTTTTTTTTTTTTTTTTTTTTTTTTTGTTTTTTTTTTGGTCTTTTTGAGACAGGGTCTTCCTGTAGCCCCAGCTGGCCTGGAAC
>NW_008350771.1:1473926-1477309 GCF_000622305.1 Nannospalax galili
TTTTTTTTTTTTTTTTTTTTGTCTTTTTGAGATAGGGTCTCCCTGTAGCCCCAGGACCTGTGGCTGACCAATTTGGACAGTGAACCCCAGGGAGGAGAGACACCTGTCTCTGACTCTTTTAACACTTGGATTACAGAGCACTACTAAGACCAGCATCTTTTGTGTGTATGTGGGTTCTGGGGCTCAAGAGTTCCTCATGCTTGCAAGCCAGTACTTTATAGACTGAGCTATTTCCTCAGCCCCAATCTATCCTGTAGCCCAGGCTAGTTAGAACTCTCTATGTAGCTGAGGATAACTTTAAACTCCTGATCTTTCTGCCTCTACCTCCTGAGTGCTGCAATTATAGGCATGTATTACCACACTCAGTTAACATATTATGTGTTGCTATAATCTAAAAAATAGAAATAGCACTGGTTTAAAGAAGGGGCATACAACATGTGGTCCCCGGACTAGCAGCATGAGTACCATGCAGGTGTGTGAGTCTATTAGAAATACAGATTTCTCAGGCCCTAAGGTGGGCATACTAAGGTCAGAAAACTCTGGAAGCAGGACCCACTTATCCATGTGAGCCTTCTTGGTGTTTCTGATGAATGCCAGACTAGATGACGGTTTGAGAACACCAGTATAGAGAACAGAGGTCTAGAGCATAGGTCTGGGCCTGAGAAGTGAGTTTTTAATCTCTCATTAAGTACATCCTTGGTGAGTAACAACATCTTCATGTTCTAATTGCCCTCAGTATATAAAGATAAAATCAGTTTCCTATGGCCCGAAGTGGTTTGGAAAATGCGTATGTGAAAGCTCCTTAAGTTCCTCAGAGGTAAGTCAATGTGACATTACCCATCCTAAGTGGTGATAACAGTAATACTCTTCATCCTGTTTTTATCAAGCCACTCCAACCTGTCTGTAATATAATGTATCTAAGCCTGATTTTCCACATTCTAGTCACCCCACCCAGCTTGGTGATACTAGATTCTTAATGAGCATACTTTTTGTGCATTTGTGCAATCATTAACGAGAACTTTAAGCAGGAGTAAGCCTAGTATCACTTTTCCTGAAATATTACATTTTCATTAGCTCTGAAACCCTTATTATTAATAGCTTTCCTCCTCCACCCCCCTTCTTTTACTACTATCTTTTTTTTTTTTCTGTCTCCCTGTAGCCCCAGCTAGCCTGGAACTTGCTATTTAGACCAGGCTGGCTTCAAATTCACAAAGATCTGCCTGCCTCTGCCTTCTGAGTGCTAAGGCTAAAGGCATGCACCACCATGCCTGCCACCTCTCCCCTTTTTTGTGACAGGGCCTCATATACAGTCCTGACTGGTCTAGAACTGGCTATGTAGACCAGTTTAGCATTGAATTCATAGAGGTCCACCTGCTTCTGCCTCCCCAGTGTTGGAATTAAAGGCATGTGCCACCACGCCAGGTTGACCCCCACCCCTTTAGAAAATTTCTGTGAGGAGTGCAAAGAAAATAGACCTAAACAGACTTCAGTGAACTGCAAGATAATTCACCAAACTCATTATACTGATAAACTTTCCTGCTTTCACTTTTTGGTGGCCCTGGGGATTCAACCTAGAGCCTCACACGTTAGGCAAGTGCTTTATCACTGAGGTATAGTCCCCACTGAAATTTAACATTTTGGGACAGGATTTCAGTAAGTTCAAAGTTGGTCTTGAACTTACTCGCTAGGCAGGAAGGCCAATTTGCAATCCTCTTGACTTAGCCTTCTGAGTGGCTGAGATCACAGACAGATACCTGCCTACTTCCTTGCTTTCTTTACCACCACTTATTTTAACATACGTAGCGCTCTCTCTCTCTCTCTCTCTCTCTCTCTCTCTCTCTCTCTCCTCTTTCTCTCTCCCCCTCTCTGGCTGGGCTGGAACTTGCTATATAGATCAGGATGGCTTCAAACTTGGCAATTTTTCCCATCTCTGCTTCCTGAATGCTCAGTTTACATGATGCCACCACACCTGGCAAGAGGAGCATTCTTAACTCTCCCCAGATATAACACGATCTTATCAGAACATTTAAATAATACTTTCTGCAGTTCCCATGAAGATTCTATGCCAGGGATTAAATCATGAGTTAAACGGTGTTTATAAAACCATCATTTTAGGGCCGGGCGTGGTGGCGCACACCTTTAATACCAGCACTTGGGAGGTCAAGGCCAGCCTGGTCTAAATAGTGAGTTCCAGGACAGCTGGGGCTACAGGGAGACCCTGCCTCAAAAAGACCAAAACAAAACAAAACAAAACAAAACAATCATTTTAGCTACTAGACTTACGTTTAAGGAAGGCACTGGTAGTTTAAAGTGATTTTTTTTTTTTTTGAGACAGGGTTGCCCTGTAGAGTCCCCAGCTGGCCTGGAACTCATTATGAAAAGTAGATTTAAAATAAAATAAAATAAAAACCTGGGGCTGAAGAGATGATTCAGCAGTTAAGAGCACTGCCTGCTCTTGCAGATGACTCAGGTTTGATTTCCAGGACCCAAATGGTAGCTAACAATTGTCCTTAATTCCAGTTCCAGGGGATCCAATGCCTTCCTCTGACCGATGCAGGCATTGTACAACACGGGTGCACTTACATACATGTAGGCAATACACTCATATACATAAAATAAAAATAATACATAAAATTAAAAAAAAATTATTTGAGAAGTTTGCCTTGCCCCTTAATAAACTGTGGCATTATTCTAAATTTCTCAGTAAGGGCCATAAGCAATTCCATGCTGGCCGAGCCTGTTATGACCTTCACATATCCAGTCCTTCAATTATATGTAGTGTTTCTGTCTTCCACTACCACCACCCATACCCTTGCAGGGAGAGAGTGTCTCACATAGCCCAGGCTGGCCTCAAACTCATGTAGCCAAAGATGACTTTGACTCCTGATCTTCCTGCCTCTGCTACCCAAGTGCCACCAATGCCCAAGTTATAGTAGGTTTTCTTTTTAAATTCTCAAAATTGCAATTATCAAAGTAAGCACCCCTTAATTCAGAGTTTTAAAATACTCATATAAGAAAACAGATACTGAGCCAGGCGTGGTGGCGCATGCCTTTAGTCCCAGCATTTGAGAGGCAGAGGCAGGTGGATCTCTGTAAGTTCGAGGCCAGTCTGGTCTACATAGCTACATAGTGAGTTCCAGGCCAGCTAGGGCTACAGGGAGACCCTGTCTCAAAAGGACAAAAAACAAAAACCATAACAACAACAACAAAAACAAAACAAAAAAACAGACACTACTCTTGTCAATTTCAACTTAGTGATGTTTCCAACTCATGGCCATTTTTGTCTCATTCTTTTTTTAAAAAATATTTTATTATTTTTATTTTATGTGTATGTGTGTATTGCCTGCATGTAGGTAAGTGCACCCGTGTCATGCAATGCCTGC
>NW_008350771.1:1477346-1488045 GCF_000622305.1 Nannospalax galili
CAGTTGTTAGCTGCCATGTGGGTGCTGGGATTCAAAGCTGGGTCTTCGGCAAGAACAACCAGTGTTCCTAACCACTGAGCCATCTCTCCAGCCCCCTGTCTCATTCTTATAACTTTTCTTTGTCGGGGCTGGGGAGATGGCTCAGCAGTTTAGAGCAACTACTCCTGCTGCAGAAGACCCAGGTTAGCAGCACCCACGTGACAGCTAACGGTCTGCAACTCCAGTTCCAGAAGATCTGGTGCTTTCTTCTGCTCTCTGCAGATATCAGGATGGCACGTGGTGCAGGGAAAATACTCATATATGTAAAATAAATAAATACAACTTTTTAATGAAAAATAAATAAAAAACCCTTTTCTCTATATGAGGATATTCAAAGGGATGATAGAAAACTTTCATAGACTAAATCAATAATGTAATAGCTATCCAATAAAAAGCTATCCAAACCTAAACCAAACCTTCAAATATAAAACCTAAAGACTTACCAATGATAGGGTTGCTATTTCTGTGAGCTGGTTTAGGGGGTGGGATTGGGGGCTGCTTGGCAGGAACTGTGTGAGTAAGACTTGGGGTGGGTGTAGTGCTGCTGCTGGCAGGAGCAGCAGATAAAGTCCTGGGTGCTGGGGAAGGGGTGACGAAGGAATTAACAACAGTCTTCGTTATGCTGGTGGCAGCAACGGTGGCAGCAGGTGCTACAGTGCTGGAGGAGCCGAAAGTTGAGGAGATGGCCCTTGCCATACTGCCAGAAGTAACATCCTTTGCTTGCCCCTCACTTGCTTCACAAGAAGAGGACAATGGTCTTTTGGGGGGCAGTAAAGGCTGTTTAGGTACATTTTCAGGAGCAGATTCTGCTTCAGAATTAGTCTGGCTTCCAGTTGAGCCTGCATAAGAAAAGATATGATTTAAAAAGAGAGACCAAGCCAGGCATGGTGGCGTATGCCTTTAGTCTCAGCACTTGGGAGGCAGAGGCAGAGCCAGGCAGATCTTTGAGAGTTCGAGGCCAGCCTGGTCTACATAACTAGTTCCAGGCCAGCTGGGGCTATAGGGAGACCCTGTCTCAAAAAGACCAAAAATAAATAAATAAATAAAAGTAGAGACCAAAATGTGAACACATCTATGAATTTATTATCAACTTCATCAATTAATTTATAGATTAGTTTACAAACTATAGTTTCCAATGTTTGCCACCTTCAACAATGCCTTTTAAGGAAGGTCAGCAATAGAGGCTCAGTAAGGGTAGTGATTCTTCAAACCAGAGCCCTGCTACTGAAGACACATCGAAATTTCTCGGACAGGGAATGAGGAGATGGCTCAGTCAGTAAAGCACTGCCACACCGGCCTAAGAATTGAGTTCAGATCCCCACATCTACAGAAATGCTAACTCTGGGGGAGAAGAAATAGGTAGATCCCTGGAGTTCAATAACCAGTCAGTGAGTTCTGGGTTTAGTGAGAAACCATTTCTTAAAAAATAAAAGTGGATTAGCTGTGCGTGGTGGTGCACACCTTTAATCCCAGCACTTGGGAGGCAGAGGCAGGCAGATCTTTGTGAGTTTGAGGCCAGCCTGGTCAACATAGTGAGTTTCAGGACAGCTGGGGCTACAGGGAGACCCTGTCTCAAAAAGATGACCAAAAAAAAAAAAAGTGGAGAGAGGAAGACACTCAATGCTGACCTCTGGCCTCTAAGTGCACCAACATGCATATGTGTACACATACACAAATATGAACACAAACCACACATGGATACAAAATTCCTTCCATAGAGCAAGAAGAATGTGGAATGAAAAAGTCCTACAGGAGAGCCGAATGCTCACAGCTGTACATCTAGTACTTTGGAGGCTGGGGCACGAAGATTACCCTGAGCTTGAGTCTAGCTGAGGGCTACATTGTGAATACCAGGCTAGCTAGAGTTACAGAAGTAAAATACTATCTCAAAAATGAAGGGAGCTAGGTATAGCAGTGCATGTCTTTAATCCCAGCAAATCAGGCAGCAGGTGGATCTCTGTGAGATCAAGGCCAACCTGATCTACACAGTGAGTTCCAGGTCAGGTGGGGCTACACAGGGAGACCCTGTCTGAAAAAGACAAAAAAAAACAACAAATGGAGGACTGGGCATGGTGGATCTCTCTGAGTTCCTGGTCAGCATGGTCTATAAAGGGTGTTCCAGACCAACTAGGACTACAGTAACCCTGTCAAAAACAAAAATAAAATTAAAAAAAAAAAATAAATTACGTATTCTGAGAATGTAAGAATGAGGGGGAGAAGAGTCTGCTGAAACCTGCAAGTTGTCAGTAGTTTCTAAAGAACGTGAAATTCCCCCTGGATTTTCTCTGTGTGCTCTTGTAAACCTCTGAGGAAAATGAAAACAGTCTATGGCTTAAAAATTTTTTTTAATGTGTTTGAGTGTTTTTTTCTGAATGTATATAAGTGCACAGGTGTCATGCAATGCCCACAGAGGCCAGAAGAGGACACTGGATCCTCTGGAACTGGAGGTACACAAGATTGTTAGCCTCCATGAGGGTGCTGAAAACCAAACCTGGGTCCTCTGTAAGAGCAGCCAGTGCTTTTAACCACTGAGTTATTTCTACAGCCCATTTATGGCTTTTGAACTCAAAGATCCACTTTTACCTAGTCTCTTCTTTGAATCCTCTTCTGGAACAAGATTTCTAAGACTTGATAGTCTTACTGGTTCTTCTTCTACCAGGACTGGACTAGACGATCTAGTACTGCTTATGGGCGTGGTGTGGCCATTCTTTAAGGAGGCATGGCTCAGCTTTCCTGGATCCTCACCACCTGCAAGAAGAAAAGGAAAGAGCTAAGAGATGGAATTGGGATGGTCAGAGCTGAAAGAGTGGGTAGTTCCTAACCTCTTATCTACTCTTAGCTCCTTCTTCCTGTTTAGGCTAATTATTGAGAGCTATGTTATCTAGATCTTTCTAGTAATAACAGAAGTAACTCTTTTGCCAAAAGATAATTCATTGTCTGGTGCTAAGTACCATGCTATAAAAAGAATGTGCTATACATAAGCACTGCTAAATGGTAACAGCTATATGAAGGTGGGGGTGCAGCTTGGTGGTAGAGTGCTTGGTTAGCATATGTAAGCACTGGGATCAATACCCAGCATGAGGTGGAAAAGGCTGAGAGAAAGGCTATGGTAAGACTGAAGAAATAGCTTGGTGGTAGAGTGCTTGGTTAGCATATGTAAAGCACTGGGATCAATATCCAGCATGAGGTGGAAAAGGCTGAGAGAAAGGCTATGGTAAGACTGAAGAAACCATGCTTTGGGGGTGGGAATGGGTTTGGGAGCGCATCCCAGAAAGTAGAATCCAAGCTGGGTCCTGAAAAAGGAGCAGCAGCTTCCCACAGTGATGAAAGACGGTCTAATTAAGAAACAACAGTATACAGAAAGGTGTGAAATTATCAATGCAATTAGTTAGGTCTGGTGGGAGATTAGGTATACATTAGGTATACTTGGCTAGAAAGGTAAGCAGGTACTAGGATATAAAGGCAATTAAACACCATGTAAAGGAGCTAGAAATGATTCCTATATGTAACAAAAGGCTGAACAATTACAAGCAGCAGAGTGATGTCATTTCATCTTACAGAAGGTTGGCTCTGAAAGCTGTGAGGAGACTGGATTACAGACAGGCAGGGACTGAACAGGAAAAACAATAGTAAACTCCTGTTTTAATGTACACGAAAAGATACCAGGGTGTAACAGAAAGGTGGTAAAAGAGGAGAGCCAGGGGGACTAAAGGATAAATCACTGACAACACGATATATGATATACGTGACACTTTCCTACAGACTAAATTATAGGGCTGGTCCCTAGCCTGGAGATGTGGGAAGCCCTGTGATGAGCACTCACTGCTACAAGAGAAGGTGAGATTCCTTCATGCAACTATTAGACAAAACATTCCAAGTTCCTGCACAGTGTGCCTAGACTTAATTAGAAGATAAAGCTGAAAATACTGCGGTGAGAGACTGACACTGTCTCAACTTTCTAATGTCATGGGGGCTGGCGTTAGCTGTTTTCCAGGTAGTGTCCTTGCTTTGAGTAATGTCATTTTAGTGCCTTGTTGATACTTTAAAAATTATTTTATTTTTCTTTATGTGTCTGTGTGTGTGGGCGCTTATCTTGTGACATTTTCAGATTTAGACCATTAAGTTCTCACAGAGCAGTTCCTCTGACCCGGGCACACTACTTCCTGTTAGCGTATTCGTCTCATTCAGGAAGTCTCAGCAAGCAGTGGAGTTTGGAGTTTGGTGTAAAAGTAGTGAAGAAAAAAAAACAATAAGTAAAAAAATGTACTTCCAAAGCTAAAGAGACCAGAAACTGCTTTTTCTTTACTTATTTTTGAGGTGGGCTCTCATATACCAGACTGGCCTTGAACTCAGGATCTTTTGGCCTCTGCCCCCAAGGTGTTTCTGGCATTACAAGTATGAGCCACCACACCTGGTGGATTTTTTTTATTAAATAAAATTAATTAATTAAATTAGCTTTTGCGGACAGAGTCTTGCTATGTAGTCCTGGCTAGCCTAGAACTCTCTAGATATATCAGGCCGATTTTTGAATTTATAAGCAATCCTCCTTCCTCTGCCTCCCAAGTGCTGGGATTAAAGGCATGCACCACCATGCCCAGCTGTAGTTTTTATTTTTTATTTATTTTTAAAAATTATTACATTTTAAAACTTATTTCTGTGTGTGTGTGTGTGTATGCACATGGGCACACATGTGTCATGGAGTATCTGTAGAGGTCAGAAGATAGCTTACAAGACTCTCCTTCCATGTGAGTTCCCAGGACTGAATTCAGGTGTCAGGCTTAGCAGCAGCTTCCTTTACCTAAAGAGCCATCTTACTGGCCCTGCACTTTTAATTTTATTTATGTTTATTAAAAAAAATTATATCGCCGGGCATGGTGGCACACGCCTGTAGTCCCAGCACTTGGGAGGCAGACACAGGTGGATTTCTGTGAGTTCTAGGCCAGCCTGGTCTACACAGTGAGTTCTAGGACAGCTGGGGCTTACAGGGAGACCCTGCTTCAAAAAGACAAAAAAAAAAAACAAAACATTTATGCCAGGCGTGTTAGCACATGCCTTTAGTCCTAGGACTTGAGAGGCAGAGGCAGGAGGGTTTCTGGGAGTCCAGGTCAACCTGGTCTACATAGCAAGTTCCAGGTCAATTGGGGCTACTGACAGACCCTGTCTCAAAAAAAAAAAAAAAATCCTGAAAAGAACAAAAAATTTTTTAAAAATTAAGCGTACGTGTGTTTTTCCTTCATGTACCTATGTGGCTGGTGCCAGTGGAGGCCAGAAGGCATTGCATCCCCTGAACTGGAGTTACAAACAGTTGTGAGCGGCCATGTGGGTGCTGGGACCAGAAGCCCAGCCTTCCGCAAAAGCAGAAGTGCTCTTACCTGCTTCAGCCCCTACTTTTTATTTGTAAGAGTGGGTGGGGCAAGAAGGCAACTGTGCAGAAGTAAACTGCGGCACAGGTGAAACCCAAGAGCATGAAATGAACCGATATGTGATACCACGTTTTACATGTGTAATCAACTGCTTCATAAAGTCAACACTAAACTAGCAAAGAATGTTGAAATATCAAAATATGATCTTTGTGACAAAAAGATTAGGCCAGTAATATAGGCACCCAGAGAAACTTGATCAAAAAAAGGAAATAACACCCCTTATTGCAGGTGGCACAAAGCTGAGGATATACAGAGACAAGGAATGCTTGCCTCCAGATCCTTCCTCAACCACTCTACTTCACAGTTGGAGAGTGCAGCCAGATACTTGGGAAGGAACAGTGAACCACTTTCAAGTGCCCCTCCACCATAAGCACAGCAAGAGCAAAGCAAAGCAAAGGAAGGAAATTCAGACTCCTAGTTAGACCCAAAGACCAAATGCACAGAGACAGGCATATGCTATGTATTTGAAACTCACCCTGCTCAGGGTCTTCCAACAGAACCCCTCTTTTAACCAGCTCTTCTCTTGGTTTTCGCATAGATATTTTTCGCTCTAAAACTAACATTAAATTGGAAAATACCGCTCAGAAATGTGGCAGTTGGAAGTTCAACATCACTCAGCATTCTAAATCCATGGGTAAAAAAGTAAAGTGTTCATACTTCTATTCTTAGGAAAGAAAAGAACAGGGAAACTAGCTTCAAATTTAAAAACTTAGCTGAGGGTGGTTGGCACATGCCTGTAATCCCAGCTCTTGGGAGGTGAAGGCAGGAGGATCAGTTCAAGGATAGCCTCAGCTACATAAGAAGTTCTAGCCTAACCTGGGCTGCGTGACACTTTCTGTCATGCAAAACAATCCAAACCCCTGGTGTTAGGACACACCTTAAAATCCCAGTGCTCAGGAGGCAGAGGCGGTGGATCTCTGTGCCTTCAAGGCCAGTCAGCCTTGTCTACATAGTGAGTTCCAGGCCAGCTGTGACTACAGGGAGACCCTGTCTCAAAAAGACCAGAAAAAAAAAAAAAAAAAAGCCCAAAACAATCCAAACCCAAACCCAACAAAATAAAATCTATACTTGAGAGGTAGCTGTGGAGACTGCTGTGAAGTTCGAGGTCAGCCTGGACTACACAGTGCCAGCTACTGATACATGGCAAGATTTGGACCAAAACAAAACAATTAGTTTCTGGGACTGAGAAGTTATTATCAACAGTAGTGTACTTGCTTACCATGTTCAAAGCCCTAGGTTCCACACCCAGAACTAAAAATAAAAAACAACAAAGCATCTTCTTGAATAACTAGTGTTAGGAAAAGTATTATTTCTGAAAGAAGGTAAACTCACATAATTGTAGGTTATCAGAGGTTTCAATAGTAAGGTATTTATGGATGCACTTTTGATGAGAAGTGGGCAAAGTATAAAGAAGCACCTTAGATGTGCTACAGTGCAGGAACTCTACTTACCACTGAAGAGACCTTAATTTTTTGAGAAAGAGTCTTGTACGCTAGTCTGGTCCCTTTACTTTATTTATCTATTTTTGAGATAAGAGTTTTACAATGCAGCTTTGGCTGGCTTGGAACTCAATATGTAGCTCAGGCTACCCTTGCACTTGAGGTAATCCTCATGCTCCTGCCTCCCAAGTACTGAGATTACAAGTGTACAATACTACATCTGTTTTAGTTAACAGATTTAATCCCATCAAAATACAAATGTAGGCCAGGCATGGTGATACACACCTTTATTGCTAGGACTTGGGAGGCAGAGGCAGGTAGACTTCTGTGAGAACCAGGCCAGTCTGGTCTATATAGCAAGTTCTAGGCTAGCTGGGGCTACATGGAGATCCTGTCTCAAAACCAAATAAACAAGCAAGCAATCACACACACAAACAACAAAAACAAAAATAAAACAAAACACGAAAACCTAGGAATGAGTTATAGAATATAAATCTCAGCCATGACTGGTCATGCAAGCCTGCAATCTCAGATTCGAGGCTGCCTGTGCAATCTGGTGAGAACCTGTGTCAAAATTAAAGGGTTCAGTGTATAGAAGGCACTTATAGTCAAGCCTGATGATCTGCGTTTGAGTCTGGAACCCACATAGTGGAAGGAGAGAACATACTCTCAAAAGTTATCCTTTGACCTCCACATACAGTCATGCCCCACCCCGAATAAATATATAAATAAGTCAGTTTTTTAAAAAAGTCAGAAATCATGGTGGATACTTGTAATCACAGAACTTTAGAAGCTGAGGCAGGAGGACTGCTACAAATATGAGGCCAGCCTTGGCAACCAAAGTGAGTAGCAGGCCATTCAAGGCTACATTCCAAGACCCTGCCTCAAAAAACCCAAAGATGGCTAGGGGTAGAGCACTTGCTTAGCATATTTGAGGCCTTTGGTTCCTAGGTTCAATCTTTAGTACTAGGGGAGGGAGGGAGGGAGGGAAGATAAAGGAAAGAAAGAAAAAGAGAAAGAGTAAAAGCTCATTGAATGATATTTGTCTGTTTAAATTCTCAAAGATTGGCCGGGTGTGGTAGTGTACGCCTTTAGTCCCAGCAGTTGGGAGGCAGAGGCAGGTGGAGCTCTGTGAGTTCCAGGCCAGCTGGGGCTACAGGGAGACCCTGTCTCAAACAGACAATTAAAAAAAAAAAGTTCTCAAAGATTAGGCTTTTCACTTAGGAGGTCATAGAAGCTTGGACAGAAACGAAAAAGCTGGGTGCTTCTAAAATCCAGGACTCAGGCTTGAGATGTTGCTTGGTTGGTAGATACTTGCTTCATATGCACAAAGTCTTAGGTTCTGTCTCTAGCATTGTATAAGCTGGATCTAGTAACACCAGTACTCAGGAGGTAGTGGCACAAGAATCAGAAATTCAAGATCATACTTATTATTATTATTATCATTATTATTATTATTTTTGGTCTTTTTGAGACGGGGTCTCCCTGTAGCCTGAGCTGGCCTAGAACTCACTATGTAGACCAGGCTGGCCTTGAATTCACAGAGATCTTCCTGCCTCTGCCTCCCAAGTGCTGGGATTAAAGGCGTGTGCCACCATCCACCATGCACATTTTAAAAAAAATATTTTTATTTTTTTTTGTGTATGCACATATCGCCTGCATGTAGGTAAGTGTATCCGTGTCATGCAATGCCCGCAAAAGACAGAAGAGTTTGTCGGATCCCCTGGAACTGGAGTTATGGAAAGTTGTTAGCTGCCATGTGGGTGCTGGGATTCGAACCTGGGTCTTCTGCAAGAACAGTCAGTGTTCTTAACTGCTGAGCCATCTCTCCAGCCCCAAGCTTTTTTCTTTTTAAATCTTTATAAATTAGGTATAGTGTCCCATGCCTTTAATTCTAGCACCCCAGGTAGAGCTCTGTGAG
Organism: Nannospalax galili; assembly: GCF_000622305.1. NCBI lineage: Eukaryota > Metazoa > Chordata > Mammalia > Rodentia > Spalacidae > Nannospalax > Nannospalax galili. The sequence continues at coordinate 1,486,169 of NW_008350771.1, forward strand.
TTCAAAGCCAGCCAGGGCTACATAAGTGAGAACTTGTTTCAAAAAACCCCCAAACAAAAACACAACAAAACAAAACCAAAAAAGTCAAACAAACTCTGTGTGTACAATGTTAATGCGTATGTGTATGTTTGTGAAGGTCAGAGGTCAACCTTGGGTGCGAGTTCTTGCTGTTTTTCCCACTGCCCAAGCCAGGCCAGCTGGCCCTGGAGCTTCTGGAGCTTGTCCTGTATCTGTCCCTATCACCCATAGAAGCAATGACTCCAGAAGTGTGTCTCTTGCATCTCAGTCTATGTGGGTTCTGGGGATTCAAACTCCGGTCCCCATTTTGTGTAAAAAGTACTTTATCTGCTCAGCTATCTCCCCAGTGCACAAACAAAAGAATTTTAATTTAGAGCCTGTATTTTTTGAGACCCAGGTTGGCCTGAAACTGATACATAACTAAGAATGACCTTAAACTTCTGATCCTTTTGCTTCCACGTCTCTGCTGGATTGCAGGACTGCAGTATCATGTCTGGGTTTTACATGGTATTGGGGAAGAACCCAGGATGTTGTGTACACTAGGCAAACACTCTACCAAATGAGCTCCACCCTTCACCCCCTCAGAACACATATTCAAATCTTACTATCTTACCTTCTGATGTCTCTTTGAATCTATCACTGCTTTTTTTTTTCCTCCATTTCCACGGCTTGAAGATCTTGCCAAAACCGGAGAACTTGCTTTTTCTCTTGGTGGGAGGCGTTGTGTCTCCTGCTTCCACACTGTCCATGACCATGCCTGGGTCTCCAGAGGGCTGCTCTGCTTCTTCTGTTACATGAAGAGGACAGAGGGAAGGGAACAGCCAATTTGTTATTTCAGTATAACCTCTAAAAATGTCCCCTCCCCCTTTCCTGTGGCAGTTGGAAAGGATGAAAGCTACGATGAGCCAACATGCAGACAAATCCGACTCCTGACATCACATGGACATCAAACACCAAAATCCAAAACTTAAATTACCAAATAAACCAAACCAACCTGACATCTTAAGAATTTATGACAAATTTTGAAATAAGAACCAGGTCAAAATCTTTAAAAGCTCACACGTACACACAATGTGGATGTCTTCTCAATATGCATGATTCTGCATCACTGAAGCAAGGAATTCCACCATTAAGGAAGTCATTATCCTGTTAAACATTACCCTCTCCCAACAGTTTTCTAAATAGTTCAGAGAAGGAGCAGTTCAAGTGTTGACACCTTGTGTCTGTTTATCATATTTTCTCCCTGCATAAAAAGGACTGTAAATAACTGTGGAACATTGGAAGTGATTGAGGTGGGGGGAAGGGACATTAGAGAGAGGATGCTCTGAAATGGGAGGAATTTTTTGGAACAGAGGTGAGATTCTATTCTGCCTATCATGGTGTTACTTTAGGGACAATCCTGATACTAAGGATTTGACATGAAACATAGCTGACGTGATACTTGTACAGGACTGAAATGAAAGGTCTCCAGCCCCCTTATAATGACAATACATGTGGGGCTTAGTTAGTTTTAATGGCAGAGAAAGTAACAGCCAAGGGGTGGGGGGCAGGAAGGCAACAAAAAAAGCAGGAAAGCAACACAATACAGCTTTGCACTCCACCTACTGTCCCAGGGTTCTCTGAAGAAGTCTAGAGGGGAAGAAAAAAAGAATTATGTGGAATAACTCCTGGAATTAAAGTGAATTCACTACTTTACAGATATCCATCAATACACACACATACTGATTTCATACTGGAAGCAAATAATGTCTTTCGGGGCAGGAAGAGCTTAACACATGCACTAGAAAAATGATCTCTTTTCAACACTGTAGGTTTTTATTGTTTATATATATATATATATATCTTTACTTATTTTGTGT
>NW_008350771.1:1488163-1534898 GCF_000622305.1 Nannospalax galili
GCATGTGTGCATGGTATGGGGCCACACATGGCAGAAGGCATGGTTGAAGGTCAAAAGATTACTAGGAAGAGTCAGTACCCTCCTTCCACTGTGGGTCATGGGATTGAAGTCAGGCTGTCAAGCTCAGTTTTAAGTGCCCTGGATTTTTAATTAAATTTTTTTTAAATTTTATGTGTATGGATGTTTTGCTTGCATGTATGTAAGTGAACCACATGTATGCAATATCCTGTGGAGGCCAGGAGAGGGTTTCGGATCCCCTGGAACTGGAGTTATAGTCAGTTGTTAGCCACCATGTGGGTGCTGGGAATAGAATCTGGGTCTGGAAGACCAGCAAGTATTCCTAACCATTGAGCCATCTCTCCAGCCCCCTTTTTTGAGACGGCCTCCCTGTAAGCCACAGTTGGCCTGGAACTTGCTATGTAGACCAGGCTGGCCTTGATTTCACAGAGATCTGCCTGACCCTGCCTTCCCAGAGTTGAGATCACACCTGGCCTCTTTTGGTTTTTTGAGACAGTGTCTTGCTATATATCCTGGTCTAGTCTTGAACTTATGACCCACCTGCCTTAACTTTTTGAGCATTGGAATTATAGGCTCATGCCACCACAGTTGGCTATTGTAAATCTCCCATTAACCCATCTAATGAGTACTCTATAAAACAAACTAAAATATGTGCATTTGACTAAAAAATGGTAGGGAAAATCATATACAAATTTTAAGTAGACACAATGTTAAATGTGAAAGAAGAGATCATGAAGAAAAAATGGTTAAAACTTTAGAAACATATTTAGTAACATATACATAACTTCTACCTGAAAAGTCTTTTCTTATTTATTTAAAAATAATTTTATTTTGCCGGGTGTGGTGGCGCACGCCTTTAATACCAGCACTCTGGAGGCAGAGGCAGGCAGATCTCTGTGAGCTCAAGGCCAGCCTGGTCTACATAGTGAGTTCCAAGACAGCTGGGGCTACAGGGAGACCCTGTCTCAAAAAGACCAAAAACAATTTATTTTAAAACTTTTATCTATTATTTTTAATTTTTGTGTATGAGTGTATTGCCTGAGTGTATGAAAGTGCAACCGTGTCATGCAATTCCTACAGAGGTCAGAACAGGGTGTTGGAGCCCCTGGAACTGAAGTTACAGACAGTTGTTAGTTGCCATGTACATGCTATGAATCAAACCCAGGTTCTCTGCCAGTGCTCTTAACAGCTGAGCCATCTCTTCCGCCGTGCTGAAAAGTCTTAACTGAAATATAGTCAACAATCTAGTCTGCTTGTATTGCTTGCTAGGACATTTACTCACTTTCTAAGATAGGACTTGGAATCTTTTAACTCTTCATTATATTGAATAATACATCTGTGTCATTTTTCTCATCTTTTACCTTTTTCATCTTTCAATATATCTGCATCATAAATCTCTCCATCATGGATTCAAAATGACAAGGATAAGGGATGTAGCTCAGATTTCTGAAGTATGTGTGAGAGAAAAAAAAAACAAAAACAGCCAGGTATGGTGGCTCATGCCTTTAGTCCCAGCACTTGGGAGGCAGAGGCAGGTGGATCTCTGTGAGTTCAAAGCCAGCCTGGTCTACATTGTGAGTTCCAGGCTAGCTGGGGCTACAGGGAGACCCTGGCCTAAAAAAACAAAAAAAAAAAAAAAAAAGAAAAAGAAGAAAAAGAAAAAAAAAGCTCACAACAAAATAACTTAATGTGTTTAAATGTATTTTACCAGTTTAGAGACTGAAAACAAATTTGATTTATTTTAGAAAGTCCAGTGGCACTCAAGAAGCTGAGGCAAAGGGATGAAGAGTTGGTGACAGCCTGGGATATATACTGATGCTTGCTTCAAAATAAACAAAGGAATGTGCTTCCAGTCTCATCCACTCCTAAGCACCACCCTCTTTTGCTTTATATGAAGCAAGTTATTGAACACAGTCACTAAATATAGAAAATAAAGTGTATACTTTCCTGTCAAACCTTTTATTTATTTACCTCTCTCTTTCTCTCTCAACAGGGTCTCACTATGTAGCACTGGCTGGCCTGGAACTCATTCTGTATACCAGTCTCTAACTCAGATTCACCTGCCCCAGCCTCCCCAGTGCTTGAATAAAGGCGTCTGCCACCTTGGCCAGGGATTCATGTCAAACCTTTTTTTAAAAAAAAATATTTTATTAGGCCAGGCGTGGTGGCACACGCCTTTAATCCCAGCACTGGGGAGGCAGGTGGATCTCTGTGAGTTCAAGGCCAGCCTGGTCTATATAGTGAGTTCCAGGACAGTTGGTGCTACAGGGAGACCCTGTCTCAAAAAGACCAAAAAAAAGAAAAAAAAACTTTTTTTTTATTTATTGGGGCTGGAGAGATGGCTCAACAGTTAAGAACACTGGCTGCTCTTGCAGAAGACCCGGGTTCATATCCCAGCACCCACATTGTAGCTAACAACCATCTATAACTCCAGTTCCAGGGGATCCGATGGCCTCTTCTGTCCTCCGCGGGCATTGCACGACATGAGTGAACTTACTTGCATGCCGGCAATACATTCATACACAGAAAATAAAAATAATAAAATATTAAAAAAATATTTTATTTATTATTTAAAAATTATTTATTTACTTTTAACCACTGAGCCATCTTTCCAACCCCTCATGTCAAACCTTTTAGAAGAACATAGACCTCTGACTTCTTGCAGTGGGGTTCAGCCACATCCAGCCCTGTCAATCACATTTTCCAACTCATTCATTCACATTCACATTTATTTGTTTATTTTATTCTATTTTTAGTCTTTTTGAGACAGCAGCCTTAGCTGGCCTGGAACTCGCTCTGTAGACCAGGCTGGCTTCAAACTCACAGAGATCTACCTGCCTCTGCCTCCTGAGTGCTGGGATTAAAGGCGTGCACCACCACACCTGGTATTTGTTTATTTTTGTATTTTTGTGTGGATTTTTCTCTTTTTTTTTTTTTGGTCATAGGGTCTTTAAATAGCTCAAACTGGTTTCAAACTTTCTAGGTAGCTGAGGATGACCTTGAACTCCTGATCTTCCTGTGTTCTCCTCCCAAATGCTGGGATTCCAGGTGTGAGCTACCACATCCAGCTTCACTCATATTTATATTCTTCCTTCCTTCCTTCCCCTCCCCTCCCCTTCCCTCCCTATTCTCTATGACAAACAGCATATTATTTTAGTGACTCACATGTCTGTCTAAAAGCTTAGGATCAGCCCAACTGCCTTTATGTGGGACCATGAATCTTTAAAAAACTCCAGTCAGGCATGATGGCATATGCCTGTTATCTTAGCACATGGGAGGCAGAGGCAGGAGGATTGAGAGTTCCAGGCCAGCCTTGGTTAGACAGTGAGACCACACCTCAAAAATGTAAGAGGTAGGGATGAAAGTTCAGTGATAGTTTGGCACTGGGGCAAAGACCAGAACTCAGTTTCCAGCACTACAAAACCAAGACCAACCAACAAAACACTCCACTGTTGTCTGGAAACCTCACATGTGAAAAGAGAGAGATTTTCTGGCTATAACTGGTACCTTTGCTGAAGACTAGCAAGCTAGAAGACCACATTTTTACAGTGTCCTCACTGCTCCTACAGAGGAACCAAGCGGTATTCCCTGGGTTCCCTAGTCTCAGATATGGTCCAAAAGAAAAATCCCAAACTTTTCCCGTTTCCTTTCCACATTTATATTATGTTTCATACACTCTTGTGAATGTGAATATATATTATGCAAAATATGGTGATGCACACCTGTAAGCCCAGCCTTCAGGAGGCTTAAGTAGGAGGATTGCTTGGTACCAATGTTAATAACTCTGCTTGTCTATCTTTAAGTTCTTGAAAGAATCTTTCTTCCAAACTCAAGACGCTGAAGGCATGGTGGCACATGCCTTCAATCCCAGCACTCTGGAGGTAGAGGCAGGCATATCTCTGTGAGTTCCAGGCCAGCCAGGGCTATAAAGTAAGACCCTGTCTCAAAAAGAAAAAAATAAAAGGGTGGGGGGTTGGAGAGATGGCTCAGCAGTCAAGAGCACTGGTTTCACTGACAGCAGACTCAGGTTTGGTTCCCAGCACCCAATGATGGCTAACAACTGTCCGAAATTCCAGTTCCAGGGGATCCAACACCCTCTTCTGATCTCCATGGGGCACAACATGGGTGCTCTTACATACATGGAGGCAAAATACTCACACACATAAGATAAAAATAAACTTAAAAAAATAAATTGAAGCTGGGTGTGGTGGTGCACGCCTGTAGTCCCAGCACTTGGGAGGCAGAGGCAGGCGGATTTCTGTGAGTTCAAGGCCAGCCTGGGTCTACATAGTGAGTTCCAGGACAGCTGGGCTGCGGGGAGACCCTGTCTCAAAATGACAAAACAAAACAAAATAAATAAATAAATAAATAAATTGAATAAGATAAAACCAACAGGGCCAAAGAGATGGTTCAGTAGTTTAAAAGCACTTACCATGCAAGCCTGACTCCCCAAGTTCTCTCTCATAGTGGAAGGAGAGAACCTACTCCCAAAAGTTGTCCTCTGACCTCCACAGGTACATCATGGCACCTGCCCATACTCACACGCATCATGTACACACACACATACATACACACACACACACACACACACACACACAATAAAACAACAAACAAGTGTACAATGAGTAAGACTTGACAGTTCACATCTATAATCCCATCACTCTCACTAGAGGGGTTGAGGCCAGAGGATTACAAGTCTGACGGGCAGCATGGGCTATTATGCAGCAAGACCTTGTTTCAAAAGAGACAAATAATAAGCTGGGCATGGTGGCACATGCCTTTGTCCCAGCACTCAGGAGGCAGAAGCAGGCGGATCTCTGTGAGTTCTAGGCCAGCTGGGGCTACAGGAAGACCCTGTCTCAAAAAGACCGAGAGAAAAAAAAAAAAAAAAAAGAGAGAGAGAGAGAGAGAGAGAGAGAGAGAGAACAAAACTGCAGAATGATATATACTGTGCAGTTACTGGGTGTAGTGTTCCAAATATGCCAATTAAGTCAAGTTGGTTAATTGTGTTATACAAGTTATTGACATCCTGCCTGATCTGCTGTCTGCTTGTTTTATACATTATTGGGAGAGTTACAATACGAGCTCTAACTATGAAAGTAGATTTGCTCCTTTTTCTTTTTTTGTGACGGGGTCTTACTCTGTCCCATGCTGGCCTGGAATTTGTGGCAGTTTTCCTGCCTTGGCCTCCCAAGTGCTAGATTATGGCTACCATGCCTGACTTTTATTAAGTTCTATTAATTTTTGCTTTATATACTTTAAGACAAATATTAGATACACGCAACACTATGCTTTCCTCTTGAGTGGACTTTTTATTGTTCTAAAATTTCCTCTATTATTTTAAAACATTTTACCTTTATTTTATTTTCCTATCTAGTTTGACAATTATCTTTTTCCCTCCTGAAAAAAAAGTCTACACTGGCCTCAAAATCAAAATCTCAGCCTCCAAAGTGTTGCGATTAGAGATGTGCAGTACCACACCCAGTCAACCATCTTTAATAGGAGTACTCAAGAGTCCATTTATGTTTAACATTGTCATTGGCATAGTTTGGGTTCAGTTCTTCTGTGTTCTTTCATTTTGTACTTCCCTTGTTTTCCACATCGCTGACTTACTACGATGTATGTTGAATTAGACATTCACTGTTTCCTGAACAATGAAAGAATCATATTTCAACGTTATCATCTAGGCTATTTTCATATATTCCATTTCTATATACAAGGAAAAGTAAATCACAGAAAACATTATTGCTCTTTAACAATATTCTATTTCCTACAGATTATTCATGAACTCTTCATTTCTTTGTTTTTTAAATACTTTGTTATTTTTATTTTATGTGCATGAGTGTATTGCCTGCATATATGCAAGTGCACCTGTGTCGTGCAATGCCCTTGGTGGTCAAAAGTCACTGGTTGTATTCCCCTGGAACTGGAGTTACAAACAGTTGTTAGTCGCCATGTGGAATTGAACCTGGGAATTGAACCTGGGTCCTCTGCAAGAACAGTCAGTGCTTTTAACCACTGAGCCATCTCTCCATTCTCTTCTTTTTGTAATTCTATGTTTTCATTGAGAATAATTTTATTTCCTTAATTGACTGTCTTTTTGAGACAAGGTCTCCCTGTAGCCGCAGCTGGCATGGAACTCACTATGTAGACCAGGCTGGCATTCTTCACCACATGCAGCACTTCCTTATTTTTTTAAGGGTATTTTCACTTTGAAGTTTCTGAGGCTTTTTTATTTTGTTTTGTGTAAATGGCTTTTTGAGAAAGGATCTCCTGTAGCTGAGGTTGACCTTGAACTTCTGAAATTCCTGCCTTGATCTCCCAATGCTGAGATTACAGATGTATACTATTACACCAGGCTTTATGATCTTTCTTTTTTCCTTCTGTGGTACTTGGGATTGAACCTAGGGTCTCGTGCTTGCTAGGCAAATGTTCTCCCACTAAACTATATCTACAGTCTCTGTTCTGTTTAATTTTAGTACTTTGAAAATGTGTAACAGAATGGCAATATAAATCACAATCTCGGGGCTGGAGAGATGGCTCAGTGGTTAAGAACACTGACCTTGCAGAATGGCCAGGTTCAAATCCCAGCACCCACATGGCAGCTAACAACTGTCCGTAACTCCAGTTCCAGGGGATCCGATGGCCTCTTCTGTCCTCCAAGGGCATTTCACAACATGGGTGCACTTACTTACATGCAGGTATAACATTCATACACATAAAATAAAAATAATAAATAAATATTTTTTAATTAAAAAATCACAACCTCTGACTTCAAAGTCTATGGCCTTTCTCTATTATGCTGTCTTTAGAGTAAACATTGACCTGAAATCTTATGAATACTTCCTACATCTGCTTTAATTTAATAACAAAGGCTTTCACATGTAATTTATAGCAGGCATAGTGGCACACATCTGTATTCCTAGCACTCAAGAGGCAAAAAAGGCCAGAAGCTCAAGTTCATCTAGGATACATGAGATCAAGTCTCAAAAAAACAAGACAAATAGCAACAACAAAACACACACAGAAAGAAACCCATTTACAAAGCTGGCATATTATTGAATTATTGGGTTTTTTTTTTTGGTCTTTTTGAGGTAGGGTCTCCCTGTTGACCTGGAAGTCTTTATATAGGCCAGGCTAGCCTTGAACATACAAGAGATGCCTGCCTCTGCCTTACAAGTGCTAGGATTAAAGGTGTGTGCCACCACGCCCAGCCTCAAATACAATAGCCTACATAGCTGGTATTAATCTCAAATAGTACTCAGCATCAAAATTTACAAAGGGGGCTGGCAAGATGGCTTGGCAGGTACAGGTGCTTACTGTCAAGCCTGAGGACCTGAGTTTGATCCCTCAGACCAACATGGTGGAAGGGAAAAACAGATTCTCACAAACTGTCCTCTGATCTCCACATGAGCACCATGGCATGTGAGAGCAAGCACACACACACACAAAGTCACACTCCTACATACTTCTGATGGAGATTACTCTGAGAGTGCTATGGAAAATCAACTTTTGGTGGTTCAAGACCAACATTTAGGAGTATGGAGAGATGACTCGCCGTTAAGAGCAATAGCTGTTCTTTCAAAGGATTGGGGTTCAGTTCCCAGCTCTTACATAGTGTTAGCTAACAACTGTCTTTAACTCCAGTTCCAAGGGATCCAACACCTTCTTCTGGTCTCTGCAGGCACTGCACGACACAGGTACACTTATAAACACAGGCAGAACTCGAACACATTAAAAAAGAGACCAACATTTATAAATCTGAGTTTGGTGGTACACGCTTGTAATCTCAACATTTTGAGGCTGAGACAGGAGGAACGAACAGTGAGTTCCAGGCCAGCCTGTTCACAATGTGACACCCTGCTTCAAAACCAAAACCAAACAGAAAGCTAGGAGTGGTGGTGTACCATGGTAATGCCAGCACTTGGAAAGTAGAGACAAGAGGATTAGTAATACAAAGTCATCTTCAACTGAGTAGTAAGAGGCAGAGGCAGGCAGATCTCTGTGAGTTCCAGGCCAGCTGGGGCTACAGGGAGAGCCTGTCTCAAAAAGACCAAAAAAAGGGAGGAAAAATAAAAATAAACAATAAAATACTAAGCAGACTGAACTAGTTGGATTCCAATTGAGACGTGTTGATTTGAATAGACAGTATCTTGCTACGTAGCCCACTGGCCTCAGACTAGCTATGCAGTCCAGACTAGCTTAGAATTTTTTTTGGGGGGGGGTGTCTTTTTGAGACAGGGTCTCCTTGTAGCCCCAGCTGGCCTTGAACTCATAGAGATCCGCCTGCCTCTGCCTCCCGAGTGCTAGGATTAAAGACATGTGCCACTATTACCTTTATTTTCTGTATGTATGTTGTGGGTGCTTGTGTGCTAGAGGTCAGAGAAAAACTTGTCGAAGTCAGTTCTCTCATTCCACTTATGCGGGTTTTGGGGCTTAAACTCAGATTGTCCATCTTAGTGGCAAGCACCTTTACCCGCTGAGCCATCTCACAGGCTCCTGCCCAGACTTCTCAGTCCTCTTGTCCTAGCTTTCCAAGTGCTAGGATTAAAGGTATGATCCACACCTGACTAATTTGGATTTAAAAGTGTTCTCCTAATATGCCAACAGTACAGTTTTTCCTGAAGGAGCAAGAGACCAAGACCAAATTTAAGATCTACAAATGGGTAGAAATGTTAGCTGTCAAAGGAAGGCTTTTAAAATATGACAATGGATGGCTATAAATCCAAACTGGTCATTAACCTCTGCTAACATTCTCAGAGATCTATGAAAACTGATACAGTGGTTTAAGCTTCCTACTATGAATGTGTCTGACAGAGAAACATTTAATTACATCACCTGTAAAGAAAAAACTTAAAGATAACACATTACATTATACAACAAAAAGTACAGTCAAGCACTTAAAACTAATGTTTTTGGGGGGAAGGAGTCGGGGGACAGAGTCTCACTATGTAGCCCTGTATGGCCTAGAACTCACAGAGATCTGCCTGCCTCTGCCTCTTGAATGCTAGAATTAAAGGTGTATGCTATCACAATAGGCTTTCTTTCTGGTTTCCATTCTGAGACAAGGGCTCGCTAACTTGCCCAGGCTGGACTTGAATATCAGCCTATCCATCCTCAGTCTCCAGAGTAGCTCGTTTTACAGGCGAACACCATCTCATCTGAACCAACAACTAGTTCTGGTTTTTGTTTGTTTGTTGTTTTGAGACAAAGTCTCATATATAGTCCTGGTTGGCCTGAACTCACAGAGATCCTCCTGCCTTGGAGTCCCAAGTAGTACATTACCTAACACCTAGCAGCAACAACTTGTACTAGATCACCAATGTTGGATGACAGGTACAACCAGGCAACAAAGGTCTCAGAACAAATCTTCAGCATTCTTTCACTTCTACCATCCTTTCACTAGATTTGTTAATAGGTGACAAAATTATTTGGTTTCAGTTCTATATCTACTTACACATTTTCAGATTTTGAAATAATCATTTGTTAAATTTTGTGGGTTTAAAAAAAAAGGTCCCCCCATTTTTATTGCATGTATGTGGGGGTGGGTAGGAAACAGGTTACTGGAGCTAACTGGCCAGCTACTCTACCTAAATTGATGAGCTTTGGGTTCAGTGAGACATGGGAGTGGGGTTGGGAGATTGTGGTATGGGATGATGAGCAGCCATCAAGATGGCTAAGCAGGTAAAGATGCTCTGTTGCCAAGCCTGATGACCTGAGTTTGATCCCTGGGGCCCATATGGTGGTACAGAAAACAGACTCCTTTGAGTTGTCCTCTGACCTCCACAAAGAAATCATGGTACACACCTGACACCACACATACATATCTGTGTGTATATGCACACACACACACACACACACACACACACAATTAAAAAAATTTAAAAAAGGGAAAAAAAATAAGGCACAGAGCAATTGAAGTGGACCCAATGTACACTTTAGACCTCCACACACACATGCATACCTGAATGCACATGTGCACACACCATACAGACACACAATACCACACACACACAAATAAATTTTTCTTTTTTTTTTTAAAAAAAAAGAAAAGAAAGCCAAGCGTGGTGGCACAGACCTCTAATCCCAGCACTTGAGAGATAGAGGTGAGAGGTGGATTTCTGTGAGACTGAGGCCAGTTTGGTCTCCATAACAAGTTCCAGGCCAGGGAAACCCAGTCTCAAAAATAAAAATAAAAATAAAAATAAAAATAAAACATCAATCTCTGGCCTCCAGGTGCCCCCTTTAATCCCAGCACTTGGGAGGCAGAGGCAGGCAGATCTCTGTGAGTTTGAGGCCAGCTTGGTCTACATAGTGAATTTCAGGTCAGCTGGGGCTACAGGGAGACCCTGTCTTTAAAAAAAGACCAGAAAAATAAAAAGACTGTAAAAAAACAAGAACAAAATAAAAGACCTAAGTACTATGTTACAGGTCTGGAACATTAAACAATGAAAACTTTATCCTTCTAAAGAATCTTGTAAAACCATCTGAACAGGTAACTACTGAAACTTTTTTTTCCTTATTACTACTACAGTATTTATTTTCTTCTGTCAAACCCTGAACCAACCACTCTTCCCAGACTTCCTGGGAGGTACAGGAAAAGGGACATGCAGAGCAGATAAGACATGGGAGAAAGAACTATGGGAGGTAGACACAGCTGTTTCACATGGTGAAGAGGATGAGAAAGGCCACCATTAGGCAAAAGAGCCCAGTGGCCCTAGAGAGGGCAAAGCTCAGAATTGCATAGAAGAGTTGTTGCTTCAGAGATGGGCTCCGAACAACCAATAATGAGGTTCCTAAACACAGACGCAATCCCAGCCCCAGAGTCTGTCACCCTAGCTCCAATGAACTTGGCTGCTATCTTGATGTCCCTCGAAAAGGCACTGGTTTGGAAGCTGTGTTTAGGGACAAGTGAAGTCAGGGGACGTGGGACCGCCAAGCTGCTGAGGCTCTCATCTGCCAAGGTCTCTAGTCAGTTCAACACCACTGCAGGTAGAGGTCCACTCAGTAGCTGAGAGGTGCTCCGCACTAAGGAGTGGGTAGAGACTAACTTGGAGCAGACATACATTTTCAGGGGTGAGGGGCCAAGGCAGGAGAGCTTCTCCCAGGGCAGAGAAGACAGAGAGGAACTTTTAAAGAATTTTTAATATTTATTTTGTTGTTATTGTGTATGATTTTTTTTTTCTAGTGCTCAGGATTAAATCCAGGGTCTTGCTTATCCAAGTAAGTACTTTATAACTGAGCTACATCTCCACTCTTCCAAACATCTTTTATCAGTGTCACTGATAGGAAAAAAGTAATGAAATTGATTTCTTTTTTTTTTTCCCTCTTGTCTCAGGTAGACCAGGCTAGCTTCAAACTTATGTAGTCAAGGATGACCCTAAATTTCTGATCCTCCTGCCTCCTCCCTCCTGAGTGCTGGGACCAAAAGCATGTACTACCACGCCCCGGCTATTCTTTCTTAAAAACATAAAAAGTACTTATCAATATAGAAATAAGATAAATTGTTCTCATAAATATTACCACTGTAAGTTGTATCAGCTAACAACTTGATGCTTTTCAAAATCCTTTCATTTTTATCACATAGCCAAATGCCTAGCATTATTTGAGTTTTTATTATATTTGTTAACAAAGAACTATCTTTGGAGGAAGCACAGGAAAATATAACGTTCCATAAGTAAGTTATTATCAAATACAGGAGAGGGATGACTCTAGGGACAAAGAAGCAAAATGTCATTATAAGGGAACGAAGGCATAAGAGGCAGAGAGAGGCTGGGCGTATCTGTGTGTGTGCAACAGGATTTCACAAAACCAAGGCTGATCTCAAACTTGCTATGCAGCTAGGGATGATTCCTGATCCTCATTTCTACCTCTCAAGTATTGGGATCATTGGTGTGCGTCACCACACCCAGCCTCTATGTTTTTTACTTAATTTCTCACCCTAGAAAATGGTCTCAGAGGGTTCTTGGACTGTTTTGTGTATGTTTTTCTATTTATAAAGCCTCCCCCTTCCTGCTTCTTTTTTAAGTGAGCTATTGAATTGATAAAGATTCAGTCCTGGTGATCAGAAAAAAAGTGAGTAAACTGGATCAAGTACTGTTCAAGAACTGAAAATGTGGCTGACTACTCTGTCATTCATGTGCCTCAATTTCACAAATACATGAACTACATGAAAAATATTTTACCTGGAAAGCTGTGGAGTGAAAACATTACCTTCAGAAGTAAATTCTAACAAATTACGAGATCACCTGCATTCCTAAACTTTCATACTTTTCTTTAGTCACCAACATTTTTATTTCTCAGTGGGGAAAAAGTAACACAAGACTAAATACGCTTCCTGCCACTTTCATAAATAAGTTATCAAATAAGCCTTTTTCATGAACAGCATATTGTCCAGAAACACTTTACAGCTTTCCTCCCACTTTGTTTTATCCAATTCTCTACTTTAACCTATTGTTCCTAATTCATGGTCATCATCAAATATAAAACCCCACAAAGTTGGGAAGACATGGGTGCAGTCCAACGGACTACCTCTCTTCCAAGCTTTAAACTCCAAGCTACACTCACACTTCCAAGCCTGCTCTGTGTAGTGATCCCCTGTGAAAACACTTGTCAGAAGGCTCTGACCTCACAAGTGTGTACATCAAATGTCTCATGAGAAACTCAGACATCAACACAACAGCAAAAGCATGAGACTGACTTAGAAAATGAGCAACAAGTCTAAAAAAAGAATTGTTAAAAACGGTCCTGTTCTTAGAAGTCAGTAGTTTTAGTTCTAGATCACATACTTAACAATTGCCCAAACCTGCCAAATACCAGTAAAATACCTCTAAATTTTAAGTGACAGTGCCTGATACACTTATGCACAAGGGCAAGAAATGAATAAACAGGTAACTTCCTAGCAATATAATCCAAAAGCACTCCAAAGAGATCAAGTAAAATTGTGAGAGGTAGATTAATATAACTAAGTGAAAATAACATATAAGTTTTCATTCATTCCTCACAAACTTCTGTAAACATTCCAAAGTCTTGCATTCAACTTCCTATGAAAGGCTCCATTTCACCTGCACAGCTGCCTCCCTCTGCCAGATTGTTACTTCTTTGCCTTCTATTACTCACCAGCTGCATCTGGATTTACCGGTCTGGAGACATCAGCTTGCCCCATGATTATAATTGTCTTAGATGTATCTCACGACAACAAACTGTCCCAGACAAAAGCAGACTTCTCTTAAAAGACAAATTCACATAAGGAAGGGCCCAGCAATCCTCCTCTGTCACTGCCAAACACCAGGAAACAGCATGAGATCAGTTAGTCTGCTGGAGTTTCTGTTTTCCTGTATCCTGGCCTTGGGTACTTGTAGTTCTTAAAAATGTCTTCACGCTGGCTCTCTTCATACAGGAATGCCTGTCATTCCAGAGTGCACTGTGTGTAGAGCTCAAGTGCGGAAGGGGAGGAGACTACCAACCACATTTGAGCTCCTGGGCGGCACAGTCCCAAAGCCCACACCTCCTTTTCCTGACTTTGAGCTTGGTTAGAACCCTCCAGGCTCAAAGCCACAGAAGACAGGGAGCTTTTATACCAAATAGCCTATAAATTTAATCACAACAAAACACCCCATACCATCATGGTGGTTACGAGTAATAGTCTAATGAGGTAGAAGTCCATTTTAAAGGCATATTTTAGATACAAGCTTACTTGAAAAGCATTCAATTACTCTTGAATTTCACTGTGTCCTGTGGACTATGTATTACCCACCCACCCACCCACCCATATTATAAAACATGTTTGGTCTTCATCCTCCTTCCCTGATGTGTATATAAACACACACACACACACACACACACACACACACACACACACCCTCCTAAATACTTTGGAATTTCTGAAGTAGAAATATTTTTGATTTTTAAGAAAGTTTCATATAGCCAAGGCTGGCCTCAAACAGGCAATGCAGCTGAAGATGATCTTGAACTACTGATCCTCTTGCCTCCACCTCCCAAGTGCTGGGATTTCAGGCTAGCATTGTAGGTATTCACCACCACATCTGGTTCATGTGATGCTGTAGATGGATCCCAGGTCTTTGTGTACAATAGACAGTTTAGCGACTGAGCTATAGTCCAGCCTGTTTTGAAACATTTTTTTTTATTGATTTATGTGTGTGCCTGTGTGTGTGTGTGTGTGTGTGTGTACATACATGCACATGTGGAGATTTTCTTAAGGACAACTTCTGGGAGTTGGTTCTTTGTTTTCATTATGTGAGTCCTGGGAATCAAATTTACGTCACCAAGCTTGGTGGTAAGTGCCTTCAACTACTGCACCATCTTGCCAGACCCCCTAACCCCTATTATCAACTTTTTTGTGTGTATGGTCTATGTGTGCATGTGTGTGTTCATGCTGAGGCACATGTGGAAGCCAGAGGTTGATGTTAGGATGTCTTCTTCAATAACTTTTTTTTTTTTTGTCTTTTTGAGACAGGGTCTCCCTGTAGCCCCAGCTGTCCTGGAACTCACTATGTAGACCAGGCTGGCCTTGAACTCACAGAGATCCGCCTGCCTCTGCCTCCCAAGTGCTGGGACTACAGGTGTGTGCCACCATGCCTGGCCCATCTGATTTTTTTAAAAAAAATATTTTACTTATTATTTTTATTTTATGAGTGTATCACCTGCATGTATGTGAGTGCACCTGTGTTGTGCAATGCCGTGGAGGTCAGAAGAGTGCTTTGGATTCCCCTGGAACTGGAGTTAAGGACGGCTCGTAGCTACCACGTAGATGCTGGGAATTGAACCTGGGTCCTCTGCAAGAGCAGTCAGTGCTCTTAACCACTGAGCCATCTCTCCAGCCCCTTCCATTTTTTTTTTTTGAGACAGGGTCGCTCACTGAATCCAGAGCTTGCTGTTTTGGCTTAACTGACTGGTCAGCAAGCCCTCAAGTATCTTCCCGTTTCTGCACCCTAGTGTTGGGGTTATAGACATGCACAGGTCCTCATGCTTACACAGCCAGCACTTTACCCACTGAGCCATCTCCCTAACCTTATTATCAGTTTTTGATAGAGGGGAGAAAATGGTAATGTGAAAATTACTAAAATGCACCGGGCATGGTGGGGCACGCCTTTAGTCCCAGCACTTGGGAGACAGAGGAAGGCAGTTCTCTGTGAGTTCAAGGCCAGCTGGGGCTTCAGGGAGACCGTCTCAAAAAGACTGAAAAAAAAAAAAATTACTAAAATGCTAAGGCATTATAGGGAAAAAAATGTAGAAACACAGGGCTGGAAAGATGGTTCAGTGGTTAAGAGCACTGGCTGTTCTTGGTCTACATAACAAGTTCCAGGCAAGCTGTAGCCACAGGAGACCCTGTCTCAAAACAAAACAAAACAATGCGGAGATCATAGATTATTCTATCATTCTAAATGATCAGGAGAGTTGCTGTGAAACTCTCCTTTTTCTGGAGAAAAAATGCTATGTTCATAATGGGTTTTGAGAATTTACTGCTTTGCAAGAGGTAACAAAGAGAAATGTGTCTTATGAATGTTCACATAAACTATTGCATCCTTTTTGGGCTCAAGATTTTCAGCAGATAGCATTTGTGAATTAGCCTGGAAAAAAAAATCTTTCTTTTCTTTTTTTTTTTTTAGCATATGAATGTTTTGCCTGAATGTATATGAGTGTACCCATGCATGCAATGCCTGTGGAGGCCATAAAAGGGACTAATACTGGAACTGGAGTTTGGAGTAGTTGTTAGCTGCCATGTGAGCTCTGCGAATCAAACCCAGGTCCTCTGCAAGAGCAGCCAGTGTTCTTAACGGCTAAACCATCTCTCCAGCCCTTTGCCTGCCATTTTTTGAGGGCAGAAGAAATAAATGGTTATTTTGACATAAAAAGATTACTAACCTTCCCAGTTTTTCATAATGAACTATTGTGTTTCAATTTAAATCTTTTGGGAGATAATGATTATTTATACAAAAAAATTAAATGGAGAGAGGGAGCCAAAACGTATTAAGTATCCTCAGCTGTCATCAGTCTTCAGGTATTTCTCTTAGCTTAATCCTCACAACTCTATGAGTAATTTACTCCCATTTTACAGGCATGAGGACTGAGACTTGTATATTGTGTGCAGTCACTAAGTCAGTAAGTCGGAAAGCATGTCTGCTTTTGTTTATTGGTAAACCATGCTGCTTTCTAGACATGGGAACAAAGGGAGAAAGAATTAAGAGAATTTGATGTATACTAGGATGCAGTTTTGTTTCTTGCATCCAGTGAGCCTGCCTCAAAAAGAAAACAGTATTTGGTGTATTCCAGTGATCCCAGTCGCCTTGGTTTTGTTTCTTTCAGTCTGTTTTTTGTTTGTATGTTTTTGTTTTTGAAACAGGGTCTTTCTGTATTCCCTCCTGGCATGGAACTTGCTATGTAGACCAGGCTGGCCTGGAACTCACAGAGATCCACCTGCTTGTGCCTCCTGAGTGTTGAGATTAAAGGTGTGTGTGTCACCATGCCTGGCTTACAGGTGTTTTCTTTTCAATATAAAATAGAAATAAGAAATCTTAGTCTTAAAGAAAAAAGGGCTTTATAAAATCACATGAAAGTTGGGGCTGGAGAGATGGCGTTAAGAACACTGGCTGTTCTTGCAGAAGACCCGGGTTCAAATCCCAGCACCCACATGGCAGCTAACAACTGTCTGTAATTCCAGTCCCAAGGGATCCAACAGCCTCTTCTGTCCTCCATGGGCATTGTACGACACGGGTGCACTTACCTACATGCAGGCAATACATGCATACACTTAAAAAAAAAAAAAAGTCACATGAAAGCCCCAGCTGACCTCTACTAAGGAACCAAGAAGTACCAATAATGTATAGAAACTAGCCAGACAGAAATCAAGGAGGGCCCACTTCAGGTTTTGAAATGTGCTGAATGTTTCCTAGTAAAGTGGCAGTCACTGCTGGTGACTCAAAGAGATGACTACTTCCTGCTGCTTAGCCTTCCTTCTCTTTCATAACTCTGTAACTCAGCTGGCTCTCAAATTTTATGTAAAGGAGAAAAATTTAAATAGTATCAACCCGCAGTCCTGTGTCCATGGGAATACAATAACTTATTAGCTATAACACCTGAAAAAGTTATTTGGAAATTTCTCACAAGTCATAATGTTAAGGAACATTTCTTTCTGGTTCATATATAGAAGACTGTAGCCTTCATCCTCTCCTAAATAAAAAGTCTGAGTAATGAACACCTGGTGACAGACAAGTCAATAGTAATTCCTGCCAAAGAACTAAGGATGACTAACTATATAAATGCTGTTTCTATCAAACTTGCTCCAGCTAGTAATTCAAATGCACTTAGCTTGTTTTCCAAATAGGAAATATTCCTCTCCTTTATACCATTCCTTTCCTTCAAAATGCTCAATGTTTTAGAATCACAGAAAGTATCGGGGGAAAAGAGTTTGTATACAATTAAAAATTTTTTTGTGCAGAACTTTAAAAATCAAACAGAATTTTGTTTTGTATCACACATACCTTTGCTATTAATTTAATTTTAAAAATATTTTATTATTTTTATTTTACAAATAAGTGTATTGCCTGCATGCAGGTAGGTGCACCCATGTCGTGCAATATCCTCAGAGGTCAGCAGAGGGCATCAGATTCCTTGGAACTGGAGTTACCAGCAGTTGTTAGCCACCATGTGGGTGTTGGGAATCAGACCTGGGTCCTCTGCAAGAGCAGCCAGTACTGAATCATCTCTCCAGCCCATCTCTTTAGCCCCTAATTTAATTTTTATCTATGTGTACGTATGTCTGTCTCTGTGTGCCATGTGGGGGTGCCTGAGGAGATCAGAGGAGGGTGTTGGATCCCCTGCAACTGGAATTACAGGCGGATGTGAACTGTCAGATGTAGATGTGGCTGCTGGGGACTGAACCTAGGTCCTCTGCAAGTGCTGCAAGTGCTCCTAACCAGAGCCATCTCTCCAGTCCCTGCTTTGAAATTTCATTTTAAAAATAAGAGTTAGGTCTGGCATGGTGGCACATGCCTTTGGTCCCATCACTGGGGAGGCAAAGGTGGGCAGATCTCTGTGAGATAGAGGCTAGCCTCGTCTCCATAGCAAGTTTCAGGTCAGCTGTGGCTACAGGGAGCCCTTATCTTAAAAAACAACAACAACAAAAAAACCCAAGAGTTAAATGTATTCAGGCCTTAGGAAAACAACCTAGTGAGATCAGAAGACAACAAGGACAATGTGTACCATTGCTTCCCTGTCTGTGTCATAGCAACTAGTGTAATCCTATTTTGACTTTTCTGTAAAGCTTCTTTTAGTACTGCTGATAAACATGTGCCACAGCTAAACAAAACTTTCTAAGAAACAAATCTGGTGACTGTCATTTTAACCTAAAAAAACATTTATTTTGTGAAGATGTCCTAAGTTAAACATGATCCAGCCAGGGGTGGTTACTTACACCTGTAAATCCTAGCACTTGGGAGGCCAAGGCCTGAGGATTGTCCTGAGGTTGAGGCCGGCCTAAGCTACAGAGTGAGACCCTGTATCAAAAACCAAAATAACCAAGATCTAATTAGCCATTATACTCATACTCACTAGTCTTGAGCTTATGCATCAAGAGCCTTTAGGGAGCTACCTACCTAAAATCTAAGGAAAAGCCCCATGAATGACTAATCTTCACTGTGAACTTGACTAGATTGAGAATCACCATGGAAACCCACCTCACACTTTACTGAAGATCTCTGTCCTGGTCTATATACTGAGTTCCAGGCCCTTCAGGGATATATAATGAGCCCTGTTTATTAAAAAAAAAAAAAAAAAAAAAATGTAGGAAGCAAGCAGGGCAACAGCACTTGTCCTCCTTTGCTTCCAGCAGAGGACACGGTGTAGCACCTCACACTCCTGTCACCGGGCCTTCTCCCCACTCAGATGGACTGTCTACACAAACTGAGCAAAAATAAATTCTTCCTCCCTTAAGGTGCTTCTTGTTATTTAGTCAGAGCAACAGAAAAGTAATTAATACAAGCTAAAAACCAATTTGTTGTGTTGATTTGAAGTGAGATAAAAAGAGTAAAAAGATAATGGGCTAAAGTAATTTTCTTTTCTTTTGAAACAGGGTCTCATATATCCCAGGCTGTCCTTAAACTCACTAAGTAGCTCAGACTGACCTTTGCCACGCCCAGCTTGTACAGTGCTGGGCACAGATCCAAAGGCTTCAGGTGTGCTAGGTGAGTACTCAACCAACTGGGCCACATCCCCAGCCCCAAAGTAATTCTTTTGGGTCAAAAGTATGTGTGCCATAATGCCTGGCTGCAACCAATTTTTTTCTTTTTGGATCTGGAGATCAAATTCATGGCCTTGTCCACACTAGGAAATACCTTGCTAGATCAGGCTAAGTTCTATCTATGATCTATTTTTTTTTTTTCTTTTCTTTTTCTTTTCAGATAAGAGTCTCAATCCTCCTGTTTCAGCATCCATGTCCTGGGATTACAATAGGGAGATTTTGTCTCTAAAGTAAAACAAACAAATAAAAAACCAAAACATCCCGAAAACTATAAATTTAATGGTGCTCTCCTTCAACATTGACCTAGTGGCTATTGTCACTATTCTCATGCATCGAGTCTCACCTTCAATCCTACTGAAGCATTTGGAGCTACTGAATCAACTGTGTTCTCCAGGGTCCGACTCTCTTAGGCATCCCTGACCTCTGCCTTTTCCTACTTGATCTGGCTAACTCCTATTCTTTCAACTGCCAGTTTACATGACACTTCTTCAAAGATGACTTTCTTGAACCTTGTGTCTTAGTCTGCATTAGGTGTATATACATATATTTTTTAAATTGTATGTGTATGCGTGTATTGCCTGCATGTGGGTAAGTGCACCCATGTCGTGCAATGCCCGTGGAGGACAGAAGAGAATGTAACTGGAGTTACAGACAGTTGTTAGCTGCCATGCGAGTGCTGGGATTCAAACCCAGGTCTTCTGCAAGAATAGTCATTGTTCTTGACCACTGAGCCATCTCTTCAGCCCCTAGGTATATATATTCTATGTGCTTAAAAGTTATCTTGAGCCGGGCTTGGTGGCGCATGCCTGTAGTCCCAGCACTTGGGAGGCAGAGGCGGGTGGATCTCTGTGAGTTCAAGGCCAGCCTGGTCTACATAGTGAGTTCCAGGACAGCTGGGGCTACAGAGAGACCCTGCTTCAAAGAAGACAAAAACTCCTAGGCTCAAGTGACCCCTCTACCTCTGCCTCCTAGGTGCTAATACTGCAGGTGGACACCACCTGACCTAGCCTTTTTTTTTTTTGGTCTTTTTGAAGCAGGGTCTCCTTGTAGCCCCAGCTGTCCTGGAACTCACTATGTAGACCAGGCTGGCCTTGAACGCACAGAGATCAGCCTGCCTCTGCCTCCCAAGTGCTGGGACTACAGGTGTGCGCCACCATGCCCGGCTCTTTTAGAAATTTTTAAAAAATAATTTATTATGTTTATTTTATGTGTAGCGTATTGCTTGCATATATGTGAATGTACCCATGTCATGCAATGCCGCAGAGGTCAGAAGAGAGCTTTGGATTCCCCTGGAACTGGAGTTAAGGATGGTTTGTAGCTGCCATGTGGGTGCTGGGAATCGAACCCAGGTCCTCTGCAAGAGCAGTCAGTGCTCTTAACCACTGAGTCATCTCTCCAGCCCCAGAAATTTTTTACTTATTTTTATTTTATGTGTATGGGTGTTTTAGGTGCATGTATGCAAGTACACTCATGTGTGCAATGCCTGCAGAGGCCAGAAGAGGACATCAGATCTCCTGGAACTGGAGTTACAGACAGTTGTTAGCTGCCATGTAGTTGCTAGAAACAGAGCCCAGGTCCTCTACAAAGAGCAGCCAATGCTCTTAACTGCTGAGCCATTTCTTCAGCCCCCAGGCTGTATATTCTTTTTTCTTTTTTTCTTTTTTCGGTCTTTTTGAGACAGGGTCTCCCTGCTGCCCCAGCTGGCCTGGAACTCATTATGTAGACCAGGCTGGACTTGAACTCACAGAGATCTGCCTCCCTCTGCCTCCCAAGTGCTGGGACTACAGGCATGCGCCACCATGCCCAGCTTGTATATTTTTTAAAAGTAAAAATTCTGGGGGCTGGAGAGATGGCTCAGCGGGTAAGAGCACTTACTGCTCTTGCAGAGGACTCGGGTTCGATTTCCAGCACACACATGGCGGCTATGAACCGTTCTTAACTCCAGTTCCAGGGGAATCTGAAGCCCTTTTCTGACCTCCGCGGCATTGCACGACACGGGTACACTCACATACATGCAGGCAATACACTCATAAAATAAAATAAAAAAAATTTTTTTTGGTCTTTTTGAGACAGGGTCTCCCTGTAGCCCCAGCTGTCCTGGAACTCATTATGTAAACCAGGCTGGCCTTGAACTCACAGAGATCTGCCTGTCTCTGCCTCCCAAGTGCTGGGATTAAAGCCGTGCGCCACCACACCCGGCTGAATTTTTACTTTTCAAAAAAGATTTTATTTTTATAGCCAGGTGTAGACCAGCCAGCCTGGTCTACATAGTGAGTTCCAGGACAGCTGGGGCTACAGGGAGACCCTGTCTCAAAAAGACCAAAAAATAAAAATAAAAATAAATAAAAATTCTGGTGGGTTTGGTGGCACATGCCTTTAATGTGTAGCCTTTAATGCCTTTAATCCCAGCACTTGGGAGGGAGAGGCAGGTAGACCACTGTGAGTTAAAGGTCAGCCTGGTCTCCATAGCAAGTTCCAGGTCAGCTGGGGCTACAGGGAGAAGCTGTCTTGAAAAGACCAAGAAAAAATTTTCTCCTCAAAACTACAATCCCTACATTTGGGAGGCTATGAGCTACCTTGTGTCAAACCAATCCAAACAACAACAAAGTAACACTACAGGAGGAAAATGGAACTAACATCACTTTTGGTCTTAGTAATCGCAGAGGAATTTATCTCCTACACCCTAAGGATTTCAAACTAATTAAAGTTCATATTTTCTCCTTCACTGTTAATGGGAGGGAACGGCTGTGTTATTGACACACTTTTGGCTTCCAATGTTAACAAGACAGCATCACACATTTTTTTTTCCCATATGGTCTGAAGTGAAATGTTCTAGTTAGAAGCATGGCTGCTCAATAAACATTCCTGGCCAGCTAGGAAAAAAACCATGACTTTGCCACTTAATGGTTACTTATAGATTTCCACACAATAGTCTTTTTGGCCATTATCCACTCTTCGTCTGTAGAGTATACATGCCCCAGTCTACCAGTCTACTCTCTAAGAACCTCAGTCTATTGTCTTCCACACTAAAGAAATAAAATTAAGCTTATTTGTTTATGAAATTGTTTACTAGACTAGCAAATGAGTTCATATATTTCCTAAATGTTACAATTCTAATAAGGATAGATAGATAGTATCTTATTAGACTATTTCTATAACATCTGTAAGAATAAAGCCTTTGCAGCCTGCCATAGTGGCACACACCTTTAATACCAGCACTTGGAAGGCAGAGGCAGGTGGATCTCTGTGATTTCAAGGCCAGCCTGTCTACATAGCTAGTTCCAGGCCAGTTGGGGCTACAGGGAGATCCTGTCTCAAAAAGGCCTTTGGAATCAGTTTTAGGTTCAGAATTCATACCAGTAAACTGTACTTCATTAATAATTTCACTATAAATTGTGTTCTTATCTGTATAGGAAGGGTATATAGAGACTTAATGAAATGAGGTAGTTTAAAACATTTGGGGAAGGCAATTAGTAACAGATATTCTCCCTCACAAATCTTTAAAAGTC
Source organism: Nannospalax galili (assembly GCF_000622305.1). NCBI lineage: Eukaryota > Metazoa > Chordata > Mammalia > Rodentia > Spalacidae > Nannospalax > Nannospalax galili. Next base: position 1,510,949 of record NW_008350771.1, read on the forward strand.
ACAATTCAGCATTTTGGGAGGGATGGGGGGGATGGTGGTCTCATATATCCCAGGCTGGCTTTAAATTAGGTATATAGCTGAGGATGACCCTGGAATCCTGACTCTCCTGCCTCTATCTCCCAAGCACTGGGATTAAAGGCACGTACCACCATACCCAGTTTATGTGGTGCTGAGGATTGAACCCAAGGCTTCATGCATGCTAAGCAAACACTCTACCAACTGAGCCACATTCCCAGCTCTTAAGCCAGCACTTTTTCATAACAGATATATTCCAATTTCAATACCTTTTCAACACTGATATTCTGTGGGGAGACTAGGGGTTAATCCACAAATAGTGGAATCAGTCATTTTTTAAAAGGAGAGAGATGTGAGGCATCACAGTAACACAAACAGCATGCACATCACTTATTTTTACCTAGCACTTCTGTGTGGTATAAGCATTTCTTCGTTTTTTTTAACTGTATACCAATACAAGTTAGCAAACAGAACTTTCATTTTATAAGCTCAGAGTCCTTTTGAAAAGAGATGAAAGGGAGAGGACTAAAATAAGGAAAATCATCTATTTTTAAATCATATCGTTTAATGACAGGATAGGTTTTGAGATACACATTAGGTAACTTCTTCATTGAACAAACATGATAGGATGATGTACTTATACAAACTGAGATGCTACATGTCACTAGGTCTTAAGGGACCTTGTATATGCGGTCTTTTGCCAGCTTAGACATCTTTATGCAGTGCATGACCATATTTGTGGTGGGATCTCACTCTATTCCAAACTATCTGGGAACTCACTAAGTTCATAGCAATCTATCCACCTGCAGCCTCTGGAGCGCTGGGATCCTCTAAAGCACGAGCCACCAGGCCTGACTTCACATTTGCCTTTTTCATTGTGTTTGCACTAGCACTGGTAGTGCAAAACAATGGTGAATTTACCTGAAGAATGTCCTTATGAAGTCATAAGAAGTATTAGTTTTGGGGGTGTGTGAAAATGACTAAAATGCATTACACAAATGTATGAAACTGTCAAACAAAATTTTTTTTTAGAACTGTTAGTTTTGGGTTGGCGAGATGGCTTAGCAAGTAAAAGCACTACCAGAGTCTGATCCCAGAACCTATGGTGGAAGGAGAGAAGAGATTCCCAAAAGCTGCCCTCTAACTTCCATTCACACTCCATGGCAGGGGCACACCCAAACACTTGCACACATACACACATACATGATACTACTACTGAGAAGTGTTAGTTTTAAATAATTATGAACCTTTTGTACATGTCTTTAAATATCTGTCTGTCTGTCTGTCTTTTTGAGACAGGGTCTCCCTGTAGTGGGGGCTGGCCTGGAATTCACTATGTAGACCAGGCTGGATCACAGAGATCCACCTGCCTCTGCCTCCCAGTGCTGGGACTAAAGGCATGTGCCAGCTACCACATACATGAAGTACTGTGGAAATCAGAAGAGGACACCAGACCCCCCTTGGAACTGGAGTTACCGATGGTTGTGAGCCACCATGTGGGTGCTGGGAACCAAACATGGGTCCTCAGCAAGAACAGCAAGTGCTCTTAACTGCTGAGACATCTCTTTTTCTTTTTTTAACTTTCATCAAAGACAAATGGTCGAACTAATAGCAAGATTTTAAAATACCATATAATGAAATATTAAGTGACTATGTAGGAAAAGAACTAGAATAGAAGCCTTAGATGGTCTTTCCCAATGGAATTTGATAGCAAAAATCTCTCAATAGGACCTAGGGTAGCTCAGTGGTAGAATGCTTGCCTGGTATCTATGAAACTCTGGGTATGATCCTCTGTTTTTAATTTCAGAACACTATGAATAATCCTTTCTCAATTTATCTACATTATTATTAGCTGTCTTAGCCTGCTGTGGTGGAACATGCTCATAATCAAGTACTAAAGAGACACAGGAACAATGGAGAGTGGAGGCTCACCTGGGTCACAAAGAGAAACCCTGTTTCAAAAAAAAGAAAAAGGGAAAAAAAATGTATGCTGGTAGTGGTGGCCTCAGGAAGCAGAGGCAGGAGGATCTCAAGGCCAGCCTGGTCTATACAATGAGTTTCAGGCCAGCTGGGGCTACAAGGAGACCCTGTCTCAAAAAACAAAAACAGCTATCTTCACTATAACAAAGTTCTAGGGCTGGGCATATAGCTCAGCTGGTAGAGTCCCAGCATGAAGCCTTGAATTCAAACTCCAACACTGTGGAAGCACACACTTGGGAGGCACGGCAGAAGGGTCATTAGTTTAGAGCCAGCCTAGCCTTCAGGGTAAGGTCCTGTCCCCTAAACAAAAAAATTCTCAGTTAAACTCAGTTTAATAATAAATTTAATTAGTAACTCCAGGGAAAATCCAGTACCCTCTTTTGGCCTCCCTGAGTACTAGGCATGAATGTAGTACACTTTCATACATGCAAGCAAAACAGCATACAAATAAAATAAAAATAGATAAAATCTTAAAAACAGAAATTAAAAAAACACAAACAAAAATCTGTCACCATGTTACTAAAATAAATTCAATCTACCAATTCTCATAAATAATCCTAAGAATAACTTAACAGAACTAAAAATTTATTTACAAGGTGCTGACTGCCCTCTAGTGTTCAAACTAAAGATCTCAAGTCAACTCTGTGAACTGTCCCTCAGAGTATAAAAAAGTCCCCAGTGTACTAATACAGACATCTAGAAGCATTAAGATAAAAAGAATGCTGATCTTGCAAGATTTTAAACAGAAGTCTCCAATATACTTCCTAAAGACTAGGAATAGAGCTTAGTCATAGACATCTTGACCTATTTGCATATATAACGAGATACCCTGTGGTCAAGACTCAAGTCTGTGGCAATGGATGTGGCTTGTGGTGCTTGCCTAGCATGTTCAAGATCCTGGGTTTGATATCCAGTGCTGTAAATACAATGGGAGCGTGGTGATTTAGGCCTTTTCCATTTGAAAAAGAGGCAGACAATGGGGCTGGAGAGATGGGTCAGTGGTTAAGAGTGTTTACTGTTCTGGCAGGACTCGGGTTCAGTTCCCAGCACTCAGATTAGGCAGCTAACAACTGCCTATAATTCCAGTTCCAAAAGGATCAGATGCTGCGATACAAGTAAACTCTTAGGCACAGGCATACACACATACACATAATAAAGAAAGCTTGAAAACAAACAAAGCAGCAGACTCGGACACTGCTTTAATCAAATGCCTCCTCTAAGCTCGCTCAAGAAACAAGGAAAACTCCAAACTATCCGATTACTTCCTTATTTTAATTTTTGAGGCAGGTTTTTGGTATGTATCCTGGCCTGTGCTGGTTTTTCTGTTTGTTTTTTGGGTTTTTTTTTTTTTTTTTTTTTTTTTTTTTTTTTGGGTTTTTTTTTTTTTTTTGGGTTTTTTTTTTTTTTTTGGTCTTTGGGAGACAGGTTCCCCCTGTAGCCCTAGCTGGCTTGGAACTCACTATGTAGACCAGGCTGGCCTCGATCCCACAGAGATCCACCTGCCTCTGCCTTCCAAGTGCTGGGACTAAAGGTGTGTGTCACCACATCAGGCCTACCGTGGAATGGCCTTGAATGCCTACACCTTACCTACTTCTCCCTCTCAAGTACTGGGATTACAAGAAGCACGTGCCACCATTCCAGTATGAAATCAAAAGCACTGCAGATCTCCATGCTCGCACTCCTTCTCCCTTTCTGTCTCTTTAAAATGCTGGGCATGGAGCCTCACACAAGTTATGCAAGTGCTCTAACACTGATCTATAAACCCAGCTCAAAAATGTTCAACTTCTCATTTTAATCTGCCAGTGGATTCTTGGCTTTATGTGGCTAACATTTTAAAGCAGCAGGTCTGCAATGCAAGAACAATTTTCTGATAATATGAATGCCATTTACTTTCTACTCTTTATATCTACCAACTGCACAACTCATTTTCTAGAACCTACATGGTATATCATAATATAAGAAAATGAGCTGGGCAAGGTAGCGCATGCCTTTAGTCCCTGCACTCGTGGGAGGCAGAGGCAGGCAGCTTTCAAAGTCAGCCTGGTTTATATACCAAGTTCCAGACCAGCTGGGGCTACAGGGAGACCCAGTCTCAGAAAGATAAAAAAAAAAAAAAAAAAAAAAAAAAAAAAAAAACTGATTGTGGGGCCTGGGAAGATGGTTCAGAGGTTAAAAGCACTGACTGCTCTTGCAGAGGACCTGGGTTTGGTTCACAGCACTCACATGGTGGCTAACAACCGTCGCAAACTCCAGTTCCGAGGGGATCTGACTCCCTCTTCTGACCCCCGAGGGTACTGCAGGACACAGGAGCACTTGACAAGCATAGAGGCAATATACTCATACACATAAAAAAAAATTTTTTTTTAAAAAGAAATTGACTGTAGAATCAATGTAAATTCATTTGTCTTCTATTAAAACCAATCATAAGTCTCACAACATTTTTTTGGAAAAAAATGTAAAACAATACTATTGTTTTGGGTATTTTGTTGGTTTACCTATATAAATTTTGGTGTGTGCATGTGTTTAGTGTAGGTGTGAGTCCATGTTTGTGTGTGTGCATGTGCCCGTGTATGTGCATGTATGTGGAAGCAAGTGGTCCACATGAATGTCTGCCTCAATCACTATCTTATTATTATTATTATTTTTTTTTTTTTTTGGTCTTTTTGAGACAGGGTCTCCCTGTAGCTCCAGCTGTCCTGGAACTCACTATGTAGACCAGGCTGGCCTTGAACTCACAGAGATCCACCTGCTTCTGCCTCCCGAGTGCTGGGATTAAAGGCGTGTGCCACCATGCCCCAAACCTTATTATTATTAAAAAAAATTTTTTTAAGTCAGTATCCCCCCGTAGCCCTAGGTGGCCTGGATCTGGCTATGTAGATCAGGCTGGTTTTAATCTCATAGATCTGCCTGACTCTGCCTCCCATGTGCTAGGATTAAAGGCGAGCACCTGAGCTCATCAACTGGATAAACTGGCTGGCCAGTGGGAAGGTGGGGTGGGGTGCAGGTGGGTTTTTTTTGTTTTGTTTTTAAGACAGGGTCTCCCCTGCAGCCCCAGCTGGCCTGGAACTCACTGTGTAGACTAGGCTGACCTTGATCTCACAGAAATCAGCCTGCCTCTGACTTGCTCCCCTGGCTCCTGCTCAGCCTGCATTCTTAGGCAACACAGGCCCACCTGCCCAGGGGTGGCACCACCCACAGTGGCCTGGACCCTCCCACATCACTCAACAATCAAGAAGATGCCCCATGGACATGGCCACAGGCCAGTCCAATGAAGGCAATTCCCCAGTTGAGGCTCCCTTAACCCAGGTGTGTCAAGTTGACACTAAAGCTATCCAGCACAGCCACCATACCCAGCCTTGTTTTATTTTTTGAAATAGGGTTTTTCTATGTAGACCTGGCTGGCCTGGAACTCACTATGTAGAATAGGCTAGCCTTGGACCCATAGATATCTGCCTGCCTCTGCCTCTCATGTGCTAGGATTAAAAGTGTGCACCACTATGCCCAGCTATTAAGGTTATTTTTAAACAAACTAATGTTTTTTAAATTTCTTAGGTCTAATTTATAAAATAGCAAGTGTCAAAAGATATTAGTCACACAAAATCTGCTACAATCCTCAGTTTTATTTCAGAGTGTAATCAATGCTGAGGGCAACTTTTCTAGAACAGAATATGAGCATGAAGAAAATAATTCATCCTCAAAGCTTTAACAGAGGAAAGACAAAGCACAAACATGTAATTTTTAAAAATGCAGGTGATACTCACCAAATGGATCTTCCATGCCACTTTTAACCAGTTTAGGAAAGATGGTATAGTTTCTAAAAAAGAGAAAAAGCATAATGAGATACTGAAAATGTGAAACTTATCACTTTGCATGTTTTAAAAAAAACATGTGTTGAGCCAGGTGGCCAATGCCTGTAGTCCCAGCACTCGGGAGGCAGGGGCAGGTGGATCTCTGTGAGTTTGAGCCCAGCCCGGTCTACACAGCGAGTTCCAGGACAGCTGGGGCTACAGGGAGACCCTGTCTCAAAAAGACAAAAAAAAAAAAACCAAAACAAAACAAAACAAAAAAACAAACCATGTGTCTAATTCACTAACACTTATAGTTTAAACATTATTGAAATGTATAACTAATGAAAACAACAATTGACGGCTGATGAGACAGTACAGCAGATGAAGGCACTTACTGCACAAGCCTGACTCCTGAGTTCAATCCCCAGAACCCATGTAAAAAGCCAGATATAGTGATGTGCTCCTGTAATACCAGCAATCCTAAGGTCAAATAGGCGTTGGAAACGGGAGAATCACTGGAAGCTTCTGGACAGCTAGCCTGGAGCAGGCAGCATGATGGAAACGAGAGAGACCCTGCCTGCCTCAAGGCAGAAGAACTGACTCACGAAAGCTGTTCTTTAACCTCCACACACGCTCCGTGGCATGTGTGCACTAGCACTCACACATGCATCATATACATAAATAAGTAAATAAATAACATCATCAACTGAAGCAAGGTACAGGATATAAATATTTAACAAACTAAAATATCATGCAGTATCTAAATCTTTTGTGGATAAGTGTTTTGCTTACATGTAAGTGAACCACGTGCATGCCTGGTACTCATAGAGATCAGAAGAAGGCACGAGATCCCATGGAATTAGAGTTAAGGATGGATACTAGCTTCCATGTGGGTCCTAGGAACCGAACCTGGGTCCTCTACAAGATCAGTGCTCAAAACACTGAGCCATCTCTCCAGTCCCTAATTTTCAATTTTAAAATATATTAGTCTCAGTTTCCTCAAGTAAGTTTAAGCTCCATCTTTCACTCAATGGAACACAAGGAAAAGGGCACTTTTATGTAACACAAAAACAAACTCTTTTGAATACCCGAGAAAAGCTACGCAGGGTATCTTTCAGGGAGGAGACTGATATTACACAGGAAAAGTGTAATTCTTTTTAGATACTAGAAGATATTCAGTAAAAGTTAAGTTTTGAGCAGTTAAATGTAAAGATAAAACGAAAGAAAAATGTTTCAAAAGAATTTTTGAGACACAGTCTCACTACACAGCCCTAGCCTCAAACTCAAGAGATCTGGGATTAAAGACATGAACCACTACTCCTGGCACAAAAAATTAACTAAAAAAAAAAAATTAAATGTAGCCAGGCAGAGACAGCTGGGGCTACAAGGAGACCCTGTCTCAAAAAGACCAAAAAAGAAAAAAAAAATTAAATGTATGAATGTTCTGCCTGCATGTAAGAGTACTGTGTGTGTGCAATGCCCACACAGGCCAGAAAAGGTCATCGGATCCCTTGGAACTGGAGTTACAGGTGGTTGTTAGCCATCGCATCTTGCTGGGAACTGAACCAGAGTCCTCTAGAAGAACAGCTAGAGCTCTTAACTACTGAACCATCTTTCCAGCCCCACAAAAACTTTTAAAATGAAAAACGGAGCCAGGCATGGTGGCATATGTCTATAATTCCACACTTGGGAGGCTGAGGAAGAATTGCTACAAGTTCTAGGCCAGCCTATTCTATATGCGACTCTGTCACAAATAAGCAACAGCCCTCCACCCCACACACAAAAAAAAAGTAAAGAAAAATGGGCAGGAAATTTGAAATGCCATTTATCAAGAAAGATATTGAGGAGCTGGAGAGACTGTTCAGTGGTTAAGAGCACTGGTTGCTCTTGTAGAAGACCTGGGTTCAGCTCCCAGCACCCACATGGTGGCTAACAACCATCATAATTCCAGTTCCAGTGGATCTTCTGGCCTCCATGAGCTCTGCACACAGGTGGTACACTTACATACATGCAGGCAAAACACATAAAAATCAATAAATAAAAATTTAAAAAAGAAAACTATTGACCATCAAGTGCTTAAGAATACAACATGGGGCTGAGGGTGTAGCTCAACTGGTAGAGTGCTTGTCTAGCATGCACAAATGTCTGGGTTGAGCCTCAGCAGCAAATAAACTGGGAATTACAGGACACATCTGGAATTACAGGGCATATCTGTAACTCCAGCACTCAGGAGACAGAGACAGGAGGATCACCCCAGGTTCAAGGTTAGCCTAGTCTATAGGCTACCCAGGGTTACATAGCAAGACTATGCTTCAAACCAAAATTCCCCATTCCCCCCCAAAAAAAGAAAAGAAAGAAAAACAGAATTACCATATGAGCTAAGAATTCCGTAATTCTGCCCTTCTAGAGTACCTGGGTTTAATTCCCAGCACCCTCATGGTGGCTAACCATTGTCCACCATCACTCTAGTTCCAGGGGATTCAACGCTCTCTTCTAGCCTCCGTGGACACTTCAGGACATGGGTGCACTTATACACATGCAGGCAAAACACTCATACATATAAATTAATTAAAAAAAAGAAAGATGTGGAAACAGGGACTGAAACAAACATATGCAAAGCAGTAGTCATGGCAGCATTATTGTCAACAGCCAAACGTATAAACAGACCAAGTATCCACTAATGTGTGAATGGGTGATCAACACGTGGTACAAGCTAGGTGAGATGATGCACCTACAATGCCAGTATTTGGGAGCCCAAGGTAAGAGGACCATAAATTTAAGCCCAGCCTAGACTATATAGTGAACTCTTATTTCAGAAAACAAAACAAGCCTTGTGTGGTAGAACATGCCTATAATCCTAGTACTCAGCAAGATGAGTTTAAGGCTAGTGTGGGCTGGACTATATACTGAGACTTTCTTTAAAAAAAAAAAAAAGGTACACATGTATAGTAGAGTCCTATAGAGCCATAAAAAGTAGTAAAATTATGATGTATGTTACAGCATGGATAATGGTAAATAAGCTAGCTATAAAAGGACAAATATTTTATTGTTCTGCTTACATGAAATAATTGTAGTCAAATTCAGATGAAGGAGTTCCAACCCAGCCTGTGTTACATGGCAGGTTCAAAGGTCTCTCTTTAAAAAAAATGGGGGGGGATCAAGAGGAACCCTGGAGATAACCCAGTGATCAAGAACACCTGCTGCTCTTGTATGAGTTTGGTTCTCAGCACTAATATCAGGTAACTCACAATAGTCTGTAATTCTAGCTCTGGGGGAATTTGATGCCCTCTTCTGGACTCCAAGGGTGTCACATGCACAGGTGGCACACACACACACACACACACACATAAATAGAAATAATTTTTTTAAAGTGGGGGGTTGGAGAGATGGCTCAATGGTTAAGAGCACTGGCTGCTCTTGCAGAGGACCTAACTTTTGTTCCCAGCACTCACATGGCAGCTAACAACTGTCCAGTTCCAAGGGAATCTCACATTCTCTTTGGACCTCCGTGGGCATTACATGACACAGGTGCATTTACATACATGCAGGCAATACATTCATACACATAAAATAAAAAATAAATATTTTTTAAAGTGGGGGTGGGGGAGATGGTGACTGCCTGAAGATAACAGGAGTGAATACCGGAGTTTTGTTTAATGGGAGTTTTAATTTGGGAAGAAGAAAAAGTTCTGAAGATAGCAGATTACTTCAATGTGATTGTTCTTAATGACCAGTGAACTATATAGTCAAAACAGAGTTTTATGCTACCATAATTTTAATAATATTAAAAATGGCTGAATCTTGGTAAGAACAGCAGCATTTTAACTTCCCCACTCCCATTTTCCCACTTCCCAGCTTTGTGATCACACTAGAAACCAAGAACCTAGAAAATGATAAACAGTAAGTAGCCTAGCAGCCACTGCAGGGACCAAGTGTGAGTACCTTACAGCCCTACCCTGAAGGCCATCACTGTTTGATCTGACAGAGACCACTTACACTTCGAGAAGCTCCACTTCAGTAGCATCTTTACCTGACCAGATCTAACTTGTAGTATGTGAAGAACTTTAAGGCATTCTTAAAAAATGACTCGTGACAACTGTTTAACATTTCCAATATTCAGGACTAAGATGACTTATGGGGCCATGTGTGGTGGTACACACCTGTAATCCTAGAAATTGAGAGGCAGAGGCAGGAAGATCATGAGTTCTAAGCTAGCCTGGTGTACAGAGGACAATCCTTTAAAAAACAAATGTGTACCGCAGGTCTTGAAAATCTGTGACACATTTCTGCAACCCTAGAAGGACACATATACTTCAATGTTTGGCACTTGCCCAAGACAGGCCTCAGAAGGTCCTAATGACTCACCTGTTTGACACTGAAGTTCTGCAAAGTTGTAAAATCCCTGCCAGAATGAGGAAGGTAGTGTACTCCAACACAAACACAGAGAGCCCTCAGCAAAAGCTGGAAAACTTACTGGTTCACAGCACTTAAATCTCTGTCTAATCATTAGTTAATCACTAAACCAACCAAGTGGAGATTCAGTGGCCACATATAACAAAGAATACAGGCTCTACAGGTTTAGTCCAGGAAAGTCACCAAAGAAAAAGAAACCCATAGAAAGAGGGGATTTTTTTTTTTTTTTTTTTTTTTTTTTTTTTATCTCCCTGTAGCCCCAGCTGTCCTGGAACTCACTATGTAGACTAGGGCTGGCCTTGAACTCACATCGATCTGCCTGCCTCTGCCTCCCGAGTGCTGGGATTAAAGGCGTGTGCCACCACGCCCAGCTAGAAAGAGGGGATTTTTATCTCCAGGGCTGCCACATTGTATTATATATGCCCAGTACATACATACATATACGTGTGTGTGTGTGTGTGTGTGTGTGTAAAAAACAAAAATTGTCAGAGACACATACAAATAGGAAAGTATGACTTGTAATCAGGTGTGAAAATGCAGTCAAGAAAACTGAATTGGGCCAGGTGTAGTGTGTAGTGGCACATATCTGTGGGACAAATAGATCTCTTGAGTTCAAGGCCGGCCTCATCTACACAGCAAGTTCCAAGCCAGCCAAATCTTATCTTGAAAGAAAGGAAGAAGGGGGGAATGGCTGAATCAAGGAATCCTAGATAGGCCTTTAATCTTAGAACTCAAGAGGCAGAGACCTCAGGAGGCTCACCGCAAGTTTGAGGCTAGCCTGATCTACCCAATGAGTTCTAGGCTAATCAGGGCTAAGAGAGCAAGACTCCAGTCTCAAAACAAATAGCCAAACAAAACAAAACCCAGAATGTTTCAGTCTCTGCGTATTAAATTTTTAAGACTTTATTACTGTGTGGGGGGAGGGGGAGAAAAAGAGAGAGAGAGAGAGAACAAGAACTATGGCATGCATGTGGTCAGAGGACAACTTGCAGGAGTTGGTTTTCTCCTTCTACCATGTGTATGAGGGTTCCAGAGATTGAACTCAGGCTTGGCACTTTTACCTGCTGAACCATCTAAGTTCCCTGTCCCTATCTACTTTATAATATCTCTACTTAACACTCCATACATTATTATATTTTGTAATACATTGGGTTTTATATTATTATTATTATTATTATTATTATTATTAGCAGCATCAAGACAGATTCTCACTGGTTGGCCTGTAACTCACTATGTAGACCAGGCTGGCCTTGAATTCAGAGATCTGACTGTCTCTGCCTCCCAAGCGCTGGGGTTAAAGGTATATGAAGCTTTTGGACATGGTGGCTATATACCTTTACCTCATTGTGCTGACAGAACATAAAGCTGATCATACCATACCCACTTTTATTACTATTCATTCACTACTGACCAACTGTCAGTACTCCAGTTGCAGCAGATCTGATGCCCTCTTCTGGACTCTGTGAGTACTTGCATACACTGAGGTACACATACATACACATAAAATTTTTTTTAAATCTTTAAAAAAGAAAAAAGGGGCTGGAGAGATGGCTCAATGGTTAAGAGCACTAGCTGCTGTTGCAAAGGGCTCATGTTCAATTCTTTTTAAAAATATTTTATTATTTTTTATTTTATGTGTATGTGTGTATTGCCTGCATGTAGGTAAGTGCACCGGTGTCATGCAATGCCCATGGAGGACAGAAGAGGCTGTTGGATCTCCTGGAACTGGAGTTACTGACAGTTGTTAGCTGCCATGTGGGTGCTGGGATTCAAACCCAGGTCTTCTGCAAGAACACTCAGTGTTCTTAACCCCTGAGCCATCTCTCCAGCCCCTCAGGTTCAATTTTTAATACCCACATGGCAGCAAACAACCATCCATAACTCCAGTTCCAGGGAATCCAATGCTCTCTTCTGACCTCCACAGGCATTACATGACATTTACACACATGCAGGCAATACACTCATATACATAAAATATTTTTAAAAAAGAAAAAAATAGCCAAAATACCCAGAGATGTGTGTGCTAGGCAGTAAGCATGACAATTAGGACCTGATCTTGTGCTAAAGACTAGCTCAGTGGCAGTCACAACTGCCTTTATGACAACTACAAGAACATAAAAAGCATATTCTAGCCGCACCTGGCTTTTTTTTGGTCTTTTTGAGACAGGATCTTCCTGTTCCAAGCCCCAGTTGACTTGGAACTTACTATGTAGACCAGGCTGGCCTGGAACTCACAGAGATCCACTTGCTTCTGCCTCCCAAGTGCTGGGACTAAAGGCATGGGCCACCACACCCAGCTTAAAAAGTGCATTCTTTAATGATAAATACAATGAAAAGGGTCTACATAAGTAGTCATATGTAGTCCAGGATGGCATCAAACTCATAAGAATTCAATTTTTTGAAACTGTTATTTGAAACAGAGTCTTGCTATATAGCCCATGCTGACCTTGAACTCTCTATCCCCTTGCCTCTGCCTCCCAAGTACTGAGATTAAAGGCATGGGCTACCACATCCAGGAATAAAAGAGATTGAAAGAGGGCATCTACTAGTTTTAAAAAGCCAAATTGCCTTTAATCCAGCACTGAGAAGGCTAAACAGTTTGAGATTAGCCTGGGCTACATAGCAAGACCCTATCTCAAAAGAAACAAAGAAGAAAGAAAACAAAAACCCTAGACTAATTATATTGACTCAATTCCACTGGCATGTTACAAATTTTACTTAAGAATTTAAGTAAGGGAGCTGAAGTAGGTTGCTATTTCTGATGTCAGATTAATGGCATGCACTAACACAAAACTAACATTTAGCTACAGGTTTGAAACTGATTGTAAGTTTTATTAAAGAATCTAAGAAAGCAGCCTTTTTAGTCTTAATACCTAGCTAAAAAAAAAATGCATTTAAGTTCTGTTTTCAGTGTTAGGTTTCAGGAGCCAAAGCTGCCTTATCTATCTTCTTTACATACTTAATAAACCTTTAAACCATCTTTTTGTTGTTGTTGTTATTTTGAGACAGGGTCTCCCTGTAGCCCCAGCTGGGAACTCACTACATAGACCAGGCTGGCCTTGAACTCACAAAGATCCGCCTGCCTCTGCCTCCTAAGTGCTGGGACTACAGGTGTGTGCCACCATGCCTGGCCACCTTTAACCATCTTTTAATAATTGAAACATTAAAATCATAACTTAGTAATTTACCACCCTTTTACCCCCAAGGTTCCATAAAATTGCTATTCTGCTTAGACACGGTGTAATCAAACAGTATCAGGTAAAAGTGAAGGCACCAATCTTTAGAATGACTTATGGAAAGGGCTTTACTGTTCTTTGAACTCCAATTCTTTACAAATTAGTTTGTTCTGACTGGAAAATATTTCCATTATTTTTCCGTAATATTCAGATCTCAGCACATTAAAGCTGTTTGTGGAAAATAACTGGTAGCATATTAAATCTGAGGTAATGGAAAGAGCCTTGACTTGGTATTTAGTCCAGTTGAGGGTTAAATGTATAGCTTTGGGGAAGTCATTTACCATTTTAGAGGCAAGGCTGCACCAACTGTAAAATGAGAACCAACACCTCCTTCAATTGTGGTGAAAATATACTAAGACAATGTGTATTGGTGAGGATTATACAATGTATACAACTCTTCAAAAAAAAAAAATAAGATTAAGAGACTATTGAGTCTGGCTGGGTGTGGTGGCGCATGCCTGTAGTCCCAGCACTTGGGAGGCAGAGGCAGGCAGATTTCTGTGAGTTCAAGGCCAGCCCGGTCTACATAGTGAGTTCTAGGACAGCTAGGGCTACAGGGAGACCCTGTCTCAAAAAAAACCCCCCAAAAGAAAAGTGCTTAAGTAAAAAGAGAGAGACTATCGAGTCTGAAGAGCATTAAAAATAAGTTTGTTATAAACTTAAGAGTTTAAGAGCTAGGTGCAGTGGTGCACACATGTGATCCCAGAGGTCAGGTAAACACGTAGGGAATAATTGAAAACTGATTTCCCAAAGTTGTTCTCTGACCTCCACACCTGCATCATGATACCCATCTCCCCCAACACTTTAAAATATCTACTTTATTTATTTATGTGTGTGTGTGGGGGGGTGCCTGTGGAGGTCAGAGGACAAGTTGCAGGGGTCAGTTACTTCCTTTCAGCATATGAGTCCCAGGGATCCAACTCAGGTCCTAAGGCTTGGGGACAAGCACTTTTTACCTGTTGAATGATCTCCATCCCTCTACCCTTCCCCAACTTTTAAAAAAGTGGGTTTTTTGAGACCAGGGTTTCACTATGTAGCCCTGGCTGGCCTTGAACCCTAGCTTAGAGTGTTGGGGTTACAGGGACTACCATCACAAGCTAGGATTAAAAACAGTTTAAGAATTGCGTTGTGGACCTCCCATTCCTGAACAATATTTTTAACACAATTTGAGATTCTTAGAGTAAGTCATTTCCATTATGAAATACCGGACAGAATAATAGAGGACTTTAATTGCCTATGTGTCTTAAGGTGGGAATTGAGCCTACATGTAAAGCTTCAAAAACTTTCCCTGATTGACGCATACGAGTCCCAATCGTCCTCATTTAAGAAGTTAGAAATACTAATCAGTCTGTTTTTCTGAGGCCTTCCAACAGGACATAAAGTTACCACTATCTAACTAAATTTGATCAAATGCACTCGATTCAGCGGTTTCTAATAATATATTACCACTCTTTCCCCAAACGGGCTTGGGTTCCTTTCATCTGGTTAAAAATTGCTTTCTAGAATCTACTAGGTTGTCTAGGTTTCTCCACAAAGCCGATCCTTCTTCTAATAGGGATGCAGTTTGGGGGGATCGAAGAGCTGAGTGGCCAAAATAAGGACCAGAGTCTTTTTGCAGGCAATGAAGGATGCTCTAGAAATCCCTCTCCTCCCAGATTCCTCCCCAGAACCAACAATTAGCTTGGGTCCTTTGGTTCCCCGATCGCAGCAGCGACACGTACCGCGGCAAATTCCATTATTCCCTAGTTTCCGGGACTGGAACCCGCTTTTTTTTTTTTTTAAAGACTCATCCTGGAGGTCTGATCCCCAGCTGCCAGAGGCTGACACTGGGGAGTTGGACAAAAACCTCGAGCTTTGCGCAGAAACTACGGCTCGGGAGCCTCCGCTCAGCTCAGCTAGGATGCCGAGGGCGCTGGGAGGCTGCTTTTGAAAAATGGACTTTGAACCGCTCCAGTTTCGGTAACCAGATCCCGGGAAGCGGTCCGCGCAGGACTGCGCACCCCGCGGGCGCACGGCACAAAGGGGTCAGCGGCGCAGACAAAAGGGCCCCGCGGAGGCCGGGGGGCGGAGAGCGCGGGCCCAGCCCCAGGCGGGGACGCGGCGGCCGCCCGAGGCTGGGGGAGTGCCGGGGAGGGAGGACACGGCCCGCCACGCCCTGGCCGGACACCCCCGCCGCCCGCTCCGCTTTCCCCGCCCGGACCGCGACCCCCGCACGGAGCCCAGAAGGCAGCCCGGGCGCGCGCGCCGCTCACTTTCCCTAGTTTGTTGAACTCACCCAGGTGGCCGCCGCCTCCGCCGCCTCGGCCTCCTCCACAGTTTCCCCCGGAAATCCTACCTGGCCTCTGGCCCGCCGGCCGCAGCCAGAGCCTTCAGCCCCCAGGGGAGGGGGGGGGGCGGAGGAGCGGGCAGGACAGTGAAGGTAGGAACTGCCGCCGCGGAGGCTCACGGGACTTGTAGTCGCCAGCCTAGTGACCAGCTACGCGGGAAGCGGGACAAAATGGCGGGAACTGCCCGCCCTCGGCTCGGAGGCGCCTGGCCTCACTCTGCGAGTCTGGGCATGCGCCGCTCGCGGCCAGTGCCGGGCTTATAAATGGACTTGGGCAGTTTGCCTAGTACTGAGCAAGGCAAAGGTCTTTAGGCTTTGGGAGGACACGTTCTGTAACAGACTCCAGGCAATGCCCAAGAAAGGTGCTGATGCATGTATGTTGCTTTATAGACGACGTCTGCTCTCTGTCCAAAGCTATTGCCTGTCAATTCGAAGTGCAAAAAAACCTTAGAAACAAGTTACCCTCAGTTTTGGGTCAAGGTAAGAAACCCAGGAATCACTCTTGGAACCTCCAGCCTATTAAGCTCAGACATTTAGAGGACTGGAGAGATGGCTGGTGACAAAGAGCACTGCTCCTGCAGAGGACCCGGGTTCGATTCCCAGCACCCACATGGATGCTAACAGCCACCTATAACTCCAGTTCCAGAGCTTCAGACTCCCTCTTCTGTCCTCCACGGGCATTGCTGTCCTCCGTGGGCATTGCACACTCGGGTGTATTTAAATGCAGGCAAACCAGTCATACACATAAAATATAAGTAAATAATTTTTGAAGGTTCAGACATTTAACATCTACACCATGTAAACCGTTTGCATTTTTCTACCACTGTCCAGTGGAAGCCACCATCTGTCTCTAAGTGGCACTCATTCCAGGTCTCAGGGCTGTGACCTCCCAGACACCTTGCTGCTGAGAGGATCTTTCTAAATACTAACCAATATTAGACCTAAATGTAAAAAAAATTTAAACTACAGCACATATAGAGAGAAATAGAGGAGAAAAACCTGTGACTTTAAAATAATACATGGGGTAGGAGAAATGGCTCAGCAGTTAAGAGCACTGGCTGCTGTTCCAGAGGACCTGGGTTTGGTTACCAGCACCCTCTGGAGGCTAACACCCATCCTTAACTCCAGTTCTGGTCTTCTGGTCTCCAGGGGCATTGCATGCTCATTGTGCACTTACATACATGCAGGCAAAACCTTTGTACACATAAATATCAATAATATGGGGTGTGGTGGCACATGGCTTTTAAACCCAGCACTTGGGAGGCAGAGACAGGCGGATCTCTGAGTTTGCAGCTTGCTTGGTCTACATAGCAAGTTTCAGGCCAGCCAGAGCTACAGGGAGACCCCATCTCTAAATAAAATAAATAGCAATAATTTCTAATCCACATATCTTTACCCTCAAGTGCTCTGGAGGCTGAGGCTGGAGGATTGCTGTGATTTTGAGGTTAAGTTGGTCTACATAGTGAGTTCCAGGCTAGCCAAGGCTACATAGTGAGACCCTGTCTCAAAAAAAAAAAAAAAAAAAAAAAAATAGGCATGGTGGTATATGCCTTTAATCCCATTACTGGGAGGCAGAGGTAGGCCTGACCAGTCTGTCCTACATAATGAGTTCTAGGCCAGTCAGTGCTATATAGTGAGACTCTCAAAAAACCAAAAGATTAAAAAATAAAAAACTCAGGGCTGGAGAGATGGCTCAGCAGTTAAGAACATTGGTTGTTCTTGCAGAAGACCCGGGTTCAAATCCCAGCACCCACATGGCAGCTAACAACTGCCTGTAACTCCAGTTCCAGGGGATCTAACAGCCTCTTCTATCCTCTTCGGGCATTGCACAACACGGGTACACTCACCTACATGTAGGCAATACACACATACACATAAAAATAATAAAATATTTAAGAAAATAAAAATAATAAATAAAATAAAAAATCAATAAAAAATAAAAACTCCAAATAAATACATAAATACTTCCAGATATGATGTGGTGGTACTCACTTTCAGTTTCAGCACTCAAGAGTCAGAGGTACTCAGATCTCTGAGAATTAGAGGCTAGCCTGGTCTACATAGGGAGTTCCTAAATAAGCCTACATAGTGAGACAGACCCTTTCTCAAAATTAAGTAATTACTAATAACAATTTCATGTCACCAAATTAAATTTTTGCCCCTTAAAGCAGTTATAAAAATAAAAAGGTAGGCCAGATGTGGTGGTGCACGCCTTTAATCCCAGCACTTGGGAGGCAGAGGCAGGAGGATCTCTGTGAGTTTGAGGCCAGCCTGGTCTACATAGCGAGTTCCTGGTCAGCTGGGGCTACAGGAAGACCCTGTCTCAAAAATACCTAAATAAATAAATGAAATAAAATAATAAAAAGGCAAGAGCAAGTCATTTCAAGTCCCCTTTTACCTTCAGGGAGCTCTTTCTTCCCAATAAACTTTGCCTGCTTACCCTCCTAATAAATAAATACATAAATAAATATTAAAAAATAAAAAGACTAGCCACAGACCAGGATAAAATAGTTGCAAAACGTATAATCAACAAAAGTCTAGTATTAGATAGCCAAGGAACTCACTTAATTAAAAGACAACCAAGGACTTTGGGCCAGAAGGCTTGCTTCACCCACAGGAGATCCAAGTTTCAATCCCCATTACTACTAAATAAGTAAATGATATTCCAATTTTTAAAAAGGCTTGAATCACAATATGCCAAAGGAGAGAAACAGATTTCAAATAGCACATGAAAAATATTAGATAAGTACATTATGATTAAAATCCTAAAGGGGAGACTACACACTGGAATAGCTAAGCTAGTAGGACTGATGGTGAGTGGTACACACCTGCAATCCCAGTACTGAGGCGGCTGAGACAGGAAGATCATGAACTCAAGCCCAGGCTGGGATGCATGTGCAGACCCAGGCTCAAAACAAGATGAAACAAAATAGGACTGGCAATACATGTGTTGCAAGAATGTAGAACAACAAAAATTCTGGAGTCATGATGACACATATCACATCTGTAATTCTAGCATTTGGGAGGTGGAGGGAGGAGGATCAGGATCAGAACTAAAGCATCCTGGGAAAGTAGCTGGGGAAGATCTCAGTGAAAGACTCATCTGAATTTGAAAAATGTAGAAATGAATCTATGAAATACCGGCAAGACCTATGGAATAAAACTATTGATGCATTGAAGAGAGTTGAAGAAATCAAATACGAAGCTAAATAATAACAGATTAAAAAAAAGTTACAGCAAGTTTAGGACATCAGAGTAGTCAAGTAAAACATCCATTTTATCTGTGCTTTTCTTGCAGGTAAAGTTAAGAGCACTGACCTTGCAGAGGGCTTGGGTTTGGTTCCCAGCACCCAAATGTAACTACCATCATGCAACTCCATTTCTAGGTGATCTAATGCCATCTTCTGGCCTCCATGGGCATTGCATGC
Source organism: Nannospalax galili (assembly GCF_000622305.1). NCBI lineage: Eukaryota > Metazoa > Chordata > Mammalia > Rodentia > Spalacidae > Nannospalax > Nannospalax galili. Next base: position 1,530,135 of record NW_008350771.1, read on the forward strand.
ACAGGTGCATTTACATACATGCAAGCAAAACACTGAAACACATAAAAATAAAAATAAAATAAAAGCCAGGCGTGGTGGCACACGCCTTTAATCCCAGCACTTGGGAGGCAGAGGCAGGTGGATCTCTGTGATTTCAAGGCCAGCCTGGTCTACATAGTTCCAGGAAAGCTGGGACTATAGGGAGACCTTGTCTCATAAAGACCAAAAACAAAAAAACAAACAAACAAAATAAAGATGTTTAGTCACTGTTGGGGAAATGTAGCTTAACTTATAGAAAATACTTGCCTAGCATGCATGTAGTCCTGAGTTCAAATCCCAGCAGGAATAAACTGGGTGTGGAGGCCCACAGGATCAGAGGTTCAAGATCATCCTTGGCCACCACATAGTGGATTTGAGGCCATCCTGAGCTATACAAACCTCAAAACCAAACCAAGGGGGTGGAGAGGTGTCTCAGGAGTTGAGAGCACTTGCTTTTCTTTCAGAGGGCTCTGGTTTGAAGCCCAGTACCCAACTGGTGGCTCTGACTCTGTTGTACTCATGTGGCCTTTGTGGGCACTACACACACACACACCAATAAACATACTGGAAATCAAAACACTTGTACAAAAAAAAAATCAAAACAAAACAATGGAGTCAGGGAGATAGCTCAGTAGGTAAATACACCACAAGCCCAAGGACCTGCGTTTGTTCTCTAGCACCATGATAAATGCCTGGTGTTGTGTCTCACACTTGTAATTCAGCATGTGGGGGAAGCAGAGACAGGTGGATCCCTGGGCGGGGGGGGGGGGCAATGACCAACCAATATAGCTCAGTCAGAGTGGCACAGATCCTAGGGAGAGACCCTGGCACAAAAACCATGGGGGCTAGAGGGCTGGAGAGATGACTCAGGGGTTTACGAGCACTTGCTGCTCTTCCAGAGGATCTGGACTCCACTTCTAGCACATAGAAGCTCACAAGCATCCAAAATCCCAATTCCAAGGAATCTGACACTCTCTTCTGGCCTTTAAGGGCATCAAGCAGTCACACGGGGCACACACATATATGCAGGCAAGACACTCATACACATAAAATGAAAATAAATCTAAAAAACAAACCAAAAACCATCAAGATGGCTATGTGGGTCAAGGCACTTGCCACCAAACCATGAACTCAGTTGGATACCTGACCCCCACATGATAGAAGGAGAGAACAGACTCCTGAAAATTGTCTGACCTCCACATGTGTTCTGCTCTGTGGAATGCTTGTGCTCAAACATTACACATACATTCACACACACACAATGCAGTCACAAAAAAGATTTTTTTAAGTTGGATAATGCCTGAGGAAGAGTCACACGCAAGGTTGTCTTCTGGTCTCCACATTCATACACACACATGTGCATGTGCACACACAAACATACACTTGCACATACACACACATACAAAAGAAAGTATCTCTCAATATCTTGTTGGACTGAAAAAGTAAAAGAAGTTTCCTGCATTATTTATTTATCTATTTATTTATTTTTGGTCTTTTTGAGACAGGGTCTCCCTGTAGCCCCAGCTGTCCTGGAATTCACTGTGTAGACCAGGTTGGCCTTGAACTCACAGAGATCCGCCTGCCTCTGCCTCCCAAGTGCTGGGACTAAAGGTGTACGCCACCACACCCAGCTCCCGCATTATTTTGAAGAAACTTGTATTGGCATTCCAGGACTGTCCATGATTACTTTGGCAGCTACTTTCCTTAATATCCCCATTAACAATGTCTTCTAAAGATTATATGGTCCTTAAAATACAGTTTTGGCTGGGCGTGGTGGTGCACACCTTTAATTCCAGCACTCAGAAGACCAAGGCAGGCAGAGCTCTGTGAGTTTGAGACCAACCTGGTCTACATAGAGAGTTCCAGGAAGCCAGGGCTACATAGTGAGTCCCTATCTCAAAATAAATAATACCTTTTTGTATCATGTTGATTTTCACAGAAGGGTTTATTTTCTCTTAAAGTTTATTATTATTATTACTATTATTATTATTATTATTATTATTATTATTGGTCTTTTTGAGACGGGCTCCTTTTAGTCCCAGCTGGCCTGGAACTTGATATGTAGACCATGCTAGCCTCAATCTCATAAAGATCCACCTGTCTCTGCCTCCCAAGTGCTGGGATTAAAAGGCTTGTGCCACCATGCCCAGCTTTTAAAGTAAGTTTAAAATAGACTATTTGTAAGTTTTGTGGTACAAATAGTTAAAACGAAAAATTTGAGTCATATACTATAAAAATAAATTCTCACTTCTGTAATCATTTCTATATGTACATTTGAAAATCTCCTTTGGAAACTTAGAATTTCTAAATTATTGATTTGTTACCTAAGGTCATTCAAGTAAAAGGTGATTAAAAGCACTTCCCTCTTCCACTGCTGTCTCTAATTTCAGGGCATGGCTGTTAGATGTACCTCAGTGTCACGTCTTTGTTGATAGACGTGCTCATTAGAAATCATGATAATTCTGTTTCTAAATGCAAAAGTAAGTTGTGGACATAAGATAGTCATGTCATTCAATGTTTATGCAGTAACTAATTACAAAAGTCCATGGCTAGTCATGTGTAAAATTATTTTACAGTAAAATAGTTCCTTTGCTAAAAGTAAAGAGAGAGCTAGCAGCCAACAGTTTACATGACAACCCTATTATCTTTTTTTTAAGGATTTCATTTTAAATTAGATGTATGTATGTGTGTATGTGTGATGTTTGTGATGGTGTGTATGTATACATATGTGTGTGGCAGGTGGGCCTGTGTGCGTTTGTGTGTGTGCTTGTGGAGGCCTGAAGTCAATGTCAGATGTTTTCTTTGATGGTTGTCCACCTTATATATTTAGGTATGATCTCTCCATGAACTTGAAACTCACCAATTCCAGTCTAACTAGCCAGCTTGCCCCAGGGACTTCATCTCTGCTTCCCAAATGTTGGAATTACAGGCAGCCGCCAAGGCGTGCCCAGTTTTTCTGTGGATGCTGATGATCCAAACTCCAGTTCTCACACTTATTTGGCTAGTTCTTTATACACTGAGCCATCTCCTGTGTCCTCAATATCTTTCATTTTGTTTATTATTTTAAAATTATTTTTATTTTATGTGTATTGCCTGCATGTAGGTAGGTGCACCTGTGTCATGTAATGCCTGTGGAGGTCAGGAGGGGGCATTGGATCCTCTGGAATTGAAGTTATGGACAGTTGTTAGTTTTCATGTGGGTGCTGGAAATCAAACTTGAGTCCTCTGCAAGAGCAGCCAGTGCTCCTAACTGCTGAGTCATCTCTCCAGCTCCAAATATCTTTTATTTTGAATTTAGGATTATCTGTTTTATTAGCTTCTTAGAGGAGCATAGTGGGCTCATTATAATAAGGCTCATTGTGCTTGGTTATTTTGACCTGGTTTAACTATTCAGATAGGTACTTGTAGATGTTAGAGAAGAGAGTTGAATAATATTTGTCAGAAATGGCACTTATTTTAGGAGAAAGATTTTCATGAAGCAGAAGATGACCTTGAACTTGATAGTTCTATCCCTAAAGTTGGGGTTATAACTGTGCACTGCCAGGTCTGGTTTATGTGGTGCTGGGCATCAGGGCTCTGTACATGCTAAGCAAACACTCTACCAATCCTTAGCCCCAGATATGTATTATTTCAGCTTTGGAGAATACTAAAAACAAGCTTTTTCCTTTTCCCCCTAGCCTAGAGGTTATCTAGAAGCAAAAGAATCTCAGTGTTTTTAAATATTTATGTGTGAGGGTTTGTTTTGTTTTGTTTTGTTTTGTTTAGTTTTTCAAAAAAATGTGTTTGAGTTGTCTTGCCCGCATGCTTGTAAGTGCACCATGTGCATGCAGTGCCCACAGAAGCCAGAAGAGGGCATTAGATCCCCTGGAAGTGCTGGGAACTGGACTCAGGTATCCTGAAAGTGTAGTTAGTGTTCTTCACTGCTCCATCTGTCCAGCCCCTGTTTTTTGTGGGTTTTGTTGTTGTTGTTGTTTTGTTTTGAGACAGGGTCTCACTATGTAGCCCATCTGGTCTAGAACTTACTGTGTAGACCAGACTGGCCTCAAACTCACAGAGATTTGCCTGCCTTTGCCTCTCAAGTGCTGATATTAAAGACGTGGACCATCATGTCTACCTTTTTTTTTTTTTTTTTTTTTTTTTTTTGTCTTTCATTGAACCTGAAGTTCACTGTTTGGGCTAGGCTGACTGTACAGCAAGCTCCTGGGGTCCACTTGTCTCCATCCAAAACTGGGGTTATAGGCCTGTGCAGGCCATGCCCAGGTTTTACATGAGTACTGGGGATTTGAACTCAGGTCCTTTTGCCTTCACAACAAGTCCCTTTACCCACTGAGCCATCTCCCCAACCCCAAAAAATAACCGGTTAGTTTAGTAATCTGCCCAGCAAAATTCTTATTGAAATTCAAGATACAAAGAAAGCAAAACCCAGCTGCTTGGTTATTGGAAAAGATCGAGAGTTGGGTCTCTAAATCCCAGATTACTTTTATTCTACCCTTCACCCCTCATTTAAATTTTCTTGTTTGGGGAAAATTTAGGAATCTTAGGGTTCTATGGAGTTCAGTTGTTTTTTTTTAATCCTTTAATTGTATGGTGAGGAAGTCCAAGTCCAAAGAAGTCCAGTACTCCCGTACACGTTAATGTCAGCAAGGTTAGAACTCAGGGGCTTGACTGGGTGTTCTTTCCTTGCATAGAGATGTGGTGGGCATAGGCTAGGAAACAATATCATAGGAGAAGCATTAACTGAAGCTT
>NW_008350771.1:1536570-1601570 GCF_000622305.1 Nannospalax galili
TTTCTATCAATTTGTTTATACTCCTCAATCCTTTTATTAACAGACTGCTAAAAACGGCTTTTTTTTTTTTAATTAAAAAAAATTATGTGTATGTGCACATGAATGTAGATGCCCATGGAGGCCAGAGGAATTGAGTCCCCTGGAGTTGGTATTACGGGTAATTATAAGCTTCCTGACATAAGTGCTAGGAACCAAACTCAGGTCCTCTGGAAGATCAGCAAGCAGTCTTAACCATTGAACCATCACTCCAGTCCATGGTTTTCTTTAAACAAAAATAAAAATCTCCTAGTTGTTTTTGGAAAATAGAATTTATGGATAGGAAATTTGCTTATTTATTTGTACATAAAATCTTTTAAAAAATAATAAAGACAGGGACTCATGTAGCCCAGGCTAATCTGAAACTCACCATGTAGTCTAGAATGTCCTTGAACTCCTTATCCACCTGCCTTATTCTCCTGAGCGCTGGGACTGCAGGTTTAGGTCAAACCAGCTGAGATTACTAATGTTGCTGCCACCTGCAGGCCACGTCTCTTACTGACCAGATCACAAATTACCCAGGGAGATTTCAGAGTCCTCTATGGGACTCTGGATAGATTGGAAAAAGTCAATTTCTCCCTTTTCCCCATCACCCGATAGTCTGCTACAGCCAATATTGTAAATAGAGGTCCCCTAAAAGTGGGGACATGAATGTCAGATTGGATTTGGAACTGGTTTTCATCTTGAGCAGAACTATTCAATACCTCAGTTTCTTCATCCATAAAATAGGTATGGTAACCGTAACTCCTTCATAGAGATGTGGTGAGGACTGAATAGGTCATATGAAGCACGGTGCTGTCACACAGCGACCCAGCTACAAATATCAGTAGTTGTCAGGGACATCAGAACCTATCCCATTCTAAACTGATACTCAGTGCCTTAAAGCACAGCAGCTCAGTGGAAAGGACCTTTCATTATCTGTTTCTACCACTTACACCTGGTGACCTTGGGCAAGTGTCTTAACCTTGCTGAACCTTACTTGACCCCACAGCTGGATTTGAAGATGACATGAGGTCATCTATGTAAAGCACTGAGACAGTGCCTCGCACGGAGTAAACAGATAATAAATGGCATGATGATAGAATGATGATTAACACAGAAACAGCTGCCAAGGATAGCTACAGGTTGAACAGCACAGATTGCAAACAGGCAGGTCTCAAGCAGTCACTAGCCTATAGGCATTTTTTAAATTGCCTGCCAGCATTTAAAACAGAAATTCGGCTGGGTGTGGGGGTGCATACCTAAAATCCTCCACTTATGTGGGAGGTTGAGGCAGAAGGGTTATTTGTTTTGAGATCAATTTGAACCACCTAGCAAGACTGTCTAAAAACAAAAACAAAAGAAACAAACTTAGTGTGTGCTACCCTGTAACCTCAGGACTCAGGATCTATAGGAGGAGGGTTGAAAATTTAAGGCCGTGGGGCTAGGCATGTGGTTCAGTGGTACAGTGCTGCTTACTTAGAATTCACACGGCCTGGGACTGGAGAGATAGCTCAATAGTTAAGAGCACATGCTGCTCTTCCAGAGGACCTGGGTTTGGTTCCCAGCACCCACATAATGGCCAACAACACCATCTGTAACTCTAGTTCCAGGGGATTTCATGCCATCTTCTGGTATCTAAGGGTATCGTATGAACATGGTGCACTTACATACATGCAGGCAAAACACTCATATACATAAAAAAAAGCAAATCACTAAGATATGTATAAACTACACAAAAATTCAACAAAAATATGTTTTAAAAATTAAATCACTGGGCATGGTGGTGCATGCCTTTAATCCCAGCACTTGGGGGGCAGAGGCAAGCAGATAACTGTGAGTTCAAGGCCAGCCTGGTCTACATAGCAAGTTCTAGGCCAGCTGGGGCTACAGGGAGACCCTGTCTCAAAAACACCAGAAAAAATGTTTTATGTATATGAGTGTTATGCTTGCATGTGTATAAGTGTACCCATGTTGTGCAGTGCTTGTGGAGGACAGAAGAGGGTGTCGGATATCCTGGAACTGGAGTTACGGACAAATGTTAGCCACCATGTGGGTGCTGGGATTCAAACCCAGGTCTTGCAAGAACAGTCAGTGCTCTTAACTGTTGAGCCATCTCTCCAGGTCCCCCCAATTTTTTTTGAAAATCAATGAAAAAAAAAAAAAGCCAGGTGTGGTGGCGTATGCCTGTAGTCCCAGCACTTAGGAGGCAGAGGCAGGAGGATCTCTGTGAGTTCAAGGCCAGCCTGATCTACACAGTGAGTTCCAGGACAGCTCGGGCTACAGGGAGACCCTGTCTCAAAAAGACAAAAAAAAAAAAAAGAATTCACAAGGCCCTAGGCTCAATCCCCAGTGCCAGAGAGAGAGAAAGGGGGTTTTACTTAGTTGGTAGAGTGCTTGCTTGCTTAGTATGCATGAAGTCCTGGGGTCAGTTCTTATCACCATATAAATCAGGCATTGCAGCACATGCCTCCTCTAATCCAGCACCTGAGAGAAGGAGGCAGGAAGACCAGAAGTTCAAGGTCATCCTTGTCAACATTGCCAATTCTTGGCAAGCCTGGAGTACATGAGATCCTGTCTCAAAATAAAAATTAAAAGTTTGTTAGCTTGGGCTATGCAATGAGAGCCTGTCTCAAAACAAAACCAAAAAGCATGTATTTCACATTTAAGTCCAGATTCTGACTTCCTCTTAAAAATGTGAAGATCGGACCATATGTCACATTAGACTACAAAGAAGATGGTGTATTACAGAGAAATTAATTTCTCCTAAGGGAGCCAAGTGGTGCTCCTTGAAGAAGTGATGTTAAACCTGACATAAACCAGGAGTGGCGGCACACACCTGTAATCCCAGATAGTGAGTTTGAAGGCAACCTGAGCTACATAATTCCTGGCTAGCCCAGCTTGGACTACACTGTGAGATCCTATCTCAAAATGCCACAAAAAGAAAGAGAAGGGAAGAAAGGAAGGGAGGGAGGGAGGGAGGGAGAGAGAGAGGGAAGGAAGGAGGTCAAGACACACAGGTTGGGTGGGGGTTAGCGTGATAAAGAGAGAGGGGAACAAAACTTGAAGCAGATGGGCTAGAGTACCCAAAGGTCAAGTCAGAGAAATTACTCTCTCTGGCAGACTTCGGAGCTGAAGCTACTGAGCAAGAATGTGGAAAGATAAAGCTCCAGGCTTAAGGATTTTGAACTCTACTGTGAGGACTTGTGTAAAGATGGTCCCCTGGCTTACAGTGTTTCAACTTACAATTTTTCTTTTTAAAAAAAAATTTTTATTTTTAATTTGCCAGACGTGATGGCACACACCTTTAATCCCAGCACTTGGGAGGCAGAGGCAGGCAGATCTCTATGAATTCAAGGCCAGTCTGGTCTACATAGCAAGTTCCAGGCCAGTTAGGGCTACAGGGACATCCTTTCTCAAAAAAACCAAAAAAATTAAAAAACCTTTATTTTTTATGTGTATGAGTGTATGTATCTAAGTGCACCTGTGTTGTGCAGTACCCGGCAGAGGTCAGAACAGGGTGTTGGGTCCTTTGGAACTGGAATTATGAATGGTTGTTAGCTGCCATGTGGGTACTGGGAACCAAATTCCGGTCCTCTCAAAAATGAGCCAGTGCTCCTAACCGCTGAGCCATCTCTCCAGCCCCTCAAGTTTTCTTTTAAAAATTTCAGTCAGGCCTGTTGTGGTAGCGCACACCTTTAATCTCAGCACTCTGCAGACAGAGGCAGGCTGATCTCTATGAGTTCAAGGCCAGCCTGGTCTACAGAGTGAGTTCCAGGCCAGCTGGAGCTACATGGAGACTCTGTCTCAAAAAGACAAAAAAAAAAAAAAAAAAAAAAAAAAAACAAGTGATGGTACACACCTTTAATCAGCAATGGGGAGACTGGGGAGGCAGAGGCAGGTGGATCTTTGTGAGACTGAGATCCGCCTGGTCTACATAGTATCAGGCCAGGTGAGGTTAGAGGGAGACCCTGTCTCAAAAAGACAAAAATAATAAATAAATAAATAAAAACAGATACTCAAAATATTGTGAGATATTCAATTGTTAAATACATTCTTATCAAATAGGCCTTGTGTTAGATTATTTTGCCCAGCTATAAGACAGTATGTTTGGAGGATTAAGCTAAGATATGATATTCAGTAGGTTAGGTAACTAAATGTAATTTTGACTTTTATTTAAAAAACATATTTTGCTGGGCGTGGTGGCACACGCCTTTAATCCCAGCACTTGGGAGGCAGAGGCAGGCGGATCTCTGTGAGTTCAAGGCCAGCCTGGTCTACATAGTGAATTCTAGGACAGCTGGGGCTACAGGGGGACCATGTCTCAAAAAGACAATAAATAATAAATAAATAAATAAATAATAAATAAATAACATATTTTTTAAATCTCACAGAGCTCTGCCTGCCTCTGCCTCCTGAGTGCTGGGATTAAAAGTGTGTACCACCTAGGTCGATTTTTAAAAAAAATATGTATATAAGTGTTTTGTCTGCATGTATGTAAGTTCGTCTGTGCATGCAATGCCCACAGTGGCCAAAAGAGGGATATGGATCTCCTGGATCTGGAGTTATGGACTGATGTAAGTCACCATGTGGGTGCTGGGAACCAAACTCAGATCCTCTGCAAGAGCAGCCAGTGCTCTTCACTGCTGAGCTATCTCTCTAGTTCTTAACTTTATTTTTTTTAATGTATATGAGTGTATTGCCCGCATGTATATAAGTGCACCTGTGTCACGCAATGCCGGTGGAGGTCAGAAGAAGGCATTGGATCCCCTGGAACTGGAGTTATGGGCAGTTGTTAGCCACCATATGGGTGCTGGGAATTGAACTGGGGTCCTCTGCAAGAGTAGTCAGTGCTCTTAACCACTGAGCCATCTCTCCAGCCCCAACTTTTTTTTTGTTGTTTTTTTGGGTTTTTTTGTTGGTCTTTTTGAGAAAGGGTCTCCTTGTAGCCCCAGCTGTCTTGGATTCACTATGGAGACCAGGCTGGCCTCAAACTCACAGAGATCCACCTGCGTCTGCCTCCGGAGTGCTGAAAAGGTGTGTGCCACCACGCCCGGCCCAACTTTTGTTTTTTAAAGATAGGATCTTGCTAGCCCAGACTGGCGTTGATATTTCTATGCAGCTCAGGGTAACCTCAGATTTGCAGTCCTCCTTCCTCAGCTACCCAATTACATAGGCATGTACCATCACACCCAGCTAAAATGCGTTTTGATTTAGTGATATTTTCCTCTTAAAATGAATGGGCTATCCTTTGTACATCCAGAAGTATTTGTACCTCAAGACTGGACCCTGGGAGGTCACTGATGTAATGAACTATAGGCTCCCCAGGTTAGAGAAGAATCAAGATCAACACCAGCCAAGGAAGCAGAAAACTACAAGTGTCTTTAGTCAGTAGAGGGTGTTAGATCCCCTGGACCTGGAGTTATGGATAGTTGTTAGCTGCCATGTGGGTGCTGGGAATTTGAACCCAGGTCCTTTGCAAGAGCAGCCAGCCGCTCTTAAGTGCTGATCCATGTCTCTAGCCCCCGACTTTTCTTAATTTATTCTCGAGGTGAATAAACTCAGCATCAATACTTAGTTGTTAATAACAGTTCTCATTTGCTGTCAGCTTGCTAAAGGTTAGGCTCTGTGGTTATATAGTTTAAAAATTATTATTATTAATGTGTGGATGTGTGTGTGTATAAGTGCACATGCACCACAGCCCACTGATGGATTTTCAGGAGTTGATTCTGTCCTTCCACCATGGGTTCTGGGATCGAACTGTTTGTCAGGCTTGCGATACTGGTGCTTTTATTGACTGAGCCACCATCTTGCCATCTCTATGTACATTATCATTTATTCCTTTTCTTATTTTGGTCTTTCTGAGACAGGGTCTCCCTGTAGCCCCAGCTGTCCTGGAACTCACTATGTAGACCAGGTTGGCCTTGAACTCACAGAGATCTGCCTCCTGAGTACTGGGATTCAAGGCATGCACCACCATCCCTGGCTCAGAAGTGAGTACTTTAAAAAGCAATTAATTATAGGCTGGGCATGGTGGCATGCACCTTTTAAAAAAATTTTTAAGTTATTTAAAAAAAATTTTATTTATTATTTTTATTTTATGTGTATGCATGTACTGCCTGCATGTAGGTAAATGCACCCGTGTCATGCAATATTATTATTTTTTATTTTATGCGTATCCATGTATTGCCTGCATGTAGGTAAGCGCACCCATGTCGTGCAATGCCCGAGGAGGTCAGAGAGGCTGTTGGATCCCCTGGGACTAGAGTTACAGACAATTGTTAGCCACCATGTGGGTGCTGGGATTCGAACCTGGGTCTTCTACAAGAACAACCAGTGTTCTTAACCGCTGAGCCATCTCTCCAACCCCTGAGAAGCAATTAATTACAGGCTGGGTGTGGTGGCATGCACTTTTATCACCAGCACTCAGGAGGCAGAGGCAGTTGGTTCTCTGTGAGTTAGAGACCAGCCTGGTCTAATAGGGAGTTCTATACCAGCTAGGGTTACATAGTGAGACCGTGTCTTGAACAGTCAGTCAGACAGACAAACAGGTAGACAGACAGACAAAAGTATTTATAGGTCTGGGGATGTAGCTCATTGGTAGAGCACTTGCTTAGCAGCACAAAGCTTTGGGTTCAAAAAAAGTAATTACAAAAAGTAATTGGCAGATGCTACAGGGAGACTGTAACAGTAAACCCAAGCTGCCACAAACATCGGGGAAGGCATTCTGGGAGAAGTGGCAGTCAAGCTGAAGCCCGAGGAAGTAGAGTGAAATATGGGAGACTGTCCCTCAACCTCCAAAATAAGAAGAGGGAGGGAATGTCCCAGGCAAAGAGAAGAGCTGATGGAGAGCACCCTTCCCACAATAATGGGTGGTGCAGGGGCTACTGTACCCACTTCTCACAGATGAGAAAACTGAGACTCTGAGCTGAACTGACCCAGTAGGCAGCACAAGGACCAGGATGCAAGCTTGTACTGCCTAATTCAAAGCTCTTCTTAGCTGCTAAGTAGAAGTTTCTTAGTTTGCCCTTTCTTCCTAAGGGTCAGAGGAGAACAGAGTAACAAGATGCCTTCAATACACGACGTTGAAGTCACGGCCTACAAAATATGCAGGCATGCCTGTGTCATGATTGGCTGCCGCTTTTGGAATGACAGCTATTTGGTGACACAGCTTTTGTGTTAATGTCTGAATGGATGTTCAGTTCTACTTAATGTGATCCAACAGCTGTATTCTGAGTACCTACTATGTGCCAACTATGATGCTACACACTGTCAGAGTTACAAACATGGTAAGACAAATTCCCAAGTACTGGGCTAAAGAGAGTTGTTAACCATTGATTTGTGTGTGTGTGTGTGTGTGTTGAGGACGAAACTCTTCTGCATGCTAGGCAAACACTACCAGTAAGTAAAATTTCCAGTCTGACTTTTTTTTCTTTTTCTTTTTCTTTTTCTTTTTTTTGTGTCAGGGATTCCCTCTAGCCTGAAACTTGCCATGTAGACCAGGCTTCCTTCAAACTCATAGATCTCCCTGTCTCTGCTTCCTGAATGCTGGGATTAAATTTAAAATATTTTTAATGGGTACTAGAGAGATGGCCCAGTGATTAAGAACACTGGTTGTTCTTGCAGAAGACCTGGCACCTACATGGCAGCTAACAACTGTAACTCCAGTTCCAGGGGATCCAACAGTCTCTTCTGTCCTCCGAGGGAATTGTACAACACAGGTGCACTTACCTACATGCAGGCAATACACACATACACATAAAAAATAAGCCGGGCATGGTGGCACATACCTTTAATCCCAGCACTCGGGAAGCAGAGGCAGGCGGATCTCTGTGAGTTCGAGGCCAGCCTGGTCTCCATAGCGAATCCAGGTCAGCTAGGGCTACAGGGAGACCCTGTCTCAAAAAAGACTAATAAATAAATAAATAAATAAATAAATACATAAAAAATAATAAAATATTTAGAATATTTTAATGCTAGAATTCTGGCAGCTAGGAAGCATAGGTAACTTGTTTTAATATCTATATGTTTTTAGCATTATTCATGTGCCAGGTACTACGTGAGGTAGCTCAGACACAATCCAAGCTGATTGATAGTTGGGCATATTATCCTAGCACTTATGAGGCTGAGGCAGGAGGTGTGCTGGAGCCCAGGAACTCAAGAGCAGCCTCAGCAACACAGAGAGAACCCACCACAAGACAGAGAAAGAGACAGGACTAGTGAGATGGCTCAGCAGGCAAAGGGAACATGTGTTTGATTCCTGGTAAGGGTGGAAGGAAAGGACCGACTCCGCAAAGTTGTCCTATGACTTCTACACATGTGCCATGACACACCTGTGCCCATCTGCACATACCACATACATAATAAAATTTAAACTATAACACTGTCTGAAGCAGTTGATATACCTCTATTTTTTTTTTTTTTGCTTTTTTGAGACAGGGTCTCCTTGTAGCCCCAGCTGTCCTGGAACTCACTATGTAGACCAGGCTGGCCTCAAACTCACAGAGATCCGCCTGCCTCTGCCTCCCAAGTACTGGGATTAAAGGTGTGCGTCACCATGCCCAGAAGCATATTACACATTTAAAAAAAATATTTTTTTAAAGTTCTGGTTTTATTCTTTTTTTTAATTTTATTATTTTTATTTTATGTGTATGAGTGTAGTGCCTGCATGTAGGTAAGTGCACCCATGTCGTGCAATGCCTGCGGAGGACAGAAGAGGCTTGTTGGATCCCCTGGGACTGGAGTTATGGACAGTTGTTAGCTGCCATGTGGGTGCTGGGATTTGAACCCAGGTCTTCTGCAAGAGCAGTCAGTGTTCTTAACCTCTGAGCAATCTCTCCAGCCCTTATTTATTATTTTATTTTATGTGTTGAGTGTATTGCCTGTATGTGTGTAACTGCACCCATGTCACGCAATGTCCAAGGGAGTAAGAAGATGGCATTGTATCCCCTGGAACTGGAGTTACAGGTGGTTATTAGCAGTCATGTGGATGGTAGGATTTGAACCCAGGTCATTTACAAGAGCAGACAGTGCTCTTAACTGCTGACTGCTGAGCCATCTCTCCAGCTCATATATTACCAATCTTTTTTTTTTTTTTTTGGTCTTTTTGAGATGGTCTTCCTGTAGTCCCAACTGGCCTGCAACTTACTATGTAGACCAGGCTGGCCTTGAACTCACAGGGATCAGCCTGCCTCTGCCTCTCAAGTGCTGGGATTAAAAGTGTGTGCCATCACGCTTAGCCATATATTACCTATTTTAACTCTCATGATCATTCTATAATGTTACTATCATGGTATTAATGATACTAGTATTTCTTATTTTACAAATATGAAAACTGGGTTTCAGAGATTTTTAACCTGAGATTCCAGAGCTAGTAAACAGAAGAACCAGAATTCAAAGCCAGGTTTCCCTAAGTCTAAGCCCTGGGCTCTAGACCACTGTATCACAGTACCTCTGTGAGGACAGTCATCTTGGCAAAAGTCCAGGAAACTGTACTCTGAACTATCCAGCCAGGAACATATCCAGAAAAGAAAGATACTGATATATTTAAAACCGTCTAGTTCAGGGCCAGGCGTGGTGGTGCACACCTTTGATCCTAGCACTCGGGAGGCAGAGGCAGGTGGATCTCTGTGAGTTCGAGGCCAGCCTGGTCTACATAGTGAATTCCAGGCCAGCTGGACAGGGAGACCCTGTCTCAAAAAGACAAAAATAAAATAAAATAAAAGATCTTCTAGTTCAGCCAGTGAGATAGCTCAGGAGGTAAAGGCACTTGCTATCAAGCCCAACAACCTGAGTTCCAGACTCACATGGTAGAAAAAGAGAACTGACTCCTGAAAATTGTCCTCTGACCTCCACATGTGTGCTATGACCTGTGCACACACATATACACGTGCACACGTGCACACGTACACACACACACACACACACACACACACAGTGATAAAAATAAAGCCTTCAATTCAAAGTCTGGGCAAAAGTCAGCAAAAGCTGAGTCAGGAGGATCCTGAGTTCCAGGCCAGCCTCGTATGCAGAGCAAGAACTTATCTCAAAGCAAGGCAAAACAGCATCAAACAAACAAGAAAAGAAACCCCACAATTTCAGGAGAATCATGGTGATGTGTGCTGTAGTCTCAACTACAAAAGAGGCTGAGGCAGGATGATCACCTGGTCTTAAGAGTTTGAGGGGCTTTAATCCCAGCATTTGGGAGGCAGAGGCAGGTGGATCTCTGTGAGTTCAAGGCCAGCCTGGTCTACATAGCAAATTCCAGGCCAGCTGGGGCTACAGGGAGACCCTGTCTCAAAAGAAAAACAACAACAAAAAGTAGTTTAAAAAAATTTTATGATGCTGGGGTTGGAGAAATGGCTCAGTGGTTAAAAGCACTGCTCTCAAAGAGGACCCAGGTTCGGTTCCCAGTGCTCACATGGCAGCTAACAACCTTCCCTAACTCCAGTTCCAGAGGTTCAGAGCTCTCCTCTGGCCTCCAGTGCACTGTATGCACATGGTGAACCTACATACCTGCAGGCAAAATGCTCATACACGTAAAATAAAAATAAATAAATCTTTAAAACATTTTATGATGAGGTGTGGAGCACATGGCTTTAATTCCGGCACTTGGGAGATAGAGACAGACAGATCTCCGTGAGTTCAAGGTCAGCCTAGCCTACATAGTGAGTTCCAAGTCAGCCAGAGCTATGTGGTGAGAACTTGGCTGACAGAAAATTTGTCGGTATGTTGAATGGATGTGTGTGTGCTTGTATGGGGGTAGGGGTTGACTGTGCCTTCAGAAGCCAGAAGAGGACATTGTACACCCTCCTCTATCATCTTCCATGTTATCCTCTTGAAACAGAGTCCCTCACCACACTGGAACTAGCGTTTCCCTCTGCCCTCATCCCTCCACCCCCAGTGCTGGGATTATAGGTGCCCTCGGTCACATCCAGGGTGCTAGAGATCCAAACTCAGTCCTCATGCTTGCACAGTAAACAGCTTACTTACCCTCTGAGCCATCTCACCAGCTATTGCTTTTAACTCTAGAATTATACAAACATGGGAAAGAAAAGAAAACTATTTTGCCAAAGTCAACGCTGAGTCATGTGTGGCGATACACACATGTAACCCTGGGGCAGGAGGATTGGGAGTTCCAGGCCAGCCTGGGCTACATAGTAAGTTCAAGACTAGCTGGCTACATAGTGAGACCTTTTCTTAGAAGCTGGGGGGAGGGTGTGTGTGAAAATTTGCTAAGCTTTATAAACTGGGATTAAAAACAAAGAAACCAAAGCAAAACAGAAGGCAGCCATCAGCCCTAGGCTATGTAAAATATCCTGTCTCCATGACTACTCTGGACTGGGAGGAAGCAGATTCATAACTTTGTCCAGATGTTCAGATATGGCACAGGTGAAATCTATGCAGTCCAGAATTGGCTCTATGACCAGGAAGATCAATGTTGTGTTCAAACATTTAAATGTTTGCCATGTGATGCTCAAACATACAGATGTTTGTATTTCCACCTCTTTATTGATCCTTTGTCTCAATATAAAAATGCAATGAAGGAAACTAATATTTATTGATAGTCACTTTGTGCTATATAGTTTCAACAATTCATTTACTACTGTAAATACTAGAGTTCAGAGAGGTGGAAATCCTATCAGAGCAATTATTAATACTTACAACACAATCCTATTGGTAAAGCAATAATATACCTTCCATTAATTGAGTGCATATTATGTGCTGGGTATTTCCCATGTTATTTCATTTAATCTTCTTGGCAGTCCCGTGATATAAGGACTATTAACCATTTAAAACAGGGGGAGTTGTTGGCGGACTGGAGAGATGGCTCAGTGGTTAAGAACACTGACTGTTCTTGCAGAAAACCCAGGTTCAAATCCCAGTACCCACATGGCAACTAATAACTGTTCGTAACTCCAGTTCCAGGGGATCTGACAGCCTCTTCTGTCCTCTGCGGGCATTGCACAACACGGGTGCACTTACTTACATGCAGGCATAACACTCATACACATAAAATAAAAATAATAAAATATTTTAAAAAAAACAACAGGGAGAGTTGCAAAGATGGATCAGTGATTAAGGACACTTGCTGCTCCTGCAGATGACCAGGGTTTGGTTTCCAGCACCCACATGGTGGCTCACAATATCTGTAACTTCAGTTCCAGAGGATCCAAAACCCTCTTCTGGACTCCTTGGGCACCAGGCATATACATGGTGTACATATATACATGCAGGCAAACATTCATAGATATAAAAAAATTTTTTTTGGTCTTTTTGAAGCAGAGTCTCCCTGTAGCCCCAGCTGTCCTGGACCTCACTATGTAGACCAGGCTGGCCTTGACCTCACAGAGATCCGCCTGCCTCTGCCTCCCAAGTGCTGGGACTACAAGCGTGTGCCACCACGCCCGGCTGATAAAATTTTTAAATAATAAATTTTAAATTTTTTTTATTATTTTATGTGTATGGGTATATTGCCTGCATGTAGGTAGGTGCACTTGTGTTGTGTAATGCTCACAGAGGTCAGAAGAGGGCATTGGGTCTCCTGGAACTGGAGTTACAGATAGTTGTTAGCTGTCATGTGGGTGTTGGGAATTGAACCTGGGTCCTCTGCAAAAGCAATCAATGCTCTTAACTGCTGAGTTATCTCTCTATCCCCTTAAAATTGTAAATTTTAAAAACAAATAAAAAAGATACAGAGACTCACAAGGTTAAGCAACTTCCAGAATTACATGGTTATCAAGTAGCATCTATTTGGGTCTGTCTCTTCATTGATTACTATAATTGGGCAGGGGCCGTGCTGGTGATTGAACCCAGAGCCTTGCACAGGTAAGTACACTACATGCATTCAGTGTCTGCAAAGGCCAGAAAAGGGTAAGTTACAGATGGTTATCGGTTGCCATGTGGGTTTTATTTCTTCCTTCACCTCAAAATTCCAAAAAACATATTCAAGGGAACTATTTCTTTAGCTGTTTATCATCTGACGTGCTTTGTTTGTTTGTTTCTTGTTAGTTTCATCATTCTGGATTCATACTACCATGTGAAAACAGAAACAATTGAAGTCAACTTGGCAAAAGGTTACTGCAGTGACTCACATCCTGGTCACTTCAAGAGTTCAGTGTTGGTTCTGTATTCTGGGCACCATCACTGTTTAGAACCTGTCACTATCTGAAGGCATCCTGGGCTAGATGCTCTCTCATTTGGGAAGACAGCCAATTACCTTCCAGGTGCATGGATAGGCTGACCTGTTCTTTCATGTTCGTACACTGACCATACCACATGTATTCCACAGCAGGAAACAGAACAGAAAATCGCATACATCCATCCTTCATTTCTAAAGCAATACTTTTTCATTGGTGGTTTTAAAAATTATATTATTATTATTATTATTTTGGTCTTTTTGAAACATGGTCTTCCTGTAGCTCCAGCAGGCCTGGAACTCAGAGTGTGGACCAAGCTGGTCTCGATCTCACAGAGATCCTCCTACCTCTGCCTCCTAAGTGCTGGGATTAAAGACATGTACCACCACGCCAGGCTAAGATTATTTATTTATTTATTTATTTATTTTTTGTTTTTTTTGAGACAGAGTCTCCCTGTAGCTCCAGCTGGCCTGGAACTCGCTATGTAGACCAGGCTGGCCTAGAACTCACAGACATTTTCCTGCCTCTGCCTCCCAAGTGCTGGGATTAAAGGTGTACACCACTACACCTGGCTATTTTTTAAATTTTGTAAGAAATAGACATTCCTGAGAGCTGGAGAGATGGCTCAGTGGTTAAGAGTGCTAGCTGCTCTTGTAGAAGACCTGGGTTAAATTCCAGCACCCACATGGCAGCTAACAACCATCCATAACTCTAGTTCCAAAGGAATCTGATGCCCTCTTCTGACCTCTGTGGACATGGCAAGACATGGGTACACTTACATACATGTAGGCATTACACTCATACACAAAAATAAAAAATAATAAAATTTAGAAAAAGAAATAGACATTCCTGGGGATGGAAAGATGGCTCAGTAGTTAAGAGCACTGGCTGTTCTTGCACAGGACTTGGATTGGTTCCCAGCACCCACATGGCAACTAACAACCATCTGTAACTCCAGTTGGAGGGAATCTGACACCCTGTTCTGACCTCTTTGGGCATTACACGACACAGGTGCACTTACATACACACAGGCAATACACTCATACACACAAAATTAAAAAATATATATTTAAAAAAAAAGACATTTCTGTGGTCCCCTCCTGTGAGCTGGAGCTGTGACTGTCTCCTATGAGCCTGGAGCCATGGTTCCCAACTGTAAGCCACAGTTCCACATTCATCTGGTGGTGGGCTGATGGTGGAGCAGAGTAGAAGACAGAGGACTTCCCGATGTTGGGCAGCAGTTTCAGCCTCCTCTGAGTGGATGCATTTCCCCCAAACCCCTCCCCCAACATCCCAGGTTGTGCATGACAGTGGCTTTGCTTCTGTGCTGGGCTTATTTAGAGATGGGGGAGGTCTCTGTCATTTGTAGATTCTAGTCTTTGGAGGATTGATTTTCAAGAATGGACTTCCACTGGGCGTGGTGGCGCATGCCTTTGGTCCAAGCACTCTGGAGGCAGAGGCAGGCGTATCTCTGTGAGTTCAAGGCCAGCCTGGTCTACATAATGAGTTCCAGGCCAGCTGGGGCTACAGGGAAACCCTGTCTCAAACGACCAAAACAAACAAACAACAAACAAACAAACAAACAAACGTACAGAATGGACTTCCCACTTCCCTTGATGGCCAGCTATGGTCCTGACTCCACGCTTGGTACTGGGCACAGGCCTTGACGTTGAATCTCTCCAGTTCACAGGAACCAAGAGGCTTTCCATCATTGTCCTATTGCTCTTCTACAGCCCCAGTGAGCCTTCACTTGTGCCACACAGAAAATATAAATCACCTAATTGAGCTTCTAAAGATAAAAATCACAGTGTCGGAAGTTAAAAATAAAAAATAAAATAAATATACATTCATTGTAAAAATAAGACAGCTGGGGACCTGAGAGATGGCTCAGTGGTCAAGAGCACTGACTGCTCTTGCAGAGGACCCAGGTTTGATTCACAGTACCCACATGGCAGCTAATAACTGTCTGTAACTCCTCCAGTTCCAGCAGATCTGATACACCCTTCTAGCCTCTGTGGGCATTTCACAACATGGATGCATTTACATACATGCAGGCAAAACATTCATAAATGTAAAATAAACATAAATCAATTTAAAAATTTAAAAAAAAAGCGAGAGTTGGGCCTGGTGGCATGTGTAATTTCAGCATTCAGGCAGCCTAGCAGGAGGATGAAGAATTCAAGGCCAGCCTGGGATACATAGTAAGACACTGTCTCAAAAAAATAAAACAAAGTATATTAAGAATTAGAATGTTGGGACTGGAGAGATGGCTCAGTGGTTTAAGAGCACTGGCTGTTCTTGCAGAGGACCCAGGTTGAATTCCCAGCATCCAACTGTCCGTAACTCCAGTTCCAGGGGATCTGACAGCCTCTTCCTACCTTAATGGGCATTGCATGACATGGGTGCACTTCCCTACAGGCAGGCAATACATTCCTGCATATAAAAGAAGAATAATAAATAAATTAAAAAAAAAATTTTAATTTATTTTTATCTGTATGCGTGTATTGCCTGCATGTAGGTAAGTGTACCTGTGTCATGTAATGCCTGAGGAGGACAGAAGAGGCTGTCGGATCCTCTGGAACTGGAGTTACGGACAGTTGTTAGCCGCCATGTGGGTGCTAGGATCCAAACCCGGGTCCTCTGCAAGAACAGCCAGTGCTCTTTACTGCTGAGCCCATCTTTCCAGCCATGAGTAAAATTTTTTTAAAGAAGTAGGATGTGCTGGGTGTGGTAGTGCTCGCCTTTAATCCCTGCATTTGGGAGGCAGAGGCAGGCAGATCTCTGTGAGTTCAAGGCCAGCCTGGTCTTCATAATGAGTTTCAGGGCTACAGGGAAGACCCTGTCTCCAAAAGACCAAAAAAAAAAAAAAAAAAAAAAAAAAAAGAAGAAGTAGGATGTTGGATGTTGGATGATTTTTTTTGTTACTGTCATGCCTTCTGCTCTCCTTGTGGTATACTAAAAATATAACAAAGAACCAACTAGGCTGTCACTCAGTAGTTGAGCACTAGCTTAGTATAGGCAAGGCTCTGGGATTAATACCTAGCACCACAGAATGAAGTAAATAAAAATAAAAATATAAAAGCTTGGGGGAGATAGTTCTGTTAAAAATGTGATTTTGGGAGCTGAAGAAATGACTCAGCAGTTAAGAGCACTAGCTGCTCTTGTAGAGGACCCGGGTTCAGTTCCCAGAACCCACAAGATGGCTAACAATCATCCATAACTCCACTTCCAGGGAATCCAATATCCAATGCCCTCTTCTGACCTCTATGAGCATTGCACCACACAGGTGAACTTACATACATGCAGGCAATACACTCTTTTTTTTTTTGTCTTTTGAGACAGGGTCTCCCTGTAGCCCCAACTGTCCTGAAACTCACTATGTAGACCAGGGTGGCCTCGAACTCACAAAGATCTGCCTGCCTCTGCCTCCCAAGTGCTGGGATTAAAGGTGTGTGCCACCATGCTCGGCTTAGGCAATACACTCTTACACCTAAAATAAAATGAAAAAAATAATAAAGTGATTGCCCCACAAGCATGAGGATCTGAGTTTGAGTCCCAGAACCCACATAAAAAAAGCAGGACAGGGTGTCATATGCTTGTCACCTAGTGCTGGGAAGGTGGAAACAGGTGAATCCCTGGGGCTTTTTGTCCAGCTAGTTCAGCCTTCTTGGTAAACTCCAGGCCAGTGAAAGATCCTGTTTCAAAAAACAAGGTGAATAGTTGCTGAGGGTCGACAGCCAAGGTTGTCCACTGATCGCTACATGCACACCCACATATATGAGCATACATATACCTACACACACAATAAACAAACAGACCAGGCGAGGAATGTAGCTTAGTTGGTACAGTGCTTGCTTGTCTAGCATGCAGGAAGCCCTAGGTTTGACCCCTAATGCATAAGCCGGGGGTGGTGGCACACTCTGGAGCAGGAAACTTCCTGAACAAAGGAAAAAGCATGCGGTGTGGATCTGTGCCTGAGTGTAGAGCTCTGCTTGTCATGACCTTGTAGCAAGGAGCACACAGTCTGGGTATGTGTGTTATCATGTATGGGAGATAAAGAAATTGAACTGTAAAGGGAAACTAACCAAGGGTAGATAGTCTGAGTCATTCTTTCTTCAAGGCTCTGTCTTTGGTTATGAACCCACAGAGCTAGGTGTTAGCATGAAAAAACTGCTTCCTAGAGGAAGACTGCCTCTGTGTCTCTCTGCACATAGCACCTGCTACAACTCCATTGTAATCCTAGCACTAGAGGAAGTAGAGGCAATAAGGGGCACAAGTCAAAGTCCGCTTCAGTTACATAGGGAGCTAGTCAGCTTGGGATAGAGACCTTATCTCAAAAACAAACAGACAAGGCTGGAAAGATGGGTCAGTGGTTAAGAACACTTATTGTTGGGGGCCGGAGAGATAGCTCTGTGGTTAAGAACACTGGCTGTTGTTGCAGAAGTCCTGGGTTCAAATCCCAGCACCCACATAGCAGCTAACAATGGCTGTCTATAACTCCAGTTCCAGGGTATCCAACAGCCTCTTCTGTTCTTTACGGGCATTTCATGACAAGGGTGCATTTCCCTACATGCAGACAATACTCGAATACACATAAAAATAAAAATGAAGTCCTTTCCTAAGGACTTATTATTTTAAAAAAAAGAATACCTATTGTTGCTCTTCCAGAGGATAAGAGTTCAGTTTCCAGTAACCATAGTGGGTGGTTCACAACTGCCTGTAACTCTAGCTCCAGGGATCTGAGAACTCTGGCCACTGCAGGCACGTGTACTCATGTGCACACACAGACAAATACATACACATATAATTTAAAAAGTAAAATCTAGCTGGGGGTGGTGGCGCATGCCTCTTGTTCCAGCACTTGGGAGGCAGAGGCAGGCAGAAATCTGAGCGTTCAAGGCCAGCCTGGGTCTGCATAGTGAGTTCCAGGCCAGCTGGGGTTACAGGGAGACCTTGTTTCAAAAAGACCAAAAACAAACAAACAAACAAAAAAAAAGAACCCCTAAGAAACAACAAAATCATACTATACATGGTGTTTTTAATCTTTTTTTTCTGTTTTTTAAACATTTATAGTGTGTGTGTGTGTGTGTGTGTGTAAGTCAGAGGACAACTTATGAGAGTTAATTCTTTCCACCATGTGGGATCAAAGGCCCAAACTTAGGATGTGAGACTTGATAGCAAATGCCTTTTCTGTTGAACTGCCTCTCTGGCCTTTTTCTAGTTTTTGAGGACTGTCTCATATAGTTCAGGCTGGTCTTGTATTTGTTATGTAGCTGTGAGTGCTGGGATTATAGGTGTCACTTTGTCCAGCAAACTTTTTATATATAATAATTACAACTTTTTTTTTTTGGGTCTTTTTAAGACAGGATCTCCCTGTAGCCCCAGCTGGTTGGGAACTCTCTATGTAGACCAGGCTGGTCTTGAACTCACAGAGATCCACCTGCCTCTGCCTTCCAAGTGCTGGGATTAACGGTGAGTGCCACTATACCTGGCAATAATTACAACCTCTGTTTGTAGATTGTTTGCTATGGACTGAGTACTATCAAATATTTTTAAATGTCCTAATTATAACATACCCTGTAAGGAAGGCTGGATTAGTGGTCTCACTTAGTGATAAAGAGACTGAGGCTGAAGAGATAAGAAAATTGACCAAGGACACAGTTAATAAGTTAACTACTGGGACTATTTTTAGATCTCATTAAGTTAATTTTTCCAAATTCTTTCTGAATGACCAAAAGATAACTTTTCATATGAAGATTTGTTTAATTCTTCCATCACCTTTTATTTGAAATAACATAGTGTAGAGATTACTTCCATTTTTTGCCTCCAGATACACCCACTGTGCTGATCCTTTGTGAACAGTGATCCTCTGTGAACATCCTTAATAATTGCCTTGGGGCAAATGCTCTTGAAGGTTTGGCCTTTGTTTCCTCCTGAGTGTTCCTTTCTCCAAGTTCTACATGACCTGAATGCTATAAATTTTATCATTCTTGCCTAGAGCAAGTTTCTAAAGTTCTTTTTTTCTATTTTGAAAAAATAATTTGGATATAATCCCAGCATTTAAAAGGCTGAGGCAGAGGCTGGGCATGGTGGCAGATGTCTTTAATCCCAGCACTTGGAAGGAAGAGGCAGGTAGATCCTCTGTTAGTCTGAGGCCAGCCTGGTCTACGTAGTGAGTTCCAGGTCAGTGTTATGCAATGAAATCCTGTCTCAAAAAACAAACAACAACAACAAATAAAATAAAAATAAAAAAAGGCAGAGGTAGAGGTAGGTGAATCTCTGTGAGTTCAAGGCTAGCCTGGTCTACATAGTGAGCTCTAGGCTAGCCAGTGCTATGTAATGAGAACCTATCTCAACAAACAAACAAAAACAAAGAAGCTGAGGCAGGAGGAGCTCTGTAAGTTTGAGGCTAGCCTGAGTTACATTGCGAGTTCCAGACCAGACTAAGCTACTGAGTGAGACTCTTCTCTCAAAATAAATAAATTTGTGCATTAAAGTCTTTTCTTTTCTTTTCTTTTCTTTTCTTTTCTTTTCTTTTCTTTTCTTTTCTTTTCTTTTCTTTTCTCTCTTCTCTTCTCTTCTCTTCTCTTCTCTTCTCTTCTCTTCTCTTCTCTTTTCTTTTCGAGACAAGGTTTCCTGTAGCTCTGGCTGACCCCCAACTTCCTATGTAGCTAATAATGACTTTAAACTTCTGATCTTCAGCCTCCAAGGCCTCCACAGAGCACCTGAATTACTGGCATAGGGTATGGATCAAGGGCCTCTTTCGTGCTAGATAAGCACTCTACTAACTGAACTGCATCCCCAGCCCAGCTGAGAGCTGAGTCATTAAAAAAAAAATTTATGTGTGTGTGTGTGTGTGTGTGTGTGTGTGTGTGTGTGTGTATGTGTGTGTATGTGTGTGTGGAAGCCAGGGGACAGCTTCTCTCCTTCTACCAAGTGGATCTGGGGATTAAACTCAGGCCATCAGACTTGACAGCAAGTGCCACTACCTGCTGAGCCATTGCACAGGCCACTGCATCAATATTTAAACAGCATGGTGATGCTAAGTGCTAAGTGAATAGATTATCTCATTATCTCATTAAATCCCTGCTACAGACTCTAGAAACGGTTCACAGAGTGCTTGTCTGACATGTGAGGGGCCTGACTTTGATCTCTATTTTTAGTACCACAAAGGAGAGAACAGGAGGGAGGAGAGGAGGGGCAGAAGAGAGAGGAAGTGTGGCATTTTGTTCCTTGTCATTTGCTTTGTCTCTTGTCACTGTCAAACCCAAGCACTAAGCAAGCGAGGCTTGTGCTCTACACTGTACTACAACTCTGGGATGAAGTGTGAATTTGAACTCAAAATTCCAAAGTCTGTGCTCATAGTCATTATGCTATACTGCAAAATAGTTCTTCCGCTCCCAAAGCATACTGTCTTGCTAATAATACAAAGAAAGAGTCTAGAGAGATGGCTCAGTTGATAAATGCTTGCTGTGCAAGCAGGAGAACCCGAGTTCAATCCTCAGAACCCACACAAAACAGAGGGGCATGGAGGCATCTGCTGGTAATCTTGGTACTAGGGAGACAGGGACAGAAAGATCCCTGCTAGCCAGTCAGCCTAGTCTAATCAGCAAGCTCCAGGTTCAGGGAGCTCCAGGTTCAGGGAGTGACCTCTTCTGAAAAAATAAGTGGATGGCTAGGCATAGTGGCACATACATATCTTTAATCCCAGCACTCAGGCAGCAGAGGCAGGCAGATCTCTGAGTTCTAGGTTAGTCAGGGCTACATAGTGAGATTCTGTCTCCAAGAAAACAAAACAGCAACTACAAAAGATCAGAAAAAAACCATTATTTTAAAAAATTTGTTATATTTATAAAGGCGTGGTAGTGCACGCCTTTAATCCCAGGACTTGGGAGGCAGAGGCAGGCAGATCTCTGTGAGTTCTAAGCCCGCCTGGTCTACAGAGTGAGTTCCAGGACAACTGGGGCTATAGGGAGACCATCTCAAAAAGACCACAAAAAAAAAAAAAAAAGAAAGATCATAGATAAACAAGAGCATCGAGGTGGATCCAAGAAAATGAAAGTTGACCTACTTGACTGGTGCCAAAGGTCCACTCATTTTGGAAAGACCCCCTTTGTTCACATGACTTTTACAATCAAACACATGGTATAAATGTGTCTTGCCGTTATAACAGAACCTATTAAAGTAGGGCTATTGGGCACGGTGGAGTACATAGAGCATAGATCTTGGAATGGTAATTGAAGAATTCATAATACAAATACCCTAAATAAAATCACAGCAAACAAACTCAACAGGGAATTCAGGAGCCTATGCCATGGATATTCATTATTAACACAGGTGTTTTCTAGATGACAGGAAAGTCAGGCCAATCATTTTAGAAAAGGAAAAGGCCACTGGGTGTCATGGCACTCGCCTTTAATCCCAGCACTTGGGAGGCAGAGGCAGGTGGACCTCTGAGAGCTCAAGGCCAATCTGGTCTACATAGTGAGTTCCAGGCCAGCTGGGGCTACAGCAGGAAGACCCTGTCTCCAAAAAAAAGAAAAGAAAAGAAAAGAAAAGGTGAAGGGAGTTTAGAAGAATAGAGAGAGAATAGCCATTACTTGCCAATGATGTGATGGCTGACATAGGAAAGGCAGATAAGCTATTGGAACATTAAAAGTTTCCTTTTGTAGTCAAGACTGGTGGCACATATCTGTAATCCCAGCACTTGGGGGGCAGAGGTAGGAGAATCAGTTGTTCTAGGCCAGCCTGGGCTACTAACAATGGTGAAGCCAAGCTGAACTACTGGCTAAATTGTCTCAAAACAAACAACAGAAAATGCCCTTTTTGTTTTGTCTTGTGGTGCTGGGAATCAAACCCAGGACCTTGAATATATTGGGTACATGTTGTACCACCGGGGAGTGCTCTCCCACTTTAGAGACTGAGAAATGGGTACTGCCATGAGTTCAAGACCAGCCTGGGCTATATAATGAGTTCTAGGTTAGACTGAGTTACAGAGTGAGACCTTGTTTCAACAAACAAATCAAAACAAAACTGCGTGTGTGTATGTAAACACGTTATCTACAATATCCACCATATTGTAGTGGATTGAGGGATGAACATACTATAAAGAGCCAGACAATAAATATTTTCCGTTTTGCAGGCCACACGATCTCTGTCATAGCTACTCAAATCTGATGTAATACAAAAGCAGCCATAGACACCATTTAAAGAATGGATCCAATAAAACTGTTTTCTTTTTGGTCTTTTTGAGACTTGGTCTTTTTGAGACATGGTCTTCCAGTAGCCCCAGATGTCCTGGAACTCACTATGGAGACCAAACTGGCCTTGATCTCACAGAGATCCACCTGCCTCTGCTGCCTCCTGAATGCTGGTATCAAAGGTGTGTGCTCAGCTCAATAAAACTTTATTTGTGGAACCATGTGGCAGGGACTGAGAAAGAAGTTCAGTAGTAGAGCTCTTGCCTAGCATGCTGATGCCTCTTGGGTTTGATTTTCAGCATCACAAAGAAAAAAAAATAATGGCAGACTGATACGCATGGGTGAAGCCTGCTAACTACTAATCTATAGTAATTAGCCTAAGCTTTAGGAATCCTTAAGAACTTTATAAAAAAAAAAAATTAGGACCAGCAAGGTAGCTCAGTAGGTAGGGGTGCTTGCTATCAAGTCTGACAACCTGAGTCCAGTCACCAGAGTCCACATTGTGGAAGGAGAGAACCTCTGAGCACCACACATGTGCCCATACATATACATGCCTCCCTCAAAGTAAATAAATAGATGTAATTAAAAATTTTTGTTTGTTTGTTTGTGTTTTGTTTGTTTGACTGTTTTTTTCTTTTTGAGGCAGGGTCTCCCTGTAGCCACGACTGGCCTAGAGCTCACTATGTAGACCAGGCTGGCCTCCAACTCACAGAGATCTGCCTGCCTCTGCCTCCCCAGTGCTGGGATTAAAGGTGTGTGACAAAAATCGTTTTAAAGAAAATACTTAAAACTCTATTTAGGACAGAAGAAGACCCTGAATAAATATCCTATTTAGAAAGGCCTTAACAGTTAAGATTTATTCAGGGCAGTTACCTTAAAGCCACTCTTGTATATGCTGGGGTCACAGCAAAGAACAAAACAAAGCTTGTCTTTATAATGCCACAATTTATTAGAGAAGCTGTGAATAAATTAAGCCAGATGTAATAAATGCCAAATGCTGTGGGAAAGTTTAAGTAGGCTAAAGGGCCTGAGTGGACAAACGGGAAGACAGCGTACAGCTTCATTTAGGCTTCTTGGACATCTTAGAGGAAACCTGAAAGGGAAAGAAAGCCACACTTAATCCTGGGAAGGGAATGTGCCATACAAAGACAAATTCATCTAGACAGAAAATGAAATTTCAGTAAGACTTACTCTAAGCTGATCCCCCCATCCCTCAAGACTGAGTCCTAAACTAGGCGTGATAGCACAGTCTATAACCCTAGTCATTGAGAGGCAGAAGAGGAGGATTAGGAAGACAAAGATAATTTGGGCTACATGAGTTCCTGTCTCCAAAACAAAACCAACCAAACAAAACACAATATATAGCAAGTTTGAGGTCAGTCTGGGATACCTGAGTCCTGCCTCAAAAATAATGAGGGCCTGAATCAGCAGTTAAGAGAATTTGCTGCTCTCCCAGAGGATCAAAGTTCAGATCCCAGCAGCACCTATGTCAGGTGGCTCTTAACTGCCTGTAAGTCCAGCTGCAGGGGATCCACTGACCTCTACCAGCTTCCTTGGGCATCTACACACATCAGACACAGACACATAAATAAAAATAATAAATCTTATAAATAAAAATAAGAACTGGGTCTCCCAGCTGGGCATGGTGGCGCACGCCTTTATTCCCAGCACTAGGGAGGCAGAGGCAGGCGGATCTCCGTGAGTTTGAGGCCAGCCTGGTCTACGTAGGGAGTTCCAGGCCAGCTGGGGCTACAGGGAGACCCTGTCTCAAAAAGACAAAAAGAAAACAAAAAAACAAACAAAAAAACCCAAAATAAATAAAAAAGCAGTTGGGCCAGGAGTGGTGGCACATGCCTTTAATCCCAGCCCTTTGGAGGCAGAGGCAAGCGGATCTTTGTGAGTTTGAGGCCAGCCTGGTCTACATAGTGAGTTCCAAGGACAGCTGGGGCTACAGGGAGACCCTGTCCCAAAAAGACAAAAAAAAAAAAAAAAAAAAGCAGTTGGGGGGGGGGGCACAGGCCTTTAATCCCAGCACTCGGGAGGCAGAGGCAGGCGGATCTCTGTGAGTTCAAGGCCAGCCTGGTCTACATAGTGAGTGCCAGGTCAGCTGGGGCTACAGGGAGACCCTGTCTCAAAAAGACCAAAAAGAAAAAAAGAATTGGGTTTTCCTGAGACAGGCCAGATGGTGTAGACCTGTAATCCCAGCTATTGGGAAGGTTGAGGCAGGAGGATAACAAGCTTAAAGACAGTTTTGGCAATTTAGTGATACTCTTTCTCAAAATAAAAAGTAAAAAGAACTGGGTGTGGTAGCACATGCCTTCAGCTCCAGTACTCAGGATGCAGAGCAGGTGAAGCTCTGAGTTTGAGGCCAGCCTAGCTTACAGAGCGAGTTCTAGGTCAGCTAGGGCTACACAATGAGACCCTGTCAAAAAAAAAAAAGGAAAAGGAAAAGGAAAAGGAGTGGGGACTGCAGAGCTGGCTCAGTGGCTAAGAGCATCAGCTGCTCTTGCAGAGGCCAAGAGTTCAGTTCCCAACACCCACACTGCAGTTAACAACTATATATAACTCCAGTTGAATCTGATGCTCTTTTCTGTCCTCCACAGGCATTGCACAACACAGGTTTGCATATACACAGGCAAAACATTCATACACATAAAATAAGAATAAATAATATATTTTTTTTGGTCTTTTTGAGACAGGGTCTCCCTGTAGCCCCAGCTATCCTGGAACTCACTATGTAGACCAGGCTGGCCTCAAACTCACAGAGATCTGCCTGCCTCTGCCTCCGGATTGCTGGGATTAAAGGCGTGCGCCACCACGCCCGGTGAAATATTTTTAAATAAAAAGGTTGGGGATACAGATAAGAGTGCCTGTCTAGCATGCATAATACTAGGGGGAAATGGATATTGCTATGTAACCCACATTGGCCTTAAACTCTCTCTGTATGTAGCTCAGGCCTACCAAGTACTGCCATTACAGGTATGTGCCTCAGTATGGGCCCAGTGACAGCTAAGGCTACTGAAGAGAAAGACAAAGTAGGGGTAGCCACCCTACCAGTAGAGCTGGCTCTACCCCAAAGCCAATAAAAACATCACCCTACTGGCTGTTGGCACTTAATAAAGAAAAAGACCAAGGTAATAGAATGGAGGGCTTAGATATAAAGTATGTATGTGGAAACAATATGTGATAAAGATGACAGCACAGAGACCTGGAGAGATTGATTTTCAGGTGGTGATAGAAACTAACTCACCACAGAAAGAAGAAAGGTGGATTTTTCTATTTGAAGCCATGTAGAAGGCAGACTTCAGATGGATTAAAAGCCTAAATGTGAAAGTTAGAACCATAAAACTAATAGAAAATGTAGGAAGGCTGGAGAGATGGCTCAGTGGTTAAGAGAACTGGCTGTTTTTGCAGAGGACCCTGGTTCGGTCCCAGCACCCACACAGCATCTAACAACTTTCTATAACTCCAGTTCCAGGGGATCTAACGACCTCTTCTGACCTCCACAGGCTTTGCCCAACACGGGTGCTCTTACATACATGCAAGCAATACACCCATACACATAAAATAAAAATAATAAATAAAATATCTAATAAAAAGAAAAAAAAATGTAGGAGGGCTGGAGAGATGGCCGAGCTGGTGAAGGTGCTTGCCACCAAGCCTGATGACCTGAGTTTGAGCTCTTGGATCCACATGGTGGGAGGAGAGAATGGACTTGCCCAGCTTGTCCTCTAATCTCCATGCTCAAACCATGACATATTCGAGGGTGTGTGCATGTACACACACACATACACATACATGAACACACACATAATAAAAATAAGAAAATTGGGGCTGGAGAGATGGCTCAGCAGTTAAGAGCACTGGCTGCTCTTGCAGAGGACTCAGGTTCTGTTCCCAGCACCCACATGGCAGCTGACAACTATCTGTAATTCCAGTTCCAGGGGATCCGATGCTCTCTTCTGACTGATCTCCGAGGGCTTGCACAACACAAGTGCACTTATACATGTGCAGGCAATATACTCATACATGTCAAATAAAAATAATAAATTTAAAAAGAAGAGGAAGGAGAAAAAGCTTCAGTGGCTGAGGCTATGGCAAGAATGAGGACCTGGATTCAAATCACGGCACCACATCAAAAAGATGGGCATGGCCACACATGCCGGCAACCCCCAAACTGGAGCGAGAAGATAGATGGATTCTGGAAGCTCACTGACCAGCCAGCTGAGCCAAAAGGGCGAGCCTGTCTCAAGGCAGTAAGGCAGAAGAGCATAAAGACATCTGACATCCTCCTTTGGCTTCCAAGTGTGTACACGTGGGCACATGTAATACACACACATACACACACACATACACACACACACAAACAAACAAAACTTCACAATCAAGATTTCAAATCATGCAAGGTATTGTTGGGTCATGTTATTTGTGAGGTAGAGACATGACAATTTCAAGTTGGATGACAGACTGGAATACAGTGAGACCCTATCTCAGAAACAAACCATATGGTCAAAACTGAAGACATTGGGGCTAGAGAGCTGGCTCAGCAGATAAGAGTACATACTGCATCTGTGCAAGGTGGCACATACCTTTAATCCCAGCACTTGGGAGGCAGAGGCAAGGGGATCTCTGTGAGTTCAAGACCAGCCTGATCTACATAGGGAGTTCCAGGTCAGCTGGGGCTATAGGGAGACCCTGTCTCAAAAAGACTGAAAAAAAAAAAAAAAGAGTGCATACTGCTCTTGTAGAGGACCCAAGTTTGGGTCCCAAAACCCATGTGGGGTAGTTCACAACCATCTGTAACTCCAGCTCCAGGGGGATTTGATGCCTCTGGCCTCTGCAGGCACCTGTACTCACAGTTCAAGGGCATAGTCCAATATGGTGGTGAAGTCAAGACAGCAGGAGCTTCAAGCACCTGGTGACAGCACACCCACAGTGAGGAACAGAGTGTGAATGCATGCTGCTGCTCAGCTCCCTTTCTCCACTGACACAGTCCAGGGTCTCAGAGGACACTGCCACCTGCAGTGGGCAGGGTTTCCCACTTCAACTAAACAGGGTATTGGGGTTCACACCTATATGCTCAGCATTGGGAGATAGAAGCTAGAAGACTGCTATAAATTCAAGGCTAGTCTGTCTACCTAGTGAGTTCTGGGCCAGCCTGGGCTACAGAGTGAGATTCTGTCTCAAAACAAAACACAACAAAACAAAAACAGGAGCTAAATGAGAGAGCCGAGGGGCCTGTCTCAACAGTGACAGCAGAAAAAACAAAACCTCAAAAGATTAAAATAAAATAAAAGTTAGACAAGTATTCTGAGAATACAGGTTAGTGGTAGAGTGCTTACATGCATCAAGACCTATGATTGATTCCCAGCATCACAAAAATAAATAAATGAAACAGAGCTAGGCATGGTGGCACACGCCTGTAGTCCCAGCACTTGGGAGGCAGAGGCAGGCAGATCTCTATGAGTTCAAGGCCAGCCTAGTCTACATAGTGAGTTCCAGGCCAGCTGGGACTACAGGGAAACCCTGTCTCAAAAAGACCAAAAAAAAAAAAAAGATAGTACAATATCATTCATGTGAATTTTACATACCCAGTTGTGGTGGTTTGAATGAGAATGTCCCCCACAGACTCCAAGTATTTGACTACCTGGCCCCAGTTGGTGGTGCTGTTTGCAAAGGTGCTCCCCTTGCTAGAGGAAGCACATCACTGGGGGTGGGCTTTGAAGGTTCATAGCCTTGTCACATTTGTTTTTTTGTTTGTCTGTTTTTTTTTTTTTTTTGTCTTTTTGAGACAGGGTCTCCCTGTAGCCCCAGCTGTCCTGGACCTATGTAGACCAGGCTGGCCTTGAACTCACAGAGATCCACCTGCCTCTGCCTCCCGAGTGCTGGAATTAAAGGCATGAGCCAACACGCCCGGCTGCCTTGTCACATTTGTAGCTCCCCTCCCCCTCTGCTACCTGTGTCAGATGTGAGTGCTTAGCTTTCTGCTCTGGTGGCCTCCTTCCATGCCTCCCCCACCACGATGGACTCTTACCTCTCTGGAACAGTAGCCTAATAAACTCCTCCTTCTAGAAGTTGGCTGGGTCATAGTGATTTATCACAGCAACAGAAAAGCAACTAATGCACCATTTTACTATTTCAAAAAATGTTGTTTATATTTTATGTGTATGAATGTTTCACCTACATGCATGCATCATGTGCATGTAGTGCCTGAAGAGGCCAGAAGAGGGCAGTGTCAAAGTCCCTGGAGGTTGAGTAACAATCTTGAGTCACCATGTGGGTGCTGGGAACAGAACCCAGGTCCTCTGCAAGAGCTGTAAGTGCTCTTAACTGCTGAGCCATCTCTCCAGACCCCTAATTATTTTTTTCAAAAGGCATCACAAATAGGGGCTGGAGGGATGGCTCAGCAGTTAAGAACACTGGTTGTTCTTGCAGAGGACTTGGGTTTGAATCCCAGCACCCACATGGCAGCTAACAACTCTCTGTAACTCCAGTCCCAGGGGATCCAACAGCCTCTTCTGACCTCCATGGGCATTGCATGACACGGGTGCACTTACCTACATGCAGGCAATACACGCATACATATAAAATTTTTAAAAAATGCCACTGAAATCTGCCCGATGACTTTATAGACATACACAGGCACCAAGGATCCAAGTGCAAATGATTATGACTAGTAATAATCAGATATATACAGTTAGAGATGCATGTGCCAACATCTAAGCATTATTAGCAAAAACAATGAATATTTCTGTAAGAAACAGTATATTTTAAAATGAAATGGAGATCTTTTTTAAAGGTTAAAAACTCATTCAATTTTATGCCTTACAGGGCTTATACTGAGATCAATACTGTATAACTGTATTAATTCAACTGTGAACCTAGGAACTAGCACCCACTTGTGAAAGAGATGTGCTGTTGCTCTGGAGTGTGTTTCTGAATATGTTAAAGCTGTAGTGAAAAGCTTCTAATCATGAAGTTATTAAAAATTTTTTAAAGTTTTAAAAAAATTTAAAAAATACATTATTAAAAAAAAAGCATCACAAATATATATGAAACATATCCAAGTCAGACAGTGGTGCACACCTAGCACTTGGGAGGTAGAGACAGGAGGATCAAGAGTTTAAACCACCCTCACTACCTAGCCAAGTGTGAGGCCAGACTGGGTTTCACTAGACTCTGCCTCAGAACAAAAACAAAAACAAAAACCAAACTAAAACTCTATCCAAGTACATTACTGTGAGAGGAAGAGGAAGAAAGCACCATTGAAAGCTGGGTGTGGTGGCTCCTGCCTGTGATCCCAGCCTTCCAGAGGCTGAGGCAGAAGGATTGTCTCAAATTCAAGGTCAGCCTGGGCTGCAAAATGAGATCCTGTTTCAAAAACAGACATACAGAAAGAAACAAGAGTAGAATTTAGGCATATAGAGGGAGACGAAAAAATGAGGGACATGGTCCAAATCATTATGCTCACAGATTGTGAAAAGAATAAGATTTACTCACGTGTGTGTGTGTGTGTGTGTGTGTGTGTGTGTGTGTGTGTGTGTGTGTGTGTGTAGTGATGGGGGCAGTCTGTAGCCCAGGCTTGTCTTGAATTTGAAGTGATTCTCCTGCCTCAACTTCCCAAAAGCTGAGATTATGGACATGTGCCTTCATACCTGGCAAATATACTCAATTCTGCAGTTTGAAATCTGTGGGATAAGCGGGGAAAGTGGGAGAAGTTATCTCTCCTTAAGACTTTTTTTAAAGTATGTGTTGTCAGGTGTGGTAGCACACATCTTTAATCCCAGCACTCAGGAGGCAGAGGCAGGAGAATCTCTGTGAGACCACCTCGTCTACATAGTAAGTTCTAGGACAGCGAGGACTAACTAGCGAGATCTTGTCTCTAAACATGGGATATCAGGGAAGGGGGGCCTTGTGCAAGTGAGTGCAAGGCCCTCTGAAGCCAGAAGAGGGTGTCAGATCCCCTGGAGATGGAGTTACAGGCAGAATGAACCACCGTATATGGGTGCTTGAAACCAAATGTGGATCCTCTGTAGCAGTACACGCTCTTAACCACTGAGCCATCTCTCCAGGCCCCCATCTACCCCTTAAAACAGGGTCTCATGTATCCCACGGTGGCTTCCAACGGGCGATACAGCTAAGGATGACCCGATCTCCTGCCTCTAGTGACCTTGGGAGCTGCTCCTTCTTGGAGCTTACTAGTAGCTAAGGTAACAGCATACTCACTGTTGAGGGAATTTTGGAGAGTTTTCTAGGTTAACCTAATAGTGCCAAGTATCCTAACAAAGAATTCCTTTTTTTTTTTGTAAGCGGGGCATGGTAGCCCACACTTTTAATCCCAATACTTGGGAGGCAGAAGCAGATGAATCTCTGTGAGAGGGAGGCCAGGTCTACATAGTAGCAAGTTCTAGGCCAGCTAGGGCTACAGGAGACCATGTCTCAAAAAGACCAGAAAAAAATTATTTTTGTTTTATTTACATGTATGTGTGCCTAAGTGCATGTCACATGTGTACAGGAGCCCACAGAGGCCAGGAATTAGATCCTGTGGAGCTGAAGTTACCGGCAGCTATGAGAACCTGACATGGGTGCTGGGAACTGAACTTAGGTCCTCTGCAAAAGCAGAAAGTGCTCTTAACTGCTGAGCCATCTTTCCAGTCCCAGAATTCTTTCCCTTTTAGACAGAGTGTCACTACATGTCCCAGACTGGCCTCAAACTTGCAACTCTCTTGTCTTGTCTCAGCCTCTGTAGTGCTGAGATTATAGATGTGCGCCACAAATCTGGCTAGGATTCTTTCTCTCTGTCTCTCTCTCCCTCTCCCACACACTTGTTTTTCTTCACATTTCTTTAATGTGTGTGCATCTGCATGCTAGGGTGCTTTGTGTGGTCAGAAGACACTTTGTGGGAGTCAGTTCTCCCCTTCCACCATGTGGGTCCCAGTGATCAAACCCAGGTCACCAGGCTTGGTGGCAGGTGTTTTTTCCTGCAGAGCCATCTAAGTGGCTGGCTCTGTACTCCCCTCCTCCTTCTTGTCCTTTTCCTCCTCTTCCTCCTCCCTCCTCTCTCCCCTTGCCCTCCCTTTCCCTTCCTTCTCTTTGTTTTGTTTTTGTTTCCTTGAGACAGGGTCTTGCTATATCATCCAACCTGGATCTTAAAACCCAGGGGCTCAAATGACCCTCCCACCTCAGCTTCTCTGGTAGGTGGGGCAACTTTGAAATCGCACCTGGCTAGTTGCTTTATTTGTATTCTTCTTTTGTATTTGAATGGTGCTGGATATTGAACCTAGGGTCTTGTACATGCTAGCCAAGCAGTTTACCACTGAGCTATACCCTCAGGCCTCATATAATCTTCTGACTGATAAACTATAATCCAAAGTGAATTCAATGCAATTCAACTGGGATAACTAAATTGAAAGTCCAAAGGAAAATGAAAAATGTTAATAACCTACAAGTTTTAGCAAAAGGAATCTCTCTAAGGTATTAAAGACTCTACTACAGGAGGCTGGAGCAGTGGTTAGGAGCACTTGGTGCTCTTACAGAGAACCCAAGTTCAAGTCCCAGCTTAAAACCCTCTGAAACTCCAGCTCCAGGGGATATAACGCCCACTTTAGAGCTCTCAGGGCACCTGTACCCCATGGTATTTACTCACATAGACACACATTAAAACGAACTCTACTAAAAGTATTAAAATATTCTACCATATATTAAACTATTAAAAGTCAAATAAGCCGTATGTGGTGGCGCACGCCTTTAATCCTAGCACTTGGGAGGCAGAGGCAGGCAGATCTCTGTGAGTTCAAGGCCAGCCTGGTCTACATAGTGAGTTCCAGGACAGCTAGGGCAACAGAGAGACCCTGTCTCAAAAAAACAATAAAAAAACCCAAAAAATAAAACTACCAACTGGCTGGATACAGTAGTCTAGGTGGTGCATGCCATTAATCCAGTCAAATAATAAGTGGAAAAATTTTTACATAGAATCTGTTGACAAATTAATAAGGAAAAGAGGGATAATCAATAAGAAAAGGCTGTCCAGGGATGTATCTCGGTTGGTAGAGTCCTTACCTCGTATTCATGAAGACATGGATTTGACCCCTAGTACCTAATAAACTAGGTGTGAAGGTAAAAACCTGTGATCCCAGCACTTGCGAGGTAGGTGGGGGACAAGAGGATGAGAAGTGCAAGGTCATTCTCCAATAAATAGTGAAGTCAGCCAGTGATCCGTGAGACCCAGGGTTGAAGAGATAGCAGAGTGGTTAAGAGTGCTGGTTGCTCTTGCAGAGGACCCGGGTTCAGCTCCCAGCACCCACATTGCAGCTAACAACCATCTATAACTCCAGTTCTAGGAGATCCAATGCCCTCTTCTGACCTCCAAGGACATTGCATGACATGGATGCACTTCCATACATGCAGGCAATACACCCATACACATAAAATAAAAATAATAGCTGGGCATGGTGGCGCACGCCTTTAATCCTAGCACTCGGGAGGCAGAGGCAGGTGGATCTCTTGTGAGCCGGGGTTGATGGTACTTTAATCCAAACACTTGGGAGGCAGAGGTAGGTGGATTTCTGTGAAATTGAGGCCAGCCTTTTCTACATAGTGAGTTCTAGGTCAGCTGGGGCTACAGGGAGATTCTGGCTAAAAAACAAAAGAAAACAAACAAACAAACAAAAAAACCTAAAAAACCCAAACCATAGTAATAAAAAGGAAAGAAAGAAAAGGGAATTCACGTAACAGAATCTCCAATGAAAAGTTATCATTTATCTTTGCATGGAAAAGATGGATTTTCATGGTATCACTGGGCATTGAAACATTTCTTACTCCTGGTAAGTGAAAACTGAGACACTTCTGGAAGGCATTTGGTGATGTATAGCAGAAGTCTTAAAACAGTACATACCCCAATTTAGCAGGTCTCAGACTAAATAATCATCAATTTAATTTAAAGTACTAGTTATGAAGGACTGCTGTTCATAAAAGCAAAAAATTGGAGTTAAACTAAAAATCCAAAAGTAGAGCAGTCAAGAAATGTATGGCAAAGCTAAATGACAAAAATGAAGATATATATATAGTTTTTGGTTTTGGTCTCCCTGAAGCCCAACTGGCCCAGAACTATGTAGACCAAGCTGGCCTTGAACTCACAAAGATCCACCTGTCTCTGCCTCCCTGAGATCTATTTATTTATTTTTGTCTTTTTGAGACAGAGTCTCCCTGTAGCCCCAGGGTTACAGATCTCCTGGAAGAGATCTATTTATTTTATAATACAGGTTACAGATCTCCTGGAAGAGATTTATTTTATAAAAATATTCCATATTCTTTTTCCAGGTCTTCTGTTGTTTGTTTTTTTAAACTCAAAGACTGTTTTATTGGTGTTTGAGAGAAAAATAACAAGGACAGTTAAGCTGTGAATCTTGGCAGCTGTTGGGAAGAGGGGAATGGAGAAGAGGAAGAAAGGTAAGTTTTTTGAGTTAGGGTCTGAGAAAGCAGGCAGGTTCAACAATAGAGGTCAGCAAGCCCCCGTAGAAAGCTGGGGAAGAGCTCTTCAGAGAAAATAGAGAGCCCAGAGTGTCAGGGCAAGCCAGTTTAGAGCGGTGACAGGTATTCACAGAAGAGATAGAAAGGGAGAAAGGAAAAGTTATACTTTTTGAGTCAGAACTCAGGAAAGCAGACAGGATTAGCATGAAGATCGGTAAGCTACTGACCACATATTTTAGTAGGAAATTTTTTTGTAATCTTTTTTTTATTATTATTATTTTTCAGGATAACTATAATTTTAGATAATTACAGCCTACTCTTGTGAAAAACAGCAAATAAAAACCCAAAACTCGGGGCTGGAGAGATTGCTCAGTGGTTAAGAGCACTGGCTGTTCTTGCAGAAAACCTGGGTTTAAATCCCAGCACCCACATGGCGACTAACAACTGCCCATAACGCCAGTTCCAGGGGATCTGATGACCCATCTGTCCTTCTCAGGCACTGCATGACATGGGTGCACTTACAAATATGCAGGCAGTACACAAATACACATAAAATAAAAATCAGTCAATCAAAAAAAGATAAAAACCCAAACTCATTTATTGAGTTATCGTATGTGTTAGTGCTATCCTAAGTGTTTTACATGTGTTAAAACAGACCCATTTGGGGCTAGGGTTGTGTAACATGGAGGAAGTGAATTCACCTACTATGTATGAGGCTCTGGACTTGATCCTGGCACTGTAAAAAGTAAAGGATCCATTTGTAATCAGGAAAACAGGACAAAAAATGATGTGGTAGTTACAGCTCCTATCCCAGTACTTGAGAATTGGGGCAGGTGGGTCAGGAGTTCAAGGTTGCTCTCAGTTCTCAGCCAGTCTGGGCTGTGTGAGACTGTATTCCTCCTCTGGCTCTCACTCTCAGAAGTTCTTTCTCATTTTTCTTTAATGAATCTACCTGTGCCCTGCTTAAACTCTATTTTACACACACACACACACACACACACACACACACACACACACATATCCTTTTTTTTTGTTTTGTTTTGGTTTTTTTGAGACAGGGTCTCCCTGTAGCCCCAAGCTGTCCTGGAACTCACTATGTGTCCCCAGTCAGTCATGGAGGTACCTACTTGTGATCATAGCACTTAGGAGGCTGAAGCAAAAGAATCTTCCTCTTCTTCAAAAGTTCGAGGCTAGCCTGAGCTACACATTGAGTATGAGGCCAGCCTTGGGGAGTATAACTGTGTCTCAAACACCACCACCACCTAAACAATAAGGCAAAATAGCTCATTCCTATGATCTCAGTACTCAGAAGGTTGAGGCAGGAAGACTATTGTTAGAGGCTATCTTGGGCTACATAGTAAGTATCAGACTAGCCTGGGCTGTCTACAAGGCCTTGTCTCACAAACAACAGAAAAACACACCTAAATAAATCTTATATACACAAGCTAACAAAAACTAAAGACTATTAGGATATAAATATATAAACCAAAATAGAACTAGTGCATCTCCTCGGATACTATTTTTCATTACTTTTGTGCCTATATATTTTTTGTTTTAATTACAAATTATTCTCCTGTTGATTTTTTCATATCTTTTATTTTTACTTTATGTGTATGAGTATATTGCCTGCATGTATGTGAGTGCACCCATGTCGTGCAATGCCTCGGAGGCTAGAAGAGGGCTTCAAGATTCCCCTGGAATTGGAGTTAAGGACGATTCGTAGCCAACTATATGGATGCTGGGAATTGAACCTGGGTCCTCTGCAAGAGGTCAGTGCTCTTAACCGCTGATCCATCTCTCCAGCCCCGTACCTATATATTTTTTAACATTTTTATTTATTAATTTTGTGTATTGGGAGGGGACACGTGCTATGGCATTTGTGAATTTGTGAAGTGGTCAGAGGAGAATCTGCTGGGGGTTTGTGTCTCTCCTTCCACCATGTGGGTCCTAGGGATTGAACTCAGATTGGCAGGCTTGGTGAGAGGTATCTTTACCCACTGAGCCATCTATCCAGTCTTGTGTTTAATTTTCTTGACACAGGATCTTGCAATATAGCCTGGGCTACCCTGGTATTTGGTATGTACCCCAAGGTGGTCTGGAACTTTGGGTATTCTCCCACCTCAGCCTCCTGAGTTCTGGAATTACAGGCATGTGCCACTATACCTGGCATTTAAAAAAAAACACCTGTTTATACTTCGATTGTAGTTATTTAATTGTTGTGTGTAGGGGATTTGCTAATAAGCTGGTAAGAGAATTCAGCCATGTGCCATGGTACACACACAAAAACCCAAGTTTATTTAGCACACTGCAATAAATGTTGCAGGCCTAGTAGTCATAGAGGAGCTACCTCTGGCTTTTTTTTTTTTGTCTTTTTGAGACAGGGTCTCCCTGTAGCTCCAGCTGTCCTGGAACTTACTATGTAGACCAGGCTGGCCTTGAACTCACAGAGATCTGCCTGCATCTGCCTTCCAAGTGCTGGGAT
Organism: Nannospalax galili; assembly: GCF_000622305.1. Classification (NCBI taxonomy): domain Eukaryota; kingdom Metazoa; phylum Chordata; class Mammalia; order Rodentia; family Spalacidae; genus Nannospalax; species Nannospalax galili. The sequence continues at coordinate 1,572,876 of NW_008350771.1, forward strand.
TAAAGGTGTGCACCACCATGCCCGGTGGCATTTGTTGTTTTTAAGATGTTTCATCTGGGGCTAGAGAGATGGCTCAGCAATTAAGAACATTGGTTGCTCTTGCAGAGGACCTGGGTTCAGTTCCTAGCACCCACATGGTGGCTAACCACCATCTGTAACTCCAGTTCCAGGAGATCTGATACCATCTTCTGGCCTCCATGGGTACTGCACACACAGGAGCACTTACATACATGCAGGCAAAACACTCATACACATAAAATAAAAATAAATTTAAAGTCGGGCGTGGTGGTGCACACCCATAGTCCCAGCACTTGGGAGGCAGAGGCAGGAGGATCTCTGTGAGTTCAAGGCCAGCCTGGTCTACATAGTGAGTTCCAAGACAGCTGGGGTTACAGGGAGACCCTGTCTCAAAAATAAATAAATAAAAAATAAAAAAGACTAACAAACAGGCACATAAACATCCTTGCTTTTTTTGAGACAGGGTCTTTCTATGTAGACCACATTGACCTTGAATTTGTAATCTTGCCACAGCCTCCCTAGTGCTTTGTTAAGAGGCATGGCTCAAATATGCTACATTTATGAAAGCTAAAAACTAACATCTTGGGACTGAAGATATGGCTCAGCAGTTAAGAGCAGTGGTTGCTCTTGCAGAGGACCCAGGTTAGATTCCCAGCACCCACATGCAGCTAACCACCATCCATAACTCCAGTTCCAGGGGAATCCAACACCTTCTTCTGACCTCCATGGGCATTGCACAACACAGGTGCACTTATACATATACAGGTAATACACTCATATACTGAAAAAAAGAAAACAAAAAAGCCCAAAACCTATCAAAGATAATTAAAAGGGACTGGGGCTGTAGCTCAGTGGCAGAGTGCTTGCCTAGCAAGCTCTGATTTGCCTTTCCACAAAGTTGTAGGATAAAGATCAGAGCTGGGGAGAGATGGTTCAGTGGGAAAAGTTTGCTGTGTTGTATGGAAACCTCAGTTTGGATTCCAACACCCTGGTGGTGGCTTGTTTCTGCAACCCCAGCACTGGAAGGCAATGATAGGCAGAGCTAGGGGCCTACCTGTCCAGCCTGTCCAGATGAAACTTTAAGGTTCAGGCTCAGAGGCTTTAGCTCAGAAAGGGAGCCAGCCGTGCTGGTACTCACCTTTAAGGAAGATCTCTGTGAGCTCGAAGCCAGCTTGGTCTAATAGCCGGTTCCAAGCCAGCCAGGGCCACATTGTGAGACTGTCTCAAAGACAAAAGGTATGGTAGAATGGGGCTGGCAAGATGGCTCACTGGCATGCTGCCAAGTTTGATGACCTCAGTTCAATCCTTAGGCCTCACATGGTAGAAAAGAAAGTTGCCCTCCAACCTTTACTAAACCCACACTGTGGCATGCACACACATACACAGAAATAAGTGTAAGTTAAAAATAAATGAACCAGCCAGGCATGGTGGCACATGCCTTTAGTCCCAGGTCTCAGGAGGCAGAGGCAGGTGGATAAAGTTGTTGAGTTCAAGGCCAGTCTGGTCTACATAATGAGTACAGACCAGCTGGGGCTAGAGTGAGACCCTGTCTCAAAAAAAAAAAAAAAAAAAAAAGTTTGCTTCATTAGGATCCTGGTAAAGGATTATTTATAGGAGCATGGGCTCCTTAAAAAAAATCCAAATAAATAAGGAAGAAGACAGAATATTTTCTTGAAAAATAAAAAAAAGGCCTGGCCTGGTGGTACATGCTTTTAAATCTCAGCACTCAGGAGGCAGAGGCAAGTAGATCTTTGTGAGATTTAGGTCAGCCTGGTCTATATAGCAAGTTTCAGGCTAGCTGGGGCTACAGATACTGTCTTAAACACTCCCAACAAAAGAAAAAAAAAGAAAGAAAAAGGAACAAACTTCATTACATTCATTCATTCAGTGTGTGGAGCGGTACAGTGTCACTGCAAGTATGTGGAAGTCAGAGGACAATTTGCAGGTTTTCTTTTCTACCACATGGGTCCCAGGGAGGCCTCTGGCCTCCATAGGTGTCCATCCCGTGTCACTGCCCCCAACCCAGACCCCCCCAACTCCAAGCAAACATACACAATAACAATACAATTTAAAGGCAGAGGCAGGTGAATCTCTGTAAGATTGAGGCCACCCTGGTCTACATAGTGAGCGCCAGTCCAGCTGGGGCTACAGGAAGACCCTGTCTCAAAAAAATCAAATAAATAAATAAGGATCAGAACTATAAGCATTTCTAGAACCTTTATTATCATACAACATAAGCTCACACTGTCATAAACCTTATATACAAATGTCAAAACAAACAAAAACCCATAAAAAACAAAAGAGGAAAACACTAAAAACTAAAACGAAAGCAAAGAAAAAAGGCAAAACAACGAGTTTCTTTTAAATTTATATGTATCACCTGTGGACAGGTGTCCAGCGAGGTCAGAAGAAGGCGTCTGATCTTCCTAACCTGCAGTTACAGATGTTATTAGCTAGGAACTAAGCCTGGGTCCTCCGCAACAGCAGCAAGTGCTTATAACCGAGCCATCCCCCAAGCCCAGGGAGAGTTTTCTTTCCAAAAGCTAATTTAATCTAGTTTCTACACTTTGGGCAGAGGGGCTTGGACAAATTCTCCATGTTATTCTAGACCATTAATTTTAAAAGGCCGTCATGAAGGTGAAATCACCATATGAAGGAAACAGCGAAAGAACTCAATTCTCTCTTCCTTCTTCCAGGACAAAATCTGCCTGGCTGGCTGTGGTGAAATGGGGCATTTGTAACACCTTTTGTCTAATAGGTGAAGACAGGCCTCCAGGGTGGACAGACCTTCATAATCACATAAGCCTTTTGGGGTCTATTTTTTCTAGGTGAACCAGAGGTTTGAGCTGCTCAGCAAAGTTTCTCATGTCATCAGAAACCATGTCCTGCCCGGCTGGTGCAACAACACTTAATTCTACAAGATAGGAGAGTGACAGGGCCTCTGTGCTGTCTGTGTTCCCTGGGACCAGGATGCGGAAAATCTTGTACACCACAATCTTCATGATGCCCTTCCGGAATAAGTGTCCCTTGGCAACAAACTCATGGTCCATACGGAAGCCCATTTCCATCAAGAAATCCGTGAGGTTCTCAGATGTGGCAATATCCACACAGTTCCGAACCAGGGCGTGACGGTTCTTGTCCCCCATCTCTGGCTGTCCCAGGTAGCGCAGATGCCAAGGTGACCCTGCCCTGTCCATGGAGCGCCGTGCCCTGAGAACAAAGGGGCTGGCCTGCTGGCCCTTAAGGAGGAATACCATTTCATGATCCAGGAAAGTCTCAGGCTCCATGTTGTCACACAGACCACGAAGGCGGTGGATGAGGCTTTCCAAACTGTGATCCAAAACACTTCCTGAAGAGGAAAAAGCACCACTGAGTCTGAGCTGTCATTCTGGGTCATGGAATTAGCAAAAGCTTAAACAAACAAAAAACCAGTTCAATGCATTATTCCATAAAGCACAGGAGTAATCCATGGGAGTTTATGTATACATTTCCTATTTTACATTTACTTATTTGCGTTTGTATCTGGCACACACACAGATCAGAGGACAACTTATGGGATCCTCTCCTTCCACTATGTGGGCCGCAAGGATTAAACTCCAGTTGTCAGACTTGGCAGCAAGCACCCTTACCCACTGAGCCATTGTCAGCCCACAGCCCAATAAATAATATATTTATTGTTCTTAAATATATTACATGAAAAGGACATTTTGTATTTTTTCCTTAAGTGATAGAATTTCATTTTCTGGAAATATATAATTGTGGTTGGGGTGTAGCTCAGAGGCAGAACATATGTTCAAGATGTAAGGCCCTGGGCTTGATCAGTTAAATAGTTGTTAGGAGCCAGGTATGGTGGTGCAGGCCTTTCATCCCAGCACCAGGGAGAAAGAGGCAGGTGGATATCTCTGAGTTCAAGGTCAGCTTGGTCTACAAAGAGCAAATTCCACGCTACCTAGAGCTACACAGTGAGACCTATCCGAACACCCTTCACCAAAATAAAAATAGTTGTTGGGCTGGGGGATATATCTCAGTGGTACAGTACTCGCTTGTTTAGTATGCATAAGGCCCTGGGTTCAGTCCTTAGCATTACAAAAAATAAAAATAAAAAAGGTAAATGACAAAACTGTGCTACTAACCAGGCATTATGGCACTCCTGACACTGAGGCAAGATTGCTGCAGGTTTAAAGTCAGCCTGGGCTGCAGATTTCCAGGCGTGCTCAAACTACATACAGCGTGAAACCTTGTGTCCCCCCAGCCCCTCAAAAAAGGGAGCACTGGCTGCTCTTGCAGAGGACCCAGGTTTGGTTCCCAGCACCCACACAGCAGCTAACAACTGTCAGTAACTCCAGTTTCAGGGGCTCTGTCGCCCTTTTCTGGTCTCTGTGAGCACTGCACGTACATGGTATGCTTACATACATGCAGGCAAAACACTCTTACTCGTAAAATAAAATAAACAGACTGGAGAGCTGGCTCAGTGGTTAAAAGCACTTGCTTCCTCCAGAGGACCTGAGCTCTATTCCCAGCACCCATGTCAGGTGGCCCACAACTGCCTGTAACTCCAGCTCCAGGGAACTCAATACCTTCTTCTGACCTCTGTAGAGACCCCTCATGTACTTAACCTATATATACACACACACAAATACATATAATTAAAAATAAATCTTTGAAAAAATAATTTTAAATTGCCTAAATTCGTCTACCAAATATACACTGTGTGGCCTCCTAAAAAGCAGCACCCTCTCTAGGTCTCAAGTTTTTTTCACTTGGGTCCTTACATGTTTTCTGATCTTTAGGATAGAGCTAATAAACACCTTATAGGCTGTTGCAAGATTTAAGTAAGTAGGCAAAACACTTGAGGTACAGAGTAGAGACTCAGAAACAATAACTCAGAAGAGTCTGGTGGCCCAGGCCTGTAATCTTAGCTATCAGAGTCCAAAACAGAAAGATAGCGTGTTCAGGGCCTGCCAGGGCTATACAGCAAGCTCAAGGTCAGCCTGGCAACTAAGCAAGACTCTTAAAGTCAAAAAGAAAAAAGAAAAAAAGAAAAAGGGCTGCAGGTACAGCTCAGTGGTAGATCACTTGCCTTGCATGTGCAAGGCTTTAGGTTCATTAACCAGCATGTGAAAAAAAACAAAACAAACCCAAAACCTAGGCGTGGTGGCGCATGCCTTTAATCCCAGCACTCCGGAGGCAGAGGCAGGTGGATCTCTGTGAGTTCAAGGCCAGCCTCGTCTACATATCGACTTCCAGGCCAGCTGGGATTACAAGGAGACCCTGTCTCACACCCCCTCCACCCCCCAAAAAAACCTGGGCTGGTTAAGAGCACTTACTGCTCTTGCAGATGACCCAGACTCGGCTCCCCCCACCCACATGGCAGTTCACACCTGTCCATAATTCCAGTTCTAGGGGATGTGATAATGTCTGGCTTCCAGAGGCACTAGGCATGAACATGGTGCACTTACATGCAGGCAAAACACTCATTCACATTAAAAATAAAATAAACGAATCTTAACAAAATAAACACAAATAAGGTAGTATCATAATCATTTTTACTTATTTTTGTTTTGTGTCTTTGTTTCCTTCAGACAGTGTCTCACTATATAGTCTGGAATTATGCAGAGCAGGCTGGCCTTGAACTCAGAGATCCTCCTGTTTCTTGAGTACTGGGATTAAAGGGCTGTGCTACCATGCCTGGCCAATGTTTTAGTTTTTTTGTTTTGTTTTATGGTTTGAGACAGGGTCTCCATGCAGCCCCAGCTGTCCTGGAACTTTGTCCTGAACAAACTTTGTCCTGGAACTTTGTAGACCAGGCTGGCCTCAATCTCACAGAGATCAGACTGCCTCTGCCTCCCAAGTGCTGAGACAAAAGGTGTGTTGCCACTACACCCAGCATCTTTTTTATTTTTTGACAGGATCCCCTTCTGTAGCCAACATGGTTTAGTCCACTAGAATTCACTATACAGCCCAAGTTAGCCTTGAACTCACAGCAATTCCCATGCCTCAGACTCCCAAGAGCCAGGATTACAGGCATGGGCCACCACGAACAGCATCTTTTTTGTTTTTTGAGACAGGATCTTACTATGTAGCCCAGCTGGCCTAGAACTCACAGAGATCTGCCTGCCTCTGCCTCCTGAATGCTGGGATTAAAGGCATGTGCCACCATGCCCCCCTTTTTCCCCTTTTTTCTTTTTTTTTTTTTTTTTTTTTTGGTCTTTTTGAAGCAGGGTCTCCCTGTAGCCCCAGCTGTCCTGGAACTCACTACGTAGACCAGGCTGGCCTTGAACTCACAGAGATCTGCTTGCCTCTGCCTCCCAAGTGCTGGGACTACAGGTGTGCGCCACCACGCCCAGCTTTTATCATCATTTTTTAAAAGATATGAGTCATCTCTCTGAAGTCACTAAGTTTAACTCAAGGAGTAGTTATCAAACTCAGTAATTAATTCTACCCAAGAGAAAAAGAGAAGCTGTTCACAAAAGACTTGTAAGAATGTTCATAGCAGCTGTTGTCAAAGTAGTTAAAAACCAGAAATGGGGCTGGAGAGATGGCTCAGTGGTTAAGAACACTGGCTGTTCTTGCAGAAGACCCTAGTTTGGATCCCAACACCCACATGGCAGCTAACAACTGTCTGTAACTCCAGTTCCAGGGGATCTGACAGCCTCTTCTGTCCTCTGTGGGCATTGCATGACATGGGCGCACTTACCTACATGCAGGCAATACACACACATAAAATTTAAAAAAAAAAAACAAAAAACCCAGAAACAGACCAGGTGACCAGCCCCACAGCAGGATGGATCAATACACTGTGGTATATTTATATATTTATACTCATATGGTAGTATACTACTGAGTAATAAAAAGCAAAAGATTACTGATATACATAGTAATATGAATAAATATTGATATAATAATGCTAACACAAACCTTCAACAAAAGACACATTCTAGTTAGGTGTGATAGCTCATGCCTATAATCCAAGCACTTAGGAGGCTAAGGCAAGAAGTTCAAAGTTATCCTTGGCTAACCAGTTAGCCTGGGCTGAGACATTGGTTAAAAAAAAAAAGAACAGTGTGGTGACACATGCCTTTAATACCTTTAGTCCCAGGACTCGGGAGGCAGGATCTCTGTGAGTTCAGTGCCAGCCTGGTCTACATAGTGAGTTCCAGACCAGATGGGGCTATAGAGGAAACCCTGTCAAGAACCAAATTCTGTCCCATGGTGGTAGAATGAATCTCAAGGGCATAATGCAAAGTGAAATAACCAGTCACAAAACCAATTATTTCACTCATATGAGGCATGTCAATAGTTAATACAGGAAACAAAGGTGGTCAGTAAGGGCTAGGAGTAGGAGACAGGGGAAATTAGCATTTAATAAATACAGAGTTTCAATTTTCAAGATGAAAAGTGTGTGGTAGTGCATGCCTATGAGACCAGACACTTGAGGTCAGCCAGGGCTTCACAGTAAGCCCCTATCTCAAAAAAACAAAAAGAAAAAGAAAAAGTTGTAGAGATCTGCTGTGCACACCTGAAACCATAAGGCTCAGGTGGGAGGACCATAAATTTGAGGTCAGCTTGGGTTATACAGTGAGAACCCATCTGAACAAACGAGTCTAGAGAGCTAACAAACAATAATGTCAAGTGCATTAAAAATAAAAGCTAGCCAGGTATGGTGGCGCACGCCTGTAGTCCCAGCACTTGGGAGGCAGAGGCAGACGGATCTCTGTGAGTTCAAGGCCAGCCTGGTCTACATAGTGAGTTCCAGGACAGTTGGGGCTACACAGAGAACCTGCTTCAAAAAGACAAAAAAAAAAATTTAAATAATTAATTTAAAAAAATTATTTTTATTTTATGTGTATGCATGTATTGCATGCATGTAGGTAAGTGCACCTGTGTTGTGCAATGCCCAAGGAAGACAGAAGAGGCTATCGGATCCCATGGACTGGTCTTCTGCAAGAACAGTCAGTGTTCTTAATTGCTGAGCCATTTCTCTAGCCCCCTTTTCCTAATTTTTAAAAATTTATTTTTTATGACTTTTTTAAAATTACGGGGGCTGTATGTGCAAGTGTGTTCTGATGTACAGGGGTCTGCAGAAGCCAGAGGCATTAGATTCTGGAGCTGTAGTTAGAGATAGTTGTGAGCCACCCAATGTGGGTGCTGGGAACTAAAATGGAGTCCTATGCAATAGTACCTGCTCTTAACCACCAAGCCATCTCTATAGTCTCCTCATCCCAATTTTTTTTTTTGGTCTTTTTGACACAGGATCTCCCTGTAGTCCCAGCTGACCTGGAACTCATTATATAGACCAGGCTGGCCTCGAACTCACAGAGATCTACCTGTCTCTGCCTCCCAAGTGCTGGGACTTTTAAAGGCACTGTACCACCATGCTCAGCTCATTCCAATATTTAATTCTTTTAAAAACTTTTTTGAAAAAAAAATTTTATGTGTATGTGTGTATTGCCTGCATGTGCACCCGTGTGCAATGCCTGTGGAGATCAGAAGAGGCTGTTGGCTGTTGGATCCCCTGGAACTGGAGTTACCAACAGTTGTTAGCTGCCATGTGGGTGCTGGGATTCGAACCCGGGTCTTCTGCAAGAACCAGTATTCTTTTTTTTTTTTTGTCTTTTTTTGAGACAGGGTCTTCTTGTAGCCCCAGCTGTCCTGGAACTCACTATGTAGACCAGACTGGCCTTGAACTCCCAAAGAGCCACCTGTCTCTGTCTCCCAAGTTCTGGGATTAAGGCATGAGCCACCGCGCCCGGCAAGAACTAGTATTCTTAACTGCTGAGCCATCTCTCCAGCCCCTCATTCCAATTTTTTTTTTTTTTTTTTTTTTTGTCTTTTTGAGACAGGGTCTCCCTGTAGCCCCAGCTGTCCTGGAACCACTATGTAGACCAGGCTGGCCTTGAACTCACAGAGATCCACTTACCTCTGCCTCCCGAGTGCTGGGATTAAAGGCGTGCGCCACCACGCCTGGCCATTCTGATTTTTTAAAAACATAAGTTACTTATCCAGTGTCATAAATTGTGCAGCTGCCTTTGTGTAAGGCATCTCGAGGAAGCTGATCAGAAAAAAAAAAAGGAAAAAAGCAAGGTGGCAATCCAAGCTGCCTGGCTCACTTACCCTGCAGTAGGTACTCCATCATGTTAATGGCGCCCCCAGTGACTGGCATCATGGTAACTGGAGGTGCCTCCATGACGACTGTGATTAGGTGGAAGACAACAGAAATGAACACGGACCTCCCAATCGGGTAAGCACAGGATACACCTAGAAAAATTACACTTGCTTATAGGTTGGAGTGTAGAGAGACACAGCAGATATGTTGGGCCATGGGCCTCCTGCAATCAAGACTCATTCATTCCAAACTTTTTGAGCATTTGCTTATACAGCTAGTTTGGAAAACTGAGGTAGATGACACAGACATAAAAAGATCTGACCATACCCTCAAGTCTCAAGTTCTGAAACTCTCAAAGGTTATCTTCAAGAAGTCTGTCACCTCTTACTCTGGAACCTACTGTCTTGTTCTTATAAAAAAAAAAAAAAAAAAAAATGGCCAGCGGGGCTGGAGCGATGGGTCAGCACTTAAGAGCACTGGTTGTTCTTGCTAAGGACCAGGATTCCATTCCCAGCACCCACCTGATTGCTAACAACCGTTCCCAACTCCAGTTCCAGGGGGACCTACGCCCTCTTGACTTCTGCAGGCATTGCACAACACCGGTGCACTCACACACATACAAGCAACACACTCATACACGTAAAATAAAAATTAATTTTTAAAGGCCAGTGATATATAACCCCCTTGTGCTACTCAAATGAGACAATGGATGTACAAACCGCATTCAAAAGTAGTGAAAAGTTAGCCTGGGCTACACAGAGAGGCCCAATTTCCAAAAATAAAACGAGGCGAGATGGACACACCTGCAGTCCCAGGCGGTGACAGGAAGGCTGCTTTAAGTTCAAAGCCAGGCTTGCCAGGACAGTACAGTGATGCCGTCTCAACAAAACTAAAACCAAAGTACCAGAAACTGACTAAAGGGCCCGTCTATCGATCATTTTTACGCATGACGTCATGGAGGGAAGCGGGTCTGACTAGAATGGGCAATGGCATTTCTGAAAACACGTTTTCAAGCCAGCACTGCTGAGGCCTGTGATCAGACCAACCGCACAGGTCCCGGTACCGAGTCAGGTCATGTGCGTTCACAGCAGGCTCTCGCCCCTGTGCACGCGCCAGCTTCTCGCACACCCACCCGTGCAGCCCCGTGACTCGGAATCCCGACCACCCTCCGCGAGCTCAGGGTTCTCTAATCCTGGCAGGGCCAGACCAGCGCGACCACCCCCACACACTCCCTTCTGCATTTCCGGTAGAAAGCGGAAGTCCCGGAAACCTCAGCCCAGCACTGTAAGGGTGCCGAGAGGGCAAGGGAAAGCGCCCCCCCGCACGCCCCACCCGGAGGCTAGCAGCAGCGTCTGCGCGCGATTCAGGGCTTGCTGTTCTAGAGTGGACCTCCTGGAGGTTGCGCGGATATTTGCGTCATACACCGCCTCTAGGATAATGTGTTCTGTTTTGTTTTGTTTTTCCAACTTCTACGTGGGTATGTTTTTATCAGACTTCTTGAAACTGATTGAAGAGATACTGCTTAAAGTTTGAACTCAGCCGCTGTGTGTGTGTGTGTGTGTGTGTGTGTGTGTGTGTGTGTGTGCTTTGCGTGCAAATGAGCTTGGGAAACAGCCGCTGAGAAGGTCATAAGGCAGAGCCATCTCTGGGATGCCTGAAGCGCTAGGGGATGATGCGCTGCCCTGCTAAGCATGACCTTAAGAACAGTTAGGGACCTCAGCAGTACACTTAGTATTTGTCTGTGTTTGTTTAAGGGTCTGGAGAAAGGCTTCAGTGGTAGAGCACTTGCCTAGCATATGCAAGGAAGGCCCTACATTTAATGCCAAGCAACCACAAACTTGTTCAAATTGTACCTACCACAATTTTTAAAAATGTAGGAGACCAGGCATAATCTGAGTCTGAGAATCTGTAGTCTCAGCTACTCAGGAGGCTGAGACAAGGAGGGTATGTCTCTCAAGCAGGGACTTTCTCAAGGCCAGCTTGAATGACATTGTGAGACCTGTTCTCAAGAATAAAGGCAGGTAAACCAGTAATGGTGGTACACACCTTTAGTCTCAGTACTCAGGAGGTAGAAGCAGGGGGACCTCTATGAGATCGAGGCCAGCCTGGTCTGCATAGCAAGTTCCAGGCTAGCTGGTGCTGCTGAGAGACCCTGTCTCAAAATAAATAAATAAAAATAATAAATAATAATTGATTATTAATAAATAAAAATAAAGTGAAAGCTGGGCATGGTGGTGCACACTTTTAATCCCAGCACTTGGGAGTGGAGGCAGGAGGATCTCTGTGAGTTCAACGCCACTGTGGGCTACATAGCTGAGTTCTAGGCCAGCTGAGGCTACAGAGAGACCCTGTTTCAATCCTCCCCTCTAATTTTTAAATAATAGAGGAATGGCTGGGTATGGTGGCACATGCCTTTAGTGCCAGCACTTGGGAGGCAGAGGCAGGAGAATCTCTATGAGTTCAAGGCCAGGCTGGTCTACATAGTGGGTTCCAGGCCAGGTGGAGCTACTGGGAGACCATCTCAAAAAGACCAAAAAGATTAATAATATTATAATAATAGGGGCTAGAGAGATGACTCAGTGGTTAAGAGCACTTGCTCTTTCAGAGGACCTAGGTTTGGCTTCTAGCACCCACATCCAGCTGCTCACAACCAGGTATAACTCCACTTTCACTTGGATCTGATTTCCTCTTCTGGCCTCTGAGGGCACTTGAATGCATGTGGGGCACATATGTACATTCAGGCACACATATATACACATAAAATAAATAAGCTGGGCATGGTGGTGCACGCCTTTAATCCCAGCATTCGGGAGGCAGAGGCAGGCAGATCTCTGTGAGTTCAAGGCCAGCCTGGTCTACATAGTGAGTCCAGGACAGCTGGGGCTACAGGGAGACCCTGTCTCAAAAAGACCAAAATTAGTTAATTAATTAATAATAAAATTTAAATTCAACAAATATTTATCGAACTCTGTAAATATGTCAAAAACTTAAGAGACAGACAGGAAAGGGATTAGTGTAAGGAAAATGAGGCACTCAAGTGGAGTGCACACTAAAGAGGGCACCAAGAAATTCAGTATTCATTTAAAAAATTCTGGGAATAAAAATAATTTTGGAAGATAGTGACTCACACTGTAGCCTAACCTGGCCTGGAACTCACTATGTTACCCAGGCTGACCTTAAACTCAGGGCAGTCCTCCTGCCTCAGCTTCTCAAGCACTAGGATTATAGATGCGAACCATCACATCCAAATTTATTTAACTGTTGACTCTATAATTTTACCAGTGAGGAAACTTAAGCAACATTTGTTAAATAACACGGGACAGAGTGCAGGGTCTGGGACTCAAGTGTGAGCAGCTGATGTCCGACCCTTCTTCATGCCTATACACTCTCTTGCCACTTCTAGCTTTGGATCCTTGCTCTGATCTGTAATACACCTGTTTCTTCCTTTGTGTGTGAGTGCTTTGCATGTATATATGTGTGCCACACACATGCAGTGCTCATGGAGACCAGAAGAGGGCATTGGATCCCCTGAAACTGGAGTTACAGGCAGTTGTGAGCCACCATGTGGGTGCTGGGAACTGATCGTGAGTCCTCCACAAGAGCAGCCGGTGCTCTTAACTGCTGAGGCATTTCTCCAGCTCCATCCTTTTCCTTCTCGTTTTGTTTTGTTTGAAACAGGGTCTTGCTCTGTAGCCCAGGCTACACTAGAAGATGTGATCTTTTTTTTCAGCCTCCTGAGTGCTGGGATTACAAGAGTATACTACCATACACAGCTATTATTGAACATTTCTTCAAAGTTTGCTATGCCCTATACATTCGTTTAAGTTTATTTGTTTTTAGAAATGGTCTGGCTACGTAGCCCTAGCCATCCTGGAACTGGCTTTGTAGACCAGGCTAGCCTCAAACTTTCAGTGATTCTCCTGCCTCTCCCTTCCAAGAGCTGGGATTACAGGCATGCACCACTGCACCCAGCTTCATTTAAGTGTTAACTCTGTTTCTGCCTTTAAAAGAGTTTACCAGCAAGTTTAAGTAAATAGAAAATTAAACTAAGGAGAAAATGCCATGAAATTTGATTCAACAGAGCAATGCGATTCAAACAACTCAGCTGTTTTGGAAGCAAGCAGGATACTCTGCCCATCCTGGGGCAACAGGGATTCTTCTGATTAATTCCTAAAGTAACTTGAACTAGGGGGCTGGAGAGATGGCTCAGCAGTTAAGAACACTGGTTGTTCTTCCAGAGGACCAGGGTTCAAATCCCAGCACCCACATGGCAGCCAACAACTGTCCGTAACTCCAGCCCCAGGGGATCTGACAGCCTCTTTTGACTTCCGTGGGCATTGCACGACATGGATGCACTTACCTACATGCAGGCAATACATGCATACACATAAAAAAAAAAGAATAATAAATTTTAAAAATTCATTTAAAGTAACTTGAAGTAAAAAGGAATCCTAGGCAATGGGAACAACATTTACAGAAAGACAATGAGTTAAGTAGGATGAATATATAGAATTTGAAGTGAGAAGGAATAAGAGGAGGGCTGGGGCCATAGCTCGGTTGGTATAGTTCTTTCCAAGCTTGCAAAGGGCCTTGGGTTTGATCCCTAGCACTTCACAAATGTGCAACATCACAGAATCATGCAGCACCACATAAAGTGGGCGTGGTAGCACATGCCAATACTGGGACCTTAGGGGCAGGAGGATCAGAAGATCAGCATTGTGGTTTGGATTATAGTTCAGTGCTTGTCTATCACGAGTGAGACTCTAAATTCAATTCTTAGCACTGCAAGGTAAAAAAAAAATCAAGGTTATCCTTTCTATATAAAGCCAGCTATCCTATGACACATGAGACACTGCATCACACACACACGCACGCACGCACGCACACACACACGAGTAAGAAATAATTCTGGGGCTGGAGAGATGGCTCAGTGGTTAAGAGCACTTGATGCTCTTGCAGAGGACCGCAGTTCAGTTCCCAGCTTGGTGGCTGACAACAGTCTGTCCAAGGGTCTGATCTTTCGGCCTCCTCGGGTTTGCATGCATGTAGTGCACTTACATGTACGTAGAACATTCACAAAAATAATATAAATAAATACATTTTAAAATACATAAGTCAAAAATTACAAATAAAGTAAAAAATAGGACCATCAAGATGGTTTGGTGGGTAAAGTGCTTTCTTTGAAGCCTGAATACCTGAGTTCAATCCCCAGCACCCACAGAACACCCAGGACCCACAGAACAGGAGAGAACTGATTCCTGCAGGTTATCCTCTGACCTTCACATGTGCACTTGTGTGTGCACACATACATACCATACACAAATAAATAATGTAGAAAAGCATTTTTTTTGGTCTTTTTGAGACAGGGCCTCCCATCTCTATGCTGGCCTGGAACTCATAGAGATCTGCCTGCCTCTACCTCCTGAGTGCTGGGATTAAAGGCATGCAACACCACATCTGGCCCTTGAAAAGCTTTTTTAAAAAATATTCTATTTGTTATTTTTATTTTATGTGTATGAGTGTATTACCTGCTTGTATGTGAGTGCACCCACGTCATGCAATGCTATGGAGGTCAGAAGAGGGCTTCAGATTCTCCTGGAACTGGAGTTAAGGACACTTCATAGCTGCTATGTGGGTGCTGGAAATCAAACCTCGGTCCTCTGCAAGAGCAGTCAGTGCTCTTAACCACTGAGCCATCTTTCCAGCCCCTTTGAAAAGCTTTTAAAAGGTGAATCCTTGCCGGGCGTGATGGCATATACCTTTAATCCCAGCACTTGGGAGGCAGAGGCAGGCAGATCTTAGTTCGAGGACAGCCTGGTCTACATAGTGAGTTCCAGGCCAGCTGGGGATACAAGGAGACCCTGCCTCAAAAGACAAAAAAAAAAGTGAATCATTTAATTTTTTTTCTTATTTTTTATATGTATGAGTGTATTGCCTGCATGTATGTAAGTGTACCTGTGTTGTGTAATGCCTGCAGAGGTCAGAAGAGGGTGTTGGAGAATCCTGGAACTGTGTCCTCTGCAAGAACAGCGAGTGCTCTTAACCGCTGAACCATCTCTCCAGGCCGGGAAGGTGAAGCTCACTCTTAAACAAAGTCATCTGTGAACTTTGCATGTAACACTACAGACTAGAAAGGCAGGATATCCCCACTGGTGCAATAGTGGCAAGTGTGTTACTCGGAGTAACCATTAATGCTTTCAGGTCTGTTCCACAGGAGGGAATTCACATCTGGCACTGTAAACCAAGTTAAAAAAAAAAAAAAAAGCCTATTGCTTGGAAGGTCATAAGCCCTAGTGGGAGAAACCACTGCTGTTGTTTCCCTAAATGGACTTCATTATGTCAGATGTGTCAGTCAAATTGCCTTTGAAATAGCTATGCTTGTGCCCGTAGATTAGTGCTGCTGTCAGCTTTGGGCAGAGAAACTTTTTTTTTTTTTTTTGCAATGAGTAGCAGTAACTTCCGAGATTCATAACTGGTCAAAGTGATGAAAATAAGCCGGGAGTCATGGTGCATGTCTGTAGTCTCCCCCACTTGGGAGGCAGAGGCAGGCAGATCTCTGTGAGTTCAAGGCCAGCCTGGTCTACATAGTGAGCTGAGGCTACAGGGAGACAAAAAACAAAAAAAGGTGATGAAAATAAGTGACTGCTCATCTATAAATGTGGCATCTATATTTCTCCCTCCAGAGCTCAGGGAACATCATGGAAGATGGGATGGAAAAACTATAAGAGCTGAGGAGGAGGTGGTGGGGAAGGCTGACATCAGGGTACCACATGAACTCTTGAACTCATAGCAATTGTGCTTACTGATACAAGATCTGCACAAGATTGCACCCATCCTGTCATAGTGGGAGTGGCTCAAAAGGCTCCACCCCTTCCTGAGGATTTATAGACCATTCATGGTTAATAGGGGAAGGAGAGACAATTCCTTCAACTGGATAAGCCACTGATGAGGTGCCTGTGCTCCTGTAACCAGCCTCCCTCCCTGTTCCTGTAAACAACCCTAATGAAACTCATTAGGTCATTGAAAAAAAAGACATGAAAGTGGATGAGGACTAGTTAAGTAGAGGAAGGTCAATGGGGGCGCACGAGAAGGTGATGGGATATGTATAACTACAACCAAAATACATTGTTTATGTGTATGAAAGTGTCATAATGAAACCCATTATTATGTATAATTCATATATGCTAATAAAAGGCATAATGAAAGGCCAGCAAGATGGCTCAATGAGTAAAGGTGACTGCTATCAACCCTGATGAGTTGAATCCTTGGAACCCACATGGTGAAAGGAGAGATTTCCACAAGTTTTCTTCTGATCTCCACATGTGTGCCATGGCACATGTGTACCCACATGCAATACACACATAAACAAACATTAAAAAGGCATAATAAATAAAATGGACCAGGGCATAGGCCAATTTGTTTAATGTTTGCTGTGGATACATGAAGCCCTGTGTTAAATTCCTAGCATTGTGGTGGTGCACACCTGAAGTCCCAGCCTTCAGGAGGCAGAGGCAAGAGGAATAGGAGTTGAAGGTCGTTCTCAGCTACACGGTGAGTTTGAGGCCAGCCTGGGCTACATGAGACTCCATTTCTTTTCGGATTTTTTTTTTTTTAGTATTTTATTTATTATTTTTATTTTATGTGTATGCGTGTATTGCCTGCATGTAGTTGAGTGCACCTGTGTCATGCAATGCCTGTGGAGGTCAGGAGAGGCCATTGGATTCCCTGGAACTGGAGTTACGGAGTGTTGTTAGCTGCCATGTGGGTGCTGGGATTCAAACCCGGGTCTTCTGCAAGAATTGTCAATGTTCTTAACCGCTGAGCCATCTCTCCAGCCCAGGATATATATATAAAATCTACTAGGGATTGAACCTAGGATGTCATGCCTGTGAGGCAAGTACTCTACCACGGAGCTACAGCCCCTGAGACCCTGTTTTGAGACAGAGGGGGAGGGGAAGGGGGGCGGAGAGAGGAGAGGACAGGACAGGACAAATGGGATGATTTAGAGATAACTAGTGGAGGGAGGAGAGAGAAGACAGAGTTGGAAATGTCCAGATTTTTATCTTGGTGGCCCTGGTCATGGTAGAACTTTTCTCCTCCCACAAGACTGAGCAAAATGATTCAGTGAGCACTGAGCTCAGTGCTGAAATGATTGGAGGACGTTTTAAATCAATAGATGCATCTTTTTCTAATTTCAGGCAGAAAGTCCAGTGAGTTATGTATGTCTTTTGAGGCAAGACAATGTTTATACAAATTTTAGCAGAAATCAAGTTAAATAAGGTTAGTTTGAAATAAGGTTAATTTTTAAAAGATAATCAGTAGCTGAGCATGGTGGGGTATGCTTGTTTTTAAAAAACATTTATTATTTATTATTTTTATTTTGTGTATGAGTGTATTGCCCCCTGTATGTAAGTACACCTCTGTTTTGCAATGCCTGTAGAGGTCAGAAGAGGTGTCAGATCCTGTGGAACTGGAGTTATGGATGGTTGTTAGCTACCATGTGGGTGCTGGGAACTGAACCTGGGTCCTCTACAAGAGTAGACAGTGCTTTTGACTGCTGAGCCATCTCTCCAGTCCTGGTGGGGTGTGCTTGCTTATAATCCTAGCACTTGTCTAAAAACAAACAAACAAACAAACAAAACCAGGAAAAGGTAAAGTGACTTGCCTGGGGCCACACAGCTAGTAAATGCCATTTAAATTCAATTCTGGATGGCACCCAGCCATCATCTTCTGCTTCCTTCTGGGTTCATGGGCTCTTTCCCCATAGCATATTTCACCAATTAGTACAATTAGTGGCAGCAAGGGAGGAGGAAAGTTCCCAGATTTAACCTTACTTTTTCTAATTTCAAACAGTGGATTGAGCTCAAAGGAGTAGGTGGAATATTTGACCAGTCTGCCTCAGCATAGTGGATTATCTACAGGAATTGCAACATTCACACACCCCTACATGTTTCCTTCATCTGCTGTCTAGACTGCGGCCTAGGAGGACCAGATAGGGTGGCACATGCCTGTGATTCTAGCAGTCAGGAGAGTGAGGCAGGAGGATCATGAATTGGCGCCCAGCCTGGGCTACATAGTGAAACCCTGTCTCAGATGATGAAGGAAGAGGAGGGGGGAGGGGAGGGGAAGGGGAGGGGAGGAGGAGTCCTGTCACAAAGATGGAGTTCCTCTTTTTTTTTTTTTTTTTTGTCTTTTTAATACAGGGTCTTCCTGTAGCCCCAGGTGTCCTGGAACTCACTATGTAGACCGGGCTGGCCTTGAACTCACAGAGATCTGCCTGCCTCTGCCTCCCAAGTGCTGGGATTAAAGGTGTGTGCCACCAGGCCCAGCCCCCTCTATATTTTTTAAATTATTTTATTTATTATTTTTATTTTATGTGTACTAGTATATTGCCTGCATGTGTGTGAGTGCACCGGTGTCATGCAATGCCAGGGGAGGTCAGAAGAGGGCTTGGATTCCCCTGGAATTGGAGTTAAGGACAGTTTGTAGATGCCATGTGGGTGCTGGCAATCGAACCCCAGTCCTCTGCAAGAGCAGTCAGTGCCCAGCCCAAGAGTTGCTCTATTAAACTCCATGTTGCACTCCCAACAGTGTTAACAAACCGTCTCTCTGGGAATAATCTGCTTTCATAGCTACTTTTTTTTCCGTAGCCCTGCAGAAATGTCTAACTACTGTCTCTGACAAGTACTGTCAATCATCCCCATCCCAGCCACTCACTCCAGCCACACTGTTCTCAATGGTCTAATTTGATCATATCAAAAATGCTGCTAGCTAAAGTCTGCAACTGCACATTCTGCCTGAAATGCTTATCCTACCACTTAACTCCAGGATTCATGTTTTCTTTTTTCTGTCTGCATTCAAATCTTTTTTTTTTTTTTTTGGTCTTTTTGAGACAGGGTCTCCCTGTAGCCCCAGCTATCCTGGAACTCACTATGTGGACCAGGCTGGCCTTGAACTCACAGAAATCCGCTTGCCTCTGCCTCCTGAGTGCTGGGATTAAAGGTGTGCACCACCACGCCCGGCTCAAATCTTTATTTTTTAAAATTTATTTTATGTGTGTGAGTGTTTTGCTTGCATGTATGTAAGTGCACCCAGGTCCTGCAAAGCTGGAAGAGGTCAGAAGAGGGCATCAGATCTCCTGAACTGGAGTTACAGATGGCTGTTAGCCACCATGTGGGTGCTGAGAATCAAACCTAGGTCCTCTGCAAGAGCAGCCAGTGCTCTTAACCTTTGAGCTGTCTCTTCAGCCCATCGAACTCACAGAGATCCACCTGCCTCTGCCTCCTGCATGCTAGGACTAAAGGGATGTGACACCACACCCAGCCTTTGGTTTTTGAGATAGGGTCTCAATATGTAGTCCTGGCTGGCCTAAAATTCACTATGTAGACCAGGCTGGCCTCAAACTCAAAGAGATTGGCCTGTCTCTGCCTCCCAAGTGCTGGGATTAAAGGCCTATAGCACCATGTCAGCTTTTTTTTAATGTGTATGAATGTATTGCCTGTACGTAAGTGCACCCATGTTATGCAATGCCCATGGAGGTAAGAAAGCACCAGATGTCCTGGAACTGCAGTTTCAGATGGTTATTAGCTGCCATGTGAGTGCTAGGAATGGAACCCCAGGTCCTCTGCAAGAATAGTCAGTACTCTTAACTGCTGAACCATCTCTCCAGCCCAAACTTTTTTTTTTCTAAAGATAATTTTATTTTATGTGTATGAGCGTTTGCCTCCATGTATGTATGTGTATCATGTGCATGCCTGATACCCACTGAGGCCAGAAGAGGGTGTTGGAACCCCCGGAACTGGAGACACCGGTGGTTGTGACCCACCATGTGGGTGCTGGGAACTGAACCTGGGTCTTCCAGAAGAGCAGCAAGTGCTTGTAACTACTAAACCATCTCTCTAGTGCCATGTAAGCTTTTCTGGATTTTTTTTTTGGTGTCTCATAAAGCTCAGGTTGGTTACAAACTGTGCTACCAAGGTCAACCTTGAACTCCTGGTCTTTCTGTCTCTACTTCCAAAGTATAGGGCTTGCTGATATGAGTCGCCGTGCTCAACTTTCTAAGCAGCAATATTTCTTTTTTTAAGACAAAAATTTCACTTTGTAGCCCAAGTTAGCCTTAAACTCACAACCCTCCTGCCACTGCTCCCAAAGTGCTAGAATGTCAAATATCTATCACTATGCTCCTAAATCATAGTATTTATGTAACAACAGAGTTTTAGGCTATCAAATTAAGGGCTGGGGATGTAGCTCAGTGGAAGAGTACTTACCTAGTATGCAAAAGCCCTAGATTTGATCTCTAGCACTGTCTAGAACTATACATGGTGGCCTCCTGTAATCCCAGCATTCGGGAGGTGGTGGCAGGAGGATCAGGAATTCAATCTCATCCTTGGCTACATAGCAAATTTGAAGCCAGCCTAGGTTACAGGAAACTCTGTCCCCCCAAAAGAAAAAAGAATAAACAAGAGAAATGCCTCTGTATACGTGTATATATGGACTCCAAGTGGAGGCCAAATAAAGATGGACACAAATGCACGTTCCGGTTGAGAAATAAAGAGTTGAACCTTGGAAGTCACAATTCACAAAGACACCTAACCTAGCCTTAGTCATTCTGTACCCTCACGTTGTCTTGTTCCTAGTGTGATAACTGCAGCATCGTTATTAATAGTAACCACCAACAGTAAACACCCAGTGACAATAAATGATGTAGTCATTGGTCTTGAAGAGTTCGAATTACAAGGACTTGGGAAAACATGCCAGGTCATTTTGTGACTAATGCTCTTCCCTGGGTGCTGACTTGAGTTCTTCTCCAGTCCCCACCCCCTTGATGACAGGTAGCATGAGCCATTTAATCTCAAGGGGGTGGGGGGAGGACCAAAGAAAGCCTGGTGCTGAGGGTAGTTGGCCTATTTACTCGTTCCCTTTTATTCAGCCCAGCTAGCCCAGCCCCAGTCTCTGGTTGTCCAGGTGTTAAGCTGCCTTGAGGGGATAGCTATAATAGTTAATATATTACACACATCCATAAAAGATTAAAGATTAGCTTTATTTTAGCTGAACTGTAACTGTCTGTTTGGGTTTCTCTCCTCTCAGGCTGTCTGGGGAAGTCAACCTTGTTTTCTGTCTGATGATAATTAACCCACTGGGCCTCAGATTTCCTGGATGGAGGCTCTCTGGCAGCTCGGTTTAGTGAACACTTGTTGGGTGCTAGGCTCTAGGGTAAACACTTTCTGTGACTCTGTCTCATTCACTGACTTTTCTTACTAGCCCTTTGAGGCAGGTGATATGCTCCCTGTATCCTAGTTGCTAGCCCTGAGTCTGCTATATGGTTTGCAAAAATTGGGGAGCAAAGGGGTTGTGGCCCTTTGACATCTCTTTACCATTAACTCCTTCCTTAGGTCAAAGGTTCATACACTATTGTGTATATCAACTTGAATGCTTTCTTTGTATAACCCAGAAGAGATGGAGCTACCAAAGAAGATTTTGTAAAGAATCTTGAGAGCACTGGAGACAAGAGTGGTAGAGGGCTAGCCCAGTAGGTGTGAGCCCCTAGAATCAATCCCCCGCACTACAATTTTCATTGCCCACCCTGTTGGTGCAGGTTTGTAGTCTTGGCTACAAGACAAGCTGAGACAGGAAGATCAAGAGTTTGGGGGTGGGGGGACTGGCAGGGAGGCTGGAGAGATGGCTCAGCAGTTAAGATCTTGTACAATTCTTTCAGAGGACTCAAGTTTTGTTCCCAGTACCCTCATCAGATGACTCACAACCACCTGTAACTCCAGCTCCAGGGGATCTGATGACTTCTTCTGCCCTCCAAAGGCACCAGTATTCATGTAAACACACATGCACACACACACACACACACACACACACACACACACACACGCACGCACACACACACAGACTAAAAAAATAAACTTTATTATTATTATTTTGTCTTTTTGAGACAGGGTCTCCTTGTAGCCCCAGCTGGCCTAGAACTCACTATATAGACCAGGCTAGCTTCAATCTGACAGGGATACTCCTGCCTCTACCTCCCAAGTGCTGGGATTAAAGATGCATGCCTGGCCATAAATATTTTTATTTAATTTAATTAATTTATTTATTTGGTCTCTTTGAGACAGGGTCTCTCTGTAGCCCCAGGTGGCTGGAACTCACTGTGTAGACAAGGCTGGCCTTGAACTCACCGAGATCCTCCAGCCTCTGCCTCCCTAGTGCTGGGACTAAAGGCGTGCACCACCACATCCAGCAAATCTTTGCTTTTTAAAAAGAATTTAGGGGGCTGGAGAGATGGCTCAGCAGTTAAGAACATTGGTTGTTCCTGCAGAAGACCTGGGTTCGAATCCCAGAACCCAGATGGCAGCTAACAACTGTTTATAACTCCAGTTCCAAAGGATACGACAGCCTCTCCTGTCCTCCTTGGGCATTGCACGACATGGGTGCACTTACCTACATGCAGGCAATACATACATACACATAAAAAATAAAAATAATAAATAAAATATTTTTTTAAAAAAAGAGTTTAAGGCCTGTGGCTGGACCTGTAGCTCAGCTGATAAAATGCAAGAGCTCTGGGTTCAGTCTCCACCACCACATATAAAACCAGGCATGGTAGTGCGTAACTGTAATGCCAGCACTAGGGAGGTAGAGGCAGGAGGATATGAAGTTCAAGGTCATCCCCAGCTACCTAGCAAGTTCAATGCCAACCTGGGCTACAGGAGACCTTGTCTCAAAATAAAATAAAATAAAATAAAATAAATAAATAGGAGTTAAAGGCCTGCCTGAGTGATAGAGTGAGTTCAAGACCCATTTCTCAATAAATAAACAAAAAAATAAATAAACAGGGGTTGGGGGCTGGAGAGATGGGTCAGTGGTTAAGAACACTGGTTATTCTTGCAGAAGACCCAGGTTCCAATCCCAGCACTCACATGGCAGCTAACAACTGTCTGTAACCCCAGTCCCAGGGGATCCGAAAGCCTCTTCTGACCTCCAAGGGCATTGAACGACATGAGTGCACTTACCTACATGCAGGCAATACACTCATACACATAAAATAAAATAAAATAAAAATACAGGGGTTGGAGCTGAGTGTGGTGATGCATGCTTTAATTCCAGTGCTTGAGAGGCAGAGGCAGGTGAATCTCTATGAGTTCAAGGGGAGCCTGGTCTACATAGCGAATTCCAGGCCAGTTGGGGCTATAGGGAGACCCAGTCTCAAAAAAAAAAAAAAAAAAAAAAAAAAAAAAAAGAGAAAACCCACCAAAAACAAAACAAACAAACCCACAAAAAAACAAAAAGTGGGTTAGGACTAGAGGGATGGATCAGCAATTGAGAGCATGCATTACTCTTGTAAAGAACCCAATTTCTGTTCCCACTACCCATGTTAGGTGGCATACAACCTGTAACTCTAGCTCTAGGGGCTCTGATGCCCTCTTCTAGCCTCCAAAGGCACCTGTACTCATGTGTGCACACACACACACACACACACACACACACACATACTTGAAAATAAAATAAACCTTAAAAAGAAAAAGGGTTAACATTTGAACTAGATAATTGGACTTGAACCTTTTGTTTCATTTTCCTGTTTGTTTCTTAATCTGTAAAACAGGGAGATTATCTACTTGACAGAATTTCTGTGAAGAGTGTAGTTGATGTTTGACGTACTTGGCTTGTAGCAGGTTTTCTTAGATTCTACTTTTAAGTACTGTAGTCAGGGGGCCGTATATGAACATTCAACAGGGAACTAATCCAGGTGCAGTGTTTTTATCTTAATCCTTACACTTGTCAGGCTGAGGCAGGAAGATCCTGAGTTCTAAGGCATACCTTTATCCCAGCATTCAGGAGGTGGATCTCTGTGAGTTTGAGGCCAGCAGCCTGATTTCCATAGCGAATCCAGGCCAGCTGTGGCTACAGGAAGACCCTGTCGAGAGAGGGGCAGGGGGAGAATGAGGAGGAGGAGGGGGAAGAGAGGGAAGAGGCGGGAGGAGAAAGGTTACAGAGAAGTCAGCCTCGTGGCATGTGTCCATAATCCCAGCACTAAAGAGTCTGCAGAAGGACGAGGATCTCTGCAAGTTGAGGTGAAGGCCCCCAGAAAGATGGTGAGACGATTTTGTGGGCAGATTTCACCTCACCTATTTGTTCTTAGTGAACAGGGTTCAATCAGTCAACAGCTGTGTACTAAGAGCCCACAGACAGGCCCACACCAGTTTTTGGAGATGCAAAAGTAGTTGAAGACTCAGGTCCCAGCTTCCACTCTGGTAGGAAAATGAAACCCTGTGATGATTATGATACTTCAGATGTGCACAGCATTTCTTGACGCACCAAACACTTTCCCATTCATCATTTTTGTGTCTTCTCCCACAATCAGGATGAGGAAGACAGGGGGAGCTGTTATGCCAGCTCCACCTCCCATTAGCCGGGTGACTTCAAGCAGAAACATCTTCTCAGTGGCTTAGTGAAGATAAAAAGAAAACCACAGATGACGCACCTAGCACAG
The DNA here is from genome assembly GCF_000622305.1 of Nannospalax galili. NCBI lineage: Eukaryota > Metazoa > Chordata > Mammalia > Rodentia > Spalacidae > Nannospalax > Nannospalax galili. The sequence goes on from NW_008350771.1 coordinate 1,597,493, forward strand.
TGGTACGTACTGTGACCAGCTGCTGGTATTATGGCCATCCTAATTTTACAGATGTGTACATGGCTCAATGAAAACTGTCAAGTTGTTATGAGTAAGAGCTGCAGTTTGCTGGGGAATCTCCAGCATGGAAGAATTCATCATCACTGTTCTCTGCTCTTCCTCAGGAGGAAGGTCAAGAATGAACTTCAGAGAACGGAGACCATGGTCAAGGTGTGACTCAGGGAAAAAAATCTCAAGCCAAAAAACATTACAGGCCTATAGACTGAAGAGAGAAAGGGGTCTTCATATCCTTTAGACTCTAGAGAAAAGATGGGGAAACCAAGCCTCATGGAACAGAAGGGACTTGTCCAATGGCTCAGTGTGGAACAGCGAGTCCTGAATGAGAGGCACACTTTTTCTCGCTGTTTCTTTTTGAACAAAATCTCTTCATTTTCAGTTTTAGAAGGTTTTGAGATAGGGTCTCACTTGTAGCCTAGGCTAGCCTTGAATTCACAATGTCTTCTGCGTCCACCTCCCAAATACACAGATTATAGGTGTTACCACACTTGGCCTATATTTTGTTATATTTTATATATTTTTATCTATTTATTTCTAATTTTTTTCTGGTCTTTTTGAGACAGGGTCTCCCTGTAGCCCCAGCTGTCCTGGAGCTCACTGTGTAGACCAGGCTGGCCTTGAACTCACAGAGATCCACCTGCCTCTGCCTCCCAAGTGCTGGGATTAAAGGCATGTGCCACCATGCCCGGCTCTATTTTATTACTTTTATGTCTATGAGTGTATTGCCTGCATGTGTATAAATGCACACATGTCCTGCAATGCCCACAGAGGCTAGAACAGAGTGTCGAATCCCCTGGAACTGGAGTTACAGATGGTTGGTAGTCATCATGTAGGTGCTAGGATTTGAACCCAGGTCCTCTGCAAGAGCAGCCACTGCTCTTAACTGTGGAGCCATCTCTCCAGCCCTCAGAAACTATTTCTTAATAAGAGGGGCCCTAAAACGACTTGTGAGAGTCAGTTCTTTCTTTCCACCATCTGGGTCCCAGGGAACAAACTCAAATCATCAAACTTGGCATCAAGCACCTTTACTTGCTGAGCCATCTTGCTGGCCCCTGTTATAGTTTTTTGTTGGGGAAGGTTGAGACAGGATTATTCTATGTAGCCTAGGCTAGCCTGGGAGTCATTATGAAGCCTAGACTGGTATAATTTCTTCAGTCATATAGACTTGGCTGGATTCTTGACCCTGCCCTAACCCTCTTTGTGACTTAGATGAGTAACATAACATCTCTGATCCTCAGTATCTTCATCTGTAAAATTAAATAATAGCATCTATCTCATTGGTTTGCCATAAAGATTAAATTATATGGTGCACATAGAGTATAATAATTTAAATACATATCTAGTTCCCATTTTACAGATGAGGAACTGAGGCTTGTTGCAACTTCCCTTGCCCCAGTATTGTATATCAAGTCAAAGAGAGAGCCTAGAAGTTGAAGAAGCTTCTGGATGAGAATTGGGTGTATAGGACCTAGCCAAGCTCTTTTTGAACTTGTCACTTGGAGCCACTTTTCTGTCCCAGAGCTCAAAAAGATACAGCTACCTAGAGCCCTGCCTAGCCTCTATGGCCTAGTAGACAAACAGGTTGTGAAACAACCTAGCCCTGACTCAGCCTGGACCTGCTCCACTGGTTCCAGCAGGAGGCTGGGGCTGTTTGGTTGAGTCCTGCAAGGACATTGTGTCTAACAAACAGGTTGCTTGTCAAATCCCTGACAGGGGTGCCAAGCACACTGTGAACTCTGGTCATTGAGGAGTCATGAATGACTGAACTGGGGTACCAAGCTGTATGTGTCTCCTGGTTGTTATTCTTGTTAAATGATCGCCCAAGGCCAATATCAGCATATGGGAATGTGCTAGAGGCTGGGGAGCTTCCGTCTTTCAAAAGGCAGTTTGGTGTGGTGTCTAGTGCCTGGGCTCTAGGGTCCACATTATGTAGCGCTACATTCAGACCCCTGGCTTTGCTGCCTACTGTCTTTGTGACCCTGGGCATGTGTCTTTATCTCCTTTTAGTATGAATTTCCTATTCTAGAAAATGCTGTCTTTGAAAAATTGTCTATTGAGTGATAAAAGATGCCAATTTCCTAAAAGATGTAGAAAATTCTCTATAAATCCAAAAATTCTTTAGAATCCTATGCGTGAATCTGTCTCTCCCCAGCTCCAAAGGGAGATTGCCCCCCGCAAGCTATGGGTTTATATCATGGTGACAAGTTCCCACTCACCCAAAAGTAGTAGAAAAGGCACTAGCAAGGCCTGCACATCAGCCCAGGCCAGTTTATCCCTCTTCTCATTTTGATCACTGGATTAATTTCTTAATATTGGAAGTATGGTAATCCCAGTACTTGGGAGGTGGATGCAGGAGGATCTTGAGTTTAAAACCAGCCTATCAAGTTTGAGGTCAGCCTGAGCTACCCAAACTTAGTGTCTTACTATGTAGCCCAGGTTGACCTCAGATTCATGATTTCCCCAGTTCCTAAGTGCTGGAATTGAGGGTTTATGTCACTATGTCTGGCTGAGAAAGAAATGTTACTAATCAAGAGTTGTTGTAGTTGAAAACTGGTCCCCAAAGATACCCAAGTCCTAATCTCCCAACTTGTCAATGTTGACAGTACACCTTTCATCACTTTGTAGATGCAACTGAAGGAACTTGACAAGATGGGGCTATTACCTTGAAAGATCTAGGTGGGTCCTAAATGGGATCACATCTGCCCTTAAGACATAGGAGATCTGACTACAGAAGAAGGCAAGACAGTGTGTTGTGGTTTGAATGTGTCCCCAAACGGTTACTGTTGGAAACAATTCTCAACACAACAAAGATGAGAGGTGAAAACTCTCAGAGGCAGATAAGTCATGGTGCTTTGCCCTCACAAATGGACACCATGCAGTATTGCAGGAGTGCACACCTTAGCACAAGACTGCATCCTTATAAAAAGGAGATTGGCCCCATCCCTTCTGGATTGGGCCCTCCCGTATCACTCAATAATCAAAAAAGTGCCTCACAGACGTGCCCACAGGCCAATCTGATAGAGGAAGTTCTTCAGCAGAGGCTCCCTCTTCCCAGGGGTGTCAAGCTGACAACCGAAGCTGTCCAGCACACCCACCCCTCCATCAATGCCCTGCCACCTTCTGATGTCTTCTCCCATGTTCTTTTTCTTTTTCTAGATTTATTTTATTTTTTATTTATGTATATGTGCCTGTGCATGTGTGCACATGAGTGCAGGTACCAGTGGAGGCCAGAAGAGGGTATTGGATCCTTTGAGCTAAAGTTACAGGTAGTTGTGAGCCACCTGATGTAGGCTCTGGAAAATGAACTTAGGTCCTTTGGAAGAATAGTATTTTAACTGCTGAGCCATCACTCCAGCCCCATTCAGCCGTATTTTAGGAGGCAAAAAGGTCCTTACCAAATGTAAGCCATTCCATCTTGGAATCCGCAGCCTCAATTTCTATTCATTATAAATTACCCATGCCTGTAATCTTGGCACTTCTAAGGGCTGGAGAAATGACTCCGAAGTTAAGAGTGTTTGCTGCTCTTCCAGAAGACTGGAGTTCAGTTCCCAACACCCATGTCAGGAGCCTCACAACCACCAGACCACCAGTAACTCCAGCTCCAGGGGATCCAATGCTTTCTTCTGGGTGGGCACCTGCATATACATAGCACACACACACACACACATGCACACCACATACATGAACACACACACACACACACACACTCACGCAATGTGTGCTTAGCTTTCTATTGTTATGATAAAACACTCTGACCAAAGCCACGTTTGGGAGGAAAGAGTATATTTCAGTACATAGCACAGTCCTTCTTTGAGGGAAGCCAAGACAGGAACTGAAGTAGAGACCAGGGAGGAGCATTGCTAACTGGCTTGCTCCTCTAGCCTGTGGTTAGTCTGCTTTATTACACAACCCAGGACCCCCTGCCCAGGGGTGGCACAAGCCACATAGGGCTGAGCCCTCCCACCTCACTCAACAATTTAAAAAAAAGTGCCTCACAGACATTCCCACAGGCCTATTCAGT
>NW_008350771.1:1606570-1617750 GCF_000622305.1 Nannospalax galili
CTGCCTGCCTCTGCCTCCCGAGTGTTGGAATTAAAGGCATGCATCACAGCACCTGGCACAAAGTTCTTGAAATGGCAAAATTGCAGAAATCAAGGATGGATTACTAGTTCTCAGTGGCTAAGGTAGAAGCAGAGGGAAGTGAGAGTATCGATAGAAAGGTCAACAGGAGGAACACTGTGGAGATAGAAATAGTCTGTCCTGGAGGCTGTAGAGATGGCTCAGTGGTTAAGAACACTGACTGTTCTTACAGAAGACCCGGATTCGAATTTCAGCACCCACATGGCAGCTAACAACTATCCGTAACTCCAGTTCCAGGGGGATCTGACAGCCTCTTCTGACCTCCACAGGCATTGCATGACATGGGTGCACTTACCTACATGTAGGTAATACACGCATACACATAAAAAATTAAAAAATAAATAAAATTATATTTAAAAAAAGAAATTACCCGGGTGTGGTGGCATATGCCTTTAATACCAGCACTTGGGAGGCAGAGGCAGGTGGATCTTTGTGAGTTCAAAGCCAGCCTGGTCTACATAGTGAGCTCAGGTCAGCTGGGACTACAGGGAGGCCCTGTCTCAAAAAGACAAAAAAGAAAAAAAAAAAGAAATTGTCTTGACCATAGCAATGTGAATATCTTTTTAAAAAATTTATGTGTGCTGGGCATGGTGGCACACGCCTTTAATCCCAGCACTTGGGAGGCAGAGGCAGGCAGATCTTTGTGAGTTCGAGGCCAGCTTGGTCTACATAGTGAGTTCCAGGACAGCTGGGGCTACAAGGAGACCCTGTCTCAAAAAAACAAAAACAAAAAAAACCAAAAAATTTATGTGTATGAGTATTTTGCCTACATGCATGTAATTGCACAGTGTGCATGCAATGCCCACAGAACCCAGAAGAGGGTATCAGAGCACTTGGATCTAGACTTACAGATAGTTGTTAACTGCCATGCGGGTGCTGAGAACCGAACCTAGGTCCTCTGAAAGAACAGCAGGTGCTCTCAACCACTGAGCCATCTCTCCAGCCCTTTTAATATAACTTTTGGAGTTTGGGGTTTGTTTTTCTTTTGGTTGTGGTTATTTGAGACAGGGTCTCCCTGTAGCTTCAGCTGACCTGGAACTTGCTATGTAGACCAAACTGGCCTAGATCTCATGGAGAGCCACCTGCTTCTGTCTCCCAGGTGCTAGGAATAAAGACGTCCACAACCATGCTTAGCCCAGTGTGAGCATCTTACTGTGAAATTGAACTGTCTCAAAAAGACAAAAATAACTAACTAAATAAATAAATAAAATATATTTTTTAAAGGCCTCAGCCTGGCATGGTGGCACACACCTTTAAACCCAGGATTTGGAAGCCAGAGGTAGGCGAATCTCGAAGAGTTCAAGGCCAGCCTGGTTTATATAGTGAGTTCCAGGTCAGCTGGGAGATCCTGTCTCAAAAAAAAAAAAAGTCTGAGGCTGGGTGTGGTGGCACATGCCTTTTGTCCCAGCATTTGGGAGGCAGAGGGAAGTAGATCTCTGTGAGTTCAAGGCCAGCCTGATCTACATAGTGAGTTCCAGTCCAGCTGGGGCTACAGGGAGAACCTGTCTCAAAAAGACACACAAAAAAAGATCTCAAAATTGGGTCCATTGAGCCCAGTGAGATGGCTCAATGGACATAGTGCCATGCATGCAAGCCTGATGACCTGAGTTCAATCTCTAAAACTCACATGAAGTTGGAAGAACCGACTCCATAAAGTTGTCCTCTGACCTGCACACATGCACTGTGTCACCTGCACCCCTCCCATCATGAATATACACACAATAACTTTCCCTGACTGGGATTATAGGCATATTGCACCATGGTGGGCTTATGCAATGTTATGGATGGAACCCAGGGCTTTGTACATGCTTGATAAGAATTCTACCAACTGGGCTGGAGAGATGGCTCAGCAATTAAGAGCACTGACTGCTCTTGCAGAGGACCCGCGTTCGATTCCCAGCACCTACATGGCAGCTATGAACCGTCCTTAATTCCAGTTCCAGGGGAATCCAAAGCCCTCTTCTGACCTCTGAGGCATTGCATGACATGGGTGAACTCACATACATGCAGGCAATATACTTGTACAAGTAAAATAAAAATAATAAAAAGATTAAAAGAAAAAAGAATCCTACCAACTAAGGAGTCTGTCTATAGCCCACACTGGCCTGAAACTCACTATGTAGACCAGGCCGGCCTTGAAGTTGCAGCTATCCTCCAGCCCTGGGCATCCCAAATGCTGAGGCAGGCATGGGTCATCGTGTTTGGCTGCTTATCAGCCTTTTGGCTGAGAGCAAGTGTAAATAGAAATAATTGCTCCCTTTCCCACAGTAATCTCTAATCTTGACCTTCTTTTCTCTCACTTGCCTGGTGAAACAACTTCTTTCTTCTTACATGTTCTAACACATATGTTGAGGAAGCTTCTTATTGACTCAGCTTGCTTAATGTGTCCTTCCTTATACCAATCTCTGTGTGTTGTAATCAACCAGACCAGACTTCATTGTGTATCCATATCTGGAGATAACAAGGTGGGGCCAGGCCCACCAGAACCATATACATTCAGAGTAAGATAAGTGCATCACCAGACAAAAAAGCCAGATGCTGTTTCCAAAAGATGAGGAAGAGGCTGGGTGGGTTAATTCATATACTCTTTCCAGGATCTTTAAGATGGGACTCAGCTTGTCCCCACCAGCACAGCCATAGGGGCTTCTCCTAGCTCAATATCTATTCTGTTCAGATGTTATATATAACTTTCAGTTATTAAATATAATTTTCCCTGCCTGCCTGTGTTCCTCCCTAGCTCAGTTGCTAACATCACCCCATCCATTTCTACCAAACAAATAGTTTTGCCCCAGTTTATCAACTTTCCCAGGATGATGTCTCTACATGTACATGTACACATTATATGGCCTAACCCATAAATTCTTTTTAAAGTATTTCATTATTTTTTATGTGCATGAGTATATTGCCTGCATGTGTGTAAATGTACCCATGTCGTACAATGCCTGAGGAGGTCAGAAGAGGGCATTGGATCCCCTAGAACTGAAGTTAGGATGGTTGTTAGCTGCCATGTGGGTTCTGGGAATCGAACCCAGGTCCTCTGTAAGAGCAGTGCTCTTAACTGCTGAGCCATCTCTCTAGCCCTAACCCAGGGGTTCTTATGTCTTGGGACCTCAGTCTGTAAAGGAAAAGTCTACTTTCAAAGTTCTGCCTACCCATCTTCAAAGACCAGCTCACCCACATTTTCCTCCTTGAAGATATTCTAATTACCTACCCCACCCTCAGCTCACTTGACTCCACCTGAATGTTCCATTAATCAGTGCTTCTCTGTGTTTGCTTGGATTAGACTTTTTCCATCTTTTTCTCCTGACACCCTGAGGGTTTTTTTCAAGTCAAGGACTAGATCAGATTCATCTTCCCAATGCCATAAAAGTCTATCACAACGAGGCTGGGCGTGGTGGTGCACCCCTTTAATCCCAGTACTCGGGAGGTAGAGGCAGTTGGATCTCTGTGAGTTCAAGGCCAGCCTGGTCTACATAGCAAGTTCGAGACCAGCTGGGGCTACAGGGAGATCCTGTCTCAAGAAAAAAAAAAAAAAAAAGTCTATCACACAGATCCTCTGCCACTCAATTAGTCATGTGACTTTGGGTGAAGTCGTTTCCCTCTCTGAGCCATGGGCTACCTGTGTGCTTGAGAGAGGTGTGTGTGTGTGTGTGTGTGCATGCGCCTATATGTGTGTATGTGTGTTGTTAGAGACTAATGCAAGATCTTGCACTTGCTAGCTATGCAAATACTCTATCACTGAGCAATATGCCCATTCTCATTTATTCCTTTATGAAATAGAAATGATAATAACTGTCATAGTTTTCTGTGTGTATATAGATTGAAATATAAAAATAATAGATGTGTCAGAGAGAAAAAAATGCCTTGCAAAGGACAAACACTTGCACGGGCAGAGCTGGGGTTCAAATGTCCTTCTTTAGATAGAGATCTGTGCCAATAGGAATTTTCTAAACATCCCCCCCACAGAGGAGGCAGACAGGGGCTGGCACACAGTAGGGGATGCAATGAATGTTACTAAATACTTTTCTCTGTGGCATTGAATCCATTTCCGTTTTGGCTGCCCTTTGCCCTGGATTGATGTGGCCCTCTCCAGTTCATCCTGGAGGTTTCATCAGATCTTGTGACACAAAGCTCTCTTGGGGACCGCACTTAATTCCTGCTGACCTGGAATGCATCTTCTGAGAGCACTTCTGTAGAATGGGAGGAACCCAACGGTCTCTGTGGCTGACCCAGACAACAGCTGGAACTCAGGTCCGTAGAGATGCTGCCTAGTGGGGAAAGTGTTAGCCTTCCCCTCCCCTCAACTGCCTCAGGAGTCCAAAGTCCAAAGCTGCACTTCTGTTTTGAACATATTGCTCACCCTTTGGTTTCCAAGGCATTCGTGGAGATAAAACCACTTCCCACCTTGCAGTGAGCCTCCTCACTTCATCCCAGTCATGGCAAGAAGATGCTTAAGGAAAAAGCCAGGGAGGTGTGGACCTACTGACCTCATGTTCTTCCTTCTGGGAACAGAGTTTCCTCAAGAAGGGAGCTGGGGAGATGGCTTGACAAATTGTTTGCTTACTGCTCAAGCATGAGGCCCTGAGTTCAGATCCCCTGCACCCACATACAAGTCTGTAATCCTAGAACTGGGGAGGCAAAGGCAGAAGAATCTTTGGGGACTGCTGGCTAGCTGGTCTAGCTTAGTCTGTGAGCTGCTATGTTCAGTGAGATGCTCAACTCCATGCACATGTACACACGTGCACATACACACATAACACTATAGTAGACACACACAAATACATGCAGGAACATGTGTATATGCCAATACACTCTAGACACACCAAAAAAATCTATTTGATTTCTATTTACCAAGCACTTGACACTTACTGGGTGTGTATTGAACACATTGTATGTGCTCTTTCATTCAGGATTTCTCAACCTTGAGACCATCGACTTTTTGGACTGGGTAATAGTTTGTCAGGAGCACCGTGAGTGTTGACAAAGAAAACCGTCTCCAGACTTTGCCAAACGTTCTGGTAGGTAAATTATTAGATGAGAAACCACAATTTTTTTCCTTAATTAAGAAAAATGGCACATGTGTGGAGGTCAGAAGACATCTTTGTGGAGTCAGTTCTCTCCTTTCACCCTGTGGTCCAGGGATCAAAATTCTGCTCATCAGGCTTACACAGCAAGCAGTTTTATCTGCTGAGCCATCTTTCTGGCCTTCCCCACAATGTTTTTTCTTTTTTAAACATTAATTTTTTTAAATGTTTTCTTACAAGTATATATTGTATGTAGCTGGGTGTGGTGGCACAGCACTCCAGAGGCAGAGGGAGAGGCAGTCAGATCTCTGTGAGATGGAGGCTAGCCTGGTCTACATAGAGACTTCCAGGCCAGCTGGGGCTGCAGTGAGACTCTGTCTCAAAAAACTGAAACAAACCAACAGTATTTATGTTGAATATTCCCCCTATATCATCCTTCCTTTTCCTTTTTTTTTTTTTCGTTTTTGGCCTGGAGCTCGCTATATAGACAGGCATGCACCACCATACTCAGTTTATAGACGTCTAGGGAATGGAACCCAGGGCCTCCTGCATCCTAGGCAAGTACTCTACCAACTGAGTTACAGCCCCAGACCTGATTGATTTGTTTTGGGGGGGATTTTTTTTTTTTTTTTTGGTTTTTCTGATTCACTGTAGAAACCAGGCTGGCCTCAAACTCACAGAGATCCACCTGCCTCTGCCTTCCAAGTACTGGGACTAAAGGCATGTGCCACCACGCCTGGCTGATTTTTTGGTTTTTTGAGACAGGGTCTAATTCTGTAGCCAGGGCTGGCCTGCAATTCATGGTGATGCTCCTGCCTCAATCTCCTGGATGCTGGAATTACACTCATGAGCCACCACTCCTGGTTTAAACACATACATTATAAATAGTTTCTCATTAGATACTGACAATAACTTTTTAAAACATTTATACATTTGTACATGTGTGCATGTGTGTATGTGTGTGCATGCATGCTAAGGAGTACATCTGGAGGTCAGAGGACCACCTGCAGGAGTTGGTTCTTCCTTTTCATCATGTGGGCTCTGGGCACCAAACTCAGGTTGTCAGGCTTGACAGCAGGCACCTTTACCCACTGAGCCCCAATGATAACTTCTTGACATTGATAATATTCCCATTTTACAGATGAAAAATTAAAACAAGTTACTAATGACCATATGGGTACTTGGTTATGTTTGTTTATGGTCTGCCTCATTCCAGATGGACTTGCACTTAGATTTGAGGCTCACCTGTCTGGTTCCAAAGTCCAACCTCTTTCCCCCACCACTAGACAGACATTGACTGTCTGAGAGCCAGCCACAGAACACACTGCCAGGTAGGGAGAGGGAAATGGAGCAGAGCCAAGGCCATAGCCTCAGAAACTGTGATTTCATTTTGTTTTTGCTTTTGAAACAGGTCCCTGCCTTCCGAGTCCTGGGATTAAAGGCATGTGCCACCATGCCTGGTCTGAAACTGTCATTTCAAAAAAAAAGTCTTTAAAATATTTTATTGGCAGGGCGTGGTGGTGCACGTCGTTAGTCTCAGCACTCGGGAGGCAGAGGCAGGTGGATCTCTATGAATTCGAGGCCAGCTTGCCTGGTCTCCATAGAGAATCCAGGACAGCTGGGGCTACAGGGAAACCCTGTCTCAAAAAGACCAAAAAAAATTTTTAATTTTTTATTTTATGTGTATGAGAGTATTGCCTGCATGTATGTGAGGGCACCTGTGTTGTACAGTGCCGCAGAGGTCAGAAGCGGGCTTCGGATTCCCTTGGAACTAGAGTTAAGGACGGTTCATAGCCACCATGTGGGTGCTGGGAATCGAACCTAGGTCCTCTGCAAAAGCAGTCAGTGCTCTTAACCATGGAGCCATCTTTCCATCTCCTAAAAATCTTCTTAAATGGTATTTTTATAATTTATTCAGTGGCTGTGGGAGGGTGTGTGGGGGCACATGCACCACAGTGTGTATGTGGAAGTCAGAGGACAACTTATGGGAATTGGTTCTCTTTTTCCGCTATGTGGGTCCCAAGGATCAAACTCAGGTTGTCAGTCTTGGCAGCAAGTGCCTTTACCTGCTAAACCATCTCACTGGCCAAGACTGTAATTTCTGGTGTGCTGCCTGCCAGGCCCAGCACTAGACTAGGCATTCTGGAAGATACAAACGTTTATTCCACACCTATTTACTCAGGTACTACTACAAGAACACACCAAACAAAATCCCTGTCTTCTTAGGGTTTGGAAATATGATGGATAGCTTCAGTGGTCAACTTGACACACCTGGGTAGCTGGAACCTCCACTGAGGAATTCCCTCTATTGGAATGGCCTGTGGCCATATCTGTGGGGCATTTTCTTGATTACTGAAAGCTGTGGAAGGGTCCAGCCCATTGTGGGTGGTGCCACCCCAGGCAGGTGGTCCTGAGTTATTGGATAAGAAAGCAGACTGGGGCTGGAGAGATGGCTCAGTGGTTAAGAGCACTGGCTGCTCTTGCAGAGACCCAGGTTCAATTCCCAGCACCCACATGGTGGATCCAATGTCCTCTTCTGGCCTCCACACACATTGCACAACACTGGTGTGCTTACACATGTAGGCAAAACACTCGTACACATAAAATTAAAAAATAAATAAATAATGCCTTCTTGATTATTAAGTGATGTGGGAGGGCCCAGTCCATTGTTGGTGGTGCCACTCCTGGGCAGGTGGGCATATGTTGTATAAGAAAACAGGGTAAGCACAGGCCAGGGAAGCAAGTCAGTAAGTAGTATTCCTTTGTGGTCTGTACTTCAGCTCCTGCCTCCAGGTTCCTGCCTTGACTTCCCTCAGTGATGAACTGTGACCTGGGAGATGTAAGAGGAAATAAACTTTTTCCTTCCCAAGTTGGTTTTGGTCAGTGTTTTATCATAGCAAGAGAAGCAAACTAGAACAGCAAGGAAACGGGGATGAGGAAGCCACACAGATAACTGTAAATTTAATATTAAAACAATCATCTTGGCCTATTGGGGATGTAACTGTGATACTGTGGTACAGCACTTGCCTGGCCTATGCGAGGCCCTGGACTCACTACTCAGCTTGGGAAAAAACTATAGTAGGAAAAAAAGCCTTGGAAACAGAAGAATTTTAAGGGTTGAAGGTGTATTCCTGTGGGTAGAGATGGGGGACCAGAGGGGTTTTTCTTTTCTGTTTTGAGACAGTTTCAGATAGCCCAGTCTGACTTCAACTCAGTATGTAGCCAAGGATAACCTTGAACTCCTGATCTCCCTGTCTCCATGTCTCATGCTGGGATTATAGGCATGAGTACCTAGTATGTGTGGTGTTGGGGAATCCAGCCTTGGGCTTTGTGTATGCTAGCTAGGTCAGCATTCGAAAGTTAGACTGGACTGCTGGATGTGGTGGCACATGCCTTTAGTCCTGGGCAGAGTCAGGCAGATCTCTGTGAGTTCAAAGGCAGCCTGTTATACATAGTGAGTTCCAGGCCAGCTGTGGCTACAGAGAGACCCTGTCTCAAATGGACCAAATAATAATAATTAAAAAATTTAACTACATCCTTAAGCTGAAATTTTTTATTTTATTTTATTTATTTATTTTGAGACAGAGTCTCCCTATATAGCCCTGGCTGATCTGGAACTCACTATGTAGACCAGGTTGGCCTCTAACTTCTGTCTGCCTCCTGAAACTGCCTCTCAAGTGCTAGGTTTTGAGGCATATAGGATCTCATTCAACCCAGGCTGGCTTGCTTTGAACGTCTGATCCTCCTGCTTCTGCCTTCCAAGTGCTAAGACTCCTGGCTTGTTCTATCATGCCCAGCCTTATGCATGCTTTTCTTTGAGTCAGGGTCTCGTTCTATAGATTAGTCTAGCCGGGAACTTGTACTTAAACCTCCCAAGTATTGGGATTATGGGATTGAGCCCCTATTCCCAGGTAGAGAAAGAAACCTTTTTAGGTAAAGGACTTTTGAACCAAGGTCCGATTAGGCCTATCAGTAAAATGGAGCTAATAAAGACACGCATAGTGACCCCCACCTGTATTTCCATTATTTGGGAGGCTAAGGCAGGAGGAACAGGAATTCAAGGGTAGCCTAGGCTACATAGCAAGACTATCTCAAAAAAAAAATATTTATGAGCTGGGTGTGGTGGTGCACACCTTTAGTCCCAGCAGAGGCAGGCAGATTTCTGTGAGTTCCAGGCCAGCTGGGGCTACAGAGACCCTGTCTCAAAAAGACCAAAAAGAAAAAAAAAATTACAATAGGCTCCAAATAGGGGGATATTGTGAGAATGAAATCAGACCATGCCTGTTAAATAAGGGGGTACTGCACATGGGACATCTATGTAAATTTTAACTACTTCTCCACTCCCTCCTCTAAAAAATATTATCTACTTTGTGATAAACTTCAAAATCTCCTCTGCCCATAGGACAAAGTCCAAAAGTATTTTTTTCTTCCCGTAGTGTTGATAAAACCAAGGGCCTAGTGCATCCTGGTCAAGGCACTTTACCACTGAGCTATATCCCCAGACCAAAGTCCAAAATTCTTCACATGCCCTGCAAGATCCTGCCAGATCCTTCAGGTCTCCTCATATGCTGCTCCTTTGCCAGAAATTTCCTTTGCCCCCACTCCTTTTTCTCCCTCCTGTCTTAAGCCCATCCTTTGTCTTTCAAGTCCAGGGTAGGCTATACTTTCACATAGCTCCTTGGGCTTTTGATTTCTTCAGGACTTGTCACAGATATTTGTATAAAGGCATGTTTCTCTCATGGACTTTACAGCCCATGAGGACCAGGAGTTTATCTGTCTGACTTATGGCTACTCTGCCAGCATCTAGTAGTGCCTGGTACATACTAAGTACTCAAGTTGGCATGAAAAAAGAAAAGGGTTGGTATTTTTTTTTTCTTTTGACAGGGTCTCATGTCTCGGAAGCTGTCCTTGAACTCACGATGTAGCCAAGGATGACCTTGAACTTCTGATCCTCCTACCTCCTCTTGGTGTGTTTTATGTGTGTCACCATGCCTGCTTTATGTAGTGCTGGGGATTGAACCCAGAGCTTTGTGCATGCTAGGCAAGTATTCCACCAACTGAGCTTTGTTCGAAGAACTTCCAGTACCCTTTTGGGGTGGTGAGGATGAGGGACAGTTTGGTTGTATGGCTCAGGCTGGCCTCAGACTCATGATCACTCTGCTTTGTCATCCTAATGCTAGGATGAATCTTGTGCCACCATACCCAGCTAAGATGTTCCTTGTTGACATGTGAGTTTGACATTTAAATGAAACCCCGGAAAAAAAAAGAAAAAAAGAAAAAGAAAGGAAAAAATAAAATAAAATCAATGCTTACTCTAGCCCCCTACATTTGTAGCAAAAGAAACAAAGATGATTTGGACACAGGAAGGAAAGAACTGCTGCTGCTACAACCAGTTAAGATATGCTGGGCTGGAGAGATGGTTCAGTGGTTAGGAGCACAGGCTGCTCTTGCAGAGGACCCAGGTTCAACTCTCAGCACCTACATGGCGGCTAACAACTGTCTATAACTCCAGTTCCAAAGGAGCCAAAGTCCTCTTTTGACCTCTGTAGGCATTCCATGACACAGGTGCACTTACATACATGCAGGCAATACACTCATATGCATATGCATAAAATAAATAAATAAATAAATAAATAAATAAATAAATAAATAATAACTAGCTGGGCAGGCGGATCTCTGTGAGTCCGAGGCCAGCCTGGTCTACAGAGTGAGTTCCAGGCCAGCTTCAGGGAGACCCTGTCTCAAAAAGACCAAAATAATAATAATAATTGTAGAACCCTGAGACCCTCTTCATTCACCCGCTACCCCCCAATCCCTCCAGACCCCCACTAATTGCTCCTTTAGCTTCTGTAAAATGCTTGGCTGCTGCTTTAGACATGCCTAGACATACCCTGGCATGCCCTGACCCCCACCTGCTATTCCCCACCCCCCTTCCAGGAAACTATAGGTTAAGCAAGCCTGCAAATAAAAACTGCCCTATAAGGTAAAATCAGAGACTCCTGGCCCCCCAGGTTAACAGTCAGCACATTCCACAGCCCCGAGAATAGCACCTACCAATAAGAAACTTCCATGACTGCA
>NW_008350771.1:1617987-1626997 GCF_000622305.1 Nannospalax galili
ATAATAATAATAATAATAATAATGAAGCCTCAGTGCTTTAAAAAAGTGATAACGCATTTTTTTCCAGAGAAGATAGTGCCCTCTGCACTAGACTTTAGCTTTTTCTTTTGAGAGATGTGACTTGCCCAAGGTATCCAGTCATGGGAACAAGAATATAATCTGGCTACTGCAGCTGCGGCCTCCACCTTCAGGAAGAGAAAAATCAAAGCAAGAGCCAGGCCTATTCGTATACACTTGTAATCTCAACACTTGGGAGGTGGAAGCAAGAGGATCTGGAATTCAAGGCCAACCTCGGCTACATAGTGAGTTGAAGACCAGCCTGGGCAACATGAGACCCTGACTCAAAAAAAAAAAAGGTGGGGGTAGGGTAGGGAGCAAGATGGTATAGCAGGTAAAGGTGCTTGCTACTGAGTCTGACAACTTGAATTTGATCCCTGGAAAGGAGAGAACCAACTCTCTCAAGTTGTCCTCTGATCACCACACTTGTGTGTGTGCGCACAATAAATAGACAAATGCAATTTTTAAAACTTTATGAAGTTAGCCTTGTGTGGTGGTGCACGCCTTTAATCCCAGCACTCCAGAGGCAGAGGCAGGCTAATCTCTGTGAGATCAAGGCCAGCCTGCTCTACATAGTGAGTTCCAGGCCAGCTGGGGCTACAAGGAAACCCTATCTCAAAAAGACACAAAACAAAAAAAACCCCAAAACTTTATGAAGTTAAAAAAATTTAAATTTTAAAAATATTTATAAAGGAAAAGTCCAGGCAGGAAGTTGTAGTATTACAGCACTAGGTGTGTATATTTTACATTTATTTTTATTTTATGTGTCTGAGTGTTTTCACCTGTATGTAAGTGCACCTGTGCATGCAGTGCCCATGGAGGCCAGAAGAAGGTGTGAGATACTCTGGAACTAGAGTTACAGGCTGTTGTTAGCTGCTTTGTAGGTGGTGGAAACTGAACCTGGATCCTCTATAAGAGCAGCCAGTGCTCTTAACTGCTGAGCCATCTCTCCAGCTCCTAGGTATTGATCCTTTGAAGATCTATGAGACCTCAAGTCATAACCATCTTTTTAAAGTCTTTTAAAAGGGCTTCACAGGCATTGTACAACATGAGTCCACTTACATACATACAGGCAAAACACTCATTTAACATTAAACAAACAAACAAACAAATAAATAAATAAATAAATTTTTTTTGGTCTTTTTGAGACAGGGTCTCCCTGTAGCACAACTGGCCTGGAACTCACTATGTAGTTCAGGCTGGCCTTGAACTCACAGATATCTACCTGCCTCTGTCTCCCAAGTAATAAATAAATAAGTTTTTAAGCCAGGCATGGTGGTGTATTCCTTTAATCCTAGCATTTTGGAGGCAGAAACAAGTGGATCTCTGATAGAGGCCAGCCTGGTCTCAGGAGACCCTGTCTCAAAAAAAATAATAATAATAAAGAGAGGCAGAAGGACTTTAAAATTTTTTATTTGTATTTTATGTGTATGAGTGTTGTGCCTGTGTATATGTAAGTGCACCACATGCATACAGTGCCCACAGACACCAGAAGGGGGCATCAAGTCCCCTGGAACTGTAGTTAAAGGACAGTTGTTAGCCACCATGTTGGTGATGGGAACTGAACCTGGGTCCTCTGCAAGAGCAGCAAATGTTAACCACTTGGCCTTCTGTTCAGACCTGAAGACCTGTGTGTGTGTATGTATGCGTATATTACCTCCATTTATGTAAATATATCCGGGGCTGGAGAGATGGCTCAGGGATTAAGAACACTGGTTGTTCTTGCAGAAGACCCAGGTTTGAATCCCAGCATCCACATGGCAGCTAACAACGGGATCTGACAGCCTCTTCTGACCTCCGAGGGCATTGTAGGACATGGGTGTACTTACCTACATGCAGGCAATACATGTATACACATTAAAAAAAATGTTTAAAAAATTTTTATTTATGTAAGTATGCCCGTGCCATGCAATGCCTGAGGAGATCGGAAGAGGGTGTTGGAGCCCCTGGAGTTACAGACAGTTGTTAGCCCCCGTGTGCTAAAAATTGAACCTGGGTCCTCTACAAGAGCAGCCAGTGCTCTTAACCACTGAGCCATCTCTCCAGTTTGCCTTTTGTTTTTGTTGTTGAGACAAGGTCTTGGGGTTGGGGATGTAGCTCAGTTGGTAGAGTACTTGCCTAGCATGCATCAAATCAAAACTTGGGCTCAATCCCCAGCATCATATAAACGGGGCATGGTGCCAAAATCCCAGTACTCAGGAGGCAGAGGCAGCTTTAGCTACATAAAGGGTTGGAGGCCAGCCTAGGCTACATGAGACCTTGTTTCAAAACAACCAACCCACAAGGAGACCCAGGCTTTTGCTGTATAGCCTCAGCTGTCCTTAAACATGCTCTACAGCTAGAGCTTGTCTCAAACAAGATCGCCTTGCTTCAGCCTCCTCATCCTGGTCTGCACTACCATGCCCAGCAGACTTTAGTACATTCCTCTTCCAAGTGTCTGCAGCCATTACATAGAGGGACACAATCATAGCCAGCTTTTTCTTCAGCACAGTTTCAAGAAAGGGATTTAGGGAAAACCTTCAGCAACCAACACTCCCAATGGAATGGGGGAAAGCCAGAAAGGCATGCCACAGTCTGGGTGGCATGCCAGAGTATCCGCTAGAGGAATGCAAACGAGATCTCAGAACTGTTCCATGGAGAACTCAGGCCCCCCAGATGGTACTTCGGGGAGTGAGAAACTGATCTTGAATATACTGGCTTTTGTTAGAAAATAACCTATTTCCTTGGAAGAGAAAGTTCTGCTCCTGTGTTGGGAATTGCCTCTGAGGACCTTGTATCTCTCTTTGAGGTGCTGATCACAATTACAATGTAAATCAGTAGTTGTGTAATGACCTAATATCTTTCTCCTCCACTTGACAGTCAATCTCAAGAGAGCAGAAACTGTCCTCGGTTCACCACTGTATCTACAGGGCATGTTAAATATTAGAGGCACAATATCTGTTGAATGGGCAAACACCACAGCAGCTGTTTAAGATGCAAATTAAGGTGCATGCCTTTAATCCTAGCAGTAGGATCTCTGTTAGATCAAGGCCAGGCTGGTCTACATAGGGAGTTCCAGGCCAGTGGGGACTACAGGAGATCCTGTCTTTAAAAAAAAAAAAAAAAAAAAAAAACCAACAAATTACCTAGCCTGGCGTCCAACAACTGGTCCTCTGAGAGATTATAGAGTATGTGTTTGTGAACTACTTCTTCCATCCTCCTGCCCCAGGGCTCTGGTGAATGTTTGAAACTTGCAGGAGATTCATCTTCTTTTTCTACTCACTACCAGCCAAACAGATAAAATGCTGCAGTGTATTGAAAAATACTGCAGCTGGGTGTGATGGTGCATGCCTTTGATCCCAGTACTTGGGAGGCAGAGGCAGGTGGATCTCTGTGAGTTCAAGGCCAGCCTGGTCTACATAGCGAGTTCAGGCCAGCTGGGGCTAAAAACAAAACAAAAAAAGCCCCCAAAACCTGCAAAGCCAAGCAAATTAAAAAACCTAAACTAGGGCTGGAGAGATGGCTCAGTGGTTAAGAACACTGACTGTTCTTGCAGAAGACCGGGGTTCAAATCTCAGCACCCACATGGCAGCTAACAACTGTCCATAACTCCAGTTCCAGAGGATCCGACATCCTCCTCTGTTCCCCTCGGGCACTGCACAACATGAGTGCACTTACCTACATGCAGGCAACACATGTATATACATAAAATAAAAATAATAAATAAGGGGGCTGGAGAGATGGCTCAGCAGTTAAGAACACTGGTTGTTCTTGCAGAAGACCCGGGTTCGATATCCCAGTATCCACATAGCAGCTAACAACTGTCCGTAACTCCAGTGTGGGGGGATCCGACAGCCTCTTCTGTCCTCCACAGGCATTGCCCGACACGGGTGCACTTACCTACATGCAGGCAATACACATATACACATAAAATAAAAATAAAACGAAACAAAACCTAAACTGGGCTTGGAACTCCAGACTGCAGCACTTGTGTGGTGGAGGCAGAAGGACCTAGAGTTCAAGGCTATCTTCAGCTGCAAAGCAAGCTGGAGGCCTGCATGGGCTACTTGAGAAACTGTCTCAAAAAGAAAAAGAAAACAAAAAGAGAGAAAAAAAGGAAAAGGGGGCGGGGGGGGAGAGAAAATAATCTAGTCCTTAACTGCCTTTCACAAACTCTAACAAGGATAAAAGTGCCAGATTCTGAATTGCTGGTTGCAGAAATTTAAAATAGATTCGTTAGTTACAACCTGGAGGTGAGGGTTTTCAATTCCATGTGCTAACTGAATAGAACATGCTTTTTAAAATTCTGATCAAGGGCTGGTGAAATGACTCAATGGGTATAAAGGCACCTGTCTGCCAAGGTTGATGACCTCAGTTTGATCCTGCGTCTGGCACAGCAGAGAGAACCAACTCCTTCATGTTGATCTTTGATCTCTACACATAACACATGTAAGGATGCGTGTACCCACAGATTGAGAGAACAGGGAGTCTGGGGACAAAAGCAACATGATACAAAAAACTCTGGAATTAAAAAAACAAAACAAAATAGTCCATCGAGATGGCTCATTGGGTACAGGTGTTTGTGAGCACGCCTGATAAACAGAATCCCATCCCCAGGACTCTCATGCTGGAGAACAGACGCTTGAAAGGCTTGAAAGTTGTTCTCTGACTTCCACTGGTGTACTATGTGTGCATCCTCCTCCACGAAAAGTAAGAGATAAATACAACACAATTTAAAAAATTTTTTATTTGGGCATGGTAGCACACACCTTTAATCCCAGCACTCGGGAGGCAGAGGCAGGTGGATCTCTCTGAATTTGAGGCCAGCCTGGTCTACATAACAAGTACCAGGCCAGATGGGGCCACAAGGAGACCAAAAAAAGAAAAAAAAAATTATGTGTATGAGCCATCTCTCTAGCCCCACACAGCAAACACACAAACAAATTTCTAGAATTAGTTTGTTGATGGTTCCAGTTCTGATTGGATGATTTGGGGCAAATTTCTTAATACTGAATGGCTCACTAATGTGAGGTACACATATCTGAACTGTGCTAGGTGGTCTTCATGTATTCTCAAAACCTCTGTGTGGGACTGGGTGTGATGGTGCACACCTTTAATCCCAGCACTCAGGAGGCAGAGGCAGGCAGATCTCTGAGTTCAAGGTCAGCCTGATCTACATAGTGAGTTCCAGGTCAGCCAGGGCTACATCGTGAGATCCTGTAGCAAAAAAAAAAAAAGATTCTTAGATACTTCAAAAGTAAAGGGGACACAAACACAAGTCTACCATGGGAAGCTTCTGGTAAGAGACATTTTTCAGGTTATGATGGTAGTGTTCAGAGTAAATGGGAAGCCAGCAGGAGAAGTCTTAGCTTAGTCACTATGTGGTTTTCCTGATGCCCTTACTAGTTCCTGGTACCTGGAGTAGCTTGACCAAGGTCAGTACCTTCAAATGCAGACACAGCTCGGGGGATGCATTTAATTATTTTCACTTTTGGAGTATTTTTCTATGTATTTTTAAATTTATTTACTTTATGTATATGAGTGTTTTGCCTGCATGTATGTAAGTGCACCCATGTATGCATTGCCCAGGGAGGTCAGAAGATGGCATCAGATCCCCTGAACTAGAATTATGAAGTTGTTAGCTGCCATGCAGGTGCTGGGAACCGAACCTGAGTCCTCTGCAAGAGCAGCCAGTGCTCTTAACTATTGAGCCATCATCTCTCTAGCCCTTCTGTGTATTTTAAAAATTGTGTGTTAACTATGTGGGGGTGTGCAGAGGCTGGAGGGCATTTTGTATCCTGCTGTGTCACTCTTGCCTTATCCCCTTGAGATATCATCTCTCAATGAACTTGGAACTAGGCTGGCAGCCAGCAAGTCGCAGCAATCCTCCTGCCCCTGCCCCTGCTGGCAGCCAGCCATCCCAGCTTCTTCCATGGGTGTTGGTGATCTGAATCCAGGTCCTCACGCTTGCACAGCAAGTGCTCTTACCCAGTGAGCCATCTCTCCAGCTCTGCGTTTAACTCTTTCTTTTACTTTTGTTTATGTGCATACATGTGTGTGTGAGTGTATGAGCTTGTGTCTGTGGGTGAATGCACAGGCCAGAAGAGGGTGTCAGATCCCCTGAAGCTGTAGTTATAGGTGGTTGGGAGCTGTCTGATATGGTGCTGGGAATAGAACTTGGGTCCTCTGTAAGAACTGCAATCTGATTCATCTTGTATTGTTTCTTTCCCTGAATTTAACTCCTCACAATAGCCCTGCATTCTCAATTCTGGATAGGGAAGGAGCATATGATCATGAGGTGTATGTGTGGGGGTCCTTCAGGTTGTCAAAGCTCCTCCCTCTGAAACAAGGGACGTCTAATAGGGAAAACCCAGCAAGATCAAGTGCTAAGCAAACCCCAATGGAATCCTGGCTCTTTGGCCTCAGCAATATCATTTCACCACAATCTCAATTCTCTTCCAAGATTGCTACAGCTTCAGAGATGTGCCCCCGCCCCAATACCCAGGCCAGGGCCAGCCTTAGTTAGAAAAACATGGCCATTTATTTTTCCATAGTGCCAGCCCAGCCTCAGATAGATGGCAGGACTGGCCACCCAAGTGACTTTGTTTTGTGGTGCTACGGATCAAACCCAGGTCTCACACATACTAGGCAAACTCTACCACTGAGCTTCCACCTCATCCCAAATACACTTCTAGTGCCAACAATTCCCAGTCTTGCAATCACTGGGCACAAGCACAGGCAGGATAGGGGCCAGCAGGTCAAGTCCATGATGCAACCATACCTCCCAACTTGGACTAGGTGAACTCTGACCTTCAGGAAATGGAAAAACATCCCATTAACAAGGACTACAAAACAACTCAGTAACTTTTATTTCTCATCACCTAGAACTGGTCACAAGGCCAAAGATTTCTGCACTTTAACACTGGATACCCCTTCCCACCCACACAAGGGACAGTTACAGAATCATGTCCCCTCTAGAACTTAACCCCCATGCTGGGGCCCCCTCCCCTCCTGCCCACCTTCTTTGCAGAGAAGGCTTTCAAGCCTGGAGGGGATGCTAGTGGCTTCCCGTGCCTGCACGGTCTGAAATGTGCACTGTGGCCAGGCTCCTGTCCACCTGACCCAAGGGAGGAGGGTCAGAAATAGCAACAGCACAGCCCATGCCTTTCTCGGGCACCTCTGAACTAGTCGAGAAGAGGCACCTACTGTTAAGAGGGACAAGAGAAGTCAGAATTCACAGTTGTTTGCTATGCAAAGTGCCTGGGATCAGTCGTTGGCTGCTTCTGCCACCAAGTAATCCATCAAAAATCCAGAGAAGGGGACAGGTGGGACATTGAGATGGGGGTGGTGTCCCTTGGAAGGCAGCCAGGAGAGGCTGACTATAGAATAAAGGTCTCCAGAGGCTTTCAAGATCTTGCAAGAAAATCAGCTTGTTGGTGGTGGTTTGGCCTGAGAGCCTAGGACATCGCATCAAGTCTTGGGAAACTTAAGCCAACCCCTCAGTCTACAACTGTGGGGTCAAAGAGGTGTAGCAATACGGTCATGAGAACCTTGGTATCTGCCTCTTACTTTGGGCCCCGGTGCTACTTCAAAAGAATCAATTTTTGGCAAGCTTTCTCAGCATAGCTCATGGGGTCAGGAGGACATGGTGACAGTGTCTAGAATAAAACCTCATCCTCCCTCCCAGGTCTTGACTGTGGCTCTATGGTGAGGCCCTTAAGAGGTCAGACCTTATCCATAAGGGACCCAAATGCAGAGTTCATTATCGCCTATTCCCTCTTCAGAAGGCAGAGCAGCCAACATGGGCTCCAACTCTCCAGAGACAGTGTGCTCTTTGGATGTGTTTCGTTCCTCTCCTAGGCCTCACACCACTGGGCATGGGAGAAAAGGGTATGAGGTCAAAGGAGAAAAAAAGAACTGAACCAGAATTCAGGCAAACAGGGAACAGGCTGTCCAAAAGAATGGGCTTTGGGGGAACGTGGCACACAGACCAGCTGTGACCCCAACTTTCACATTGATGGGTGAAGAACAGGTGGGAGGTAATGAAATCAGATGAGGTGGGAAGGAAGGCAAGCTCCTTGGAGTGTTAAGTCCCTGGAGGTCTTTGCCTCTCCCACAGGGGCCAGCCAGGGGCCTCCCAGTGCAGGAAGGCCCTAGTACTTGTACCTATAGCCTAGCCTGCTGGCATGTAAGTCTGAGCTCAGCCCATTAACCCTTCCTTTCTCTGCTTCTAGGGGCAGGAAGAGGGGCATGACCCCTTGGGCTTTCCTAGTCCTCTTCCAGCTCCAGGGGCAGAGCTGAGACCCCAGAATCAGTGCAGTGATCCTGTCCATTCCAGTGAGAAAAAGGAGAGTGTAGCTCAGCTTGGGGGCTGCACATCACACACATGTCCCCCTAGGATGGGCATGAGACAGAAAGGTCCTGGATCTGTCTCAAGTCATAGAAGTCCTCGCAGAGAACAGTGCCCCAGGGTGAGCTGCTCTGGGTGCTGGTCCTGCCTGGGAGTGAGTCAGGTCATGTACCGGGTGATGGCACGGAGGGCGTAGAGCAGGGCGGCTTGCATGCGGGCCTCGAGGAGCAGCAAGTTCACATGAACCTGGGGCACAGAACAAGACTTGCTTGACAAGGAATCCATAGCCCTCCCAGGCTACCAGCTCCCTCCCTGAGCACTCATCCATCCTTCTCATGAAGATGCCCTGTCCTTTGCTAAGATTCTGAGAGTTTGGTGCAAAGACTGCTGAAGAATTTCCCTCTCATGACTAATCTCTTTATCCCACAAATCTGAAATTAAGAGCTACCACTAACTAACACCCCAGCAAGATCAAGTGTTTACATGTTTACATACACTGCCTCATTTTATCCTCCCAACCACTTTGAACTGCAAGCAGTTTTTTTTTTTTTTTTTTTTTTTTAAACTTTTTGGTTTGGTTTGGTTTTGCTTTTAGTTTCTTTGAGACAAAGTCTCATCTATCCA
>NW_008350771.1:1627033-1681925 GCF_000622305.1 Nannospalax galili
TGTTTTATGTTTTTTAATACCCGCTCCCTTTTTTCCCCCCCCCCTTTTAAAGGGAAGGGAGTTTTTTTTTTTTTTTTTTTTTGAGACAGGGTCTCCCTGTAGACCAGGCTGGCCTTGAACTCAAGAAATCTGCCTGCCTCTGCCTCCCAAGTGCTGGCACTAAAGGTGTGTGCCACCACTCCCAGTTAGTATTTCTTTTCATTATAAAGACAGAAAAGCTCAAAGACACAAAGTAACTTGCTCAAAGTCACATTGGCTCCCAAGTGAGTGCTCAGATTTGAACCTAGGTCTGCTAAGCTGCCACTGAAGACATTGTGTGAAACAGGCACCTGGATGCCCAACTAACTGACAGGTGAGTAAATGGGGTCTCAATCACACAGTGGTATGGGCTTAACCCAGGACAGAAGTCCAGGTGTCCTGCCTGACAGCACAGATTCACGTCAGAGCCCCTCACTGGATTCTGCTCTTGGCTCCTTCACTGGCTGGACCTGCTTCCACTCCCACCTGGCCCCCACCTTCTCTGAGTGGCGGAAGTGCCTCCAGAAGAGGTTGTACATTCTTCGGGTAGTCTTCTCTGGGTAGCAGGCCACCGTCTTGATATAGACCTTGAGATTCCGCTCCAGGAGCTGGTTTACCTCCCCGTAATCGTAGTCATCGTATCTGATGGAAAGACCCCAACAGCATTACTCATGCCCCACAAGTGGCTCACCTCCTCTACTCTCACCCTACAGAAGGAGGAACAAAGAGTGGCGAGAAAAGCCAGATGGTAGGAAGCAACGGGAAGCCTGGTTCTTTTTAGAAAAACAGTTGGTCTCATATGTCATAGGCTGCCAGACTTGGAGAGGACCACTCTGAGTGACATGGATGGTGGGCATGCTGCATTGAGCTATGTGCCATGTGGGCATGTAATCATGAATCTTCAAAACTATGTTTCTGTGATATATAATGTACTGTGCCGATCAACCCCACTTTACTGAGATTAGGAGAATTGAAGTCACCAGCCATACTCAGCAGGGAGTGATTTTCAAAGCCAGACTCTATCTGACTCAAAGGCCAAAGTGACCATTCTACAGTAAAGGACAGGAAGGTGGAGGGGATCAGTGCGTATTTATCCAGAATGATGTGGATAAGAGCAAAAAGGAGCTGGCGCTGATTTTACAGGAGGGCAAACTAAGTCCTAGAGAAGACAATCAGCTTGTTCAAAATCAAAAAACAAGGTGGGGACAAGTCTAGAAACCACCTTTTACTCCCTAGTTCAGAACATGTATTTGTACATTTAAAAAAGAAGAAGGTAGGGTCTGGCTTGGTAGCAGATGCCTTTAATTCCAGCACTTGGGAGGCAGAGGCAAGCAGGTATCTGTGAGAGGCTAGCCTGGTCTACATAGCCAGTTCTAGGCCAGCCAGGGCTACATAGTGAGACCCTGTCTCAAAAATCAAAACAAAACAAAAAGAAAATACTTGACAATACTCAGAGAAGATGATCTCATGAGGGCTTTATTTTTATTTTAGTTTTTTTTTTTTTTTTTTCAGAGAGGGTATCATGTAGCCCAGCTGGCCTCAAACTTGCTATGTAGCCAAGGATGCCCTTGAATTCCTAACCCTCCCATCTCTGCTTCCTCAGTGCTGGATAACAGGTGAGTCACCACACCCAGTTTTCCTGGATGAATTTTTTGTTCTTTTCTGTCACATATGCTTGCTTTATTTTCTATAAATCAAGTGATCTGTTTCTCTTAAAAAAAGTTTTTTTGTATACTTTATTTTGCCTGCATGTACGTAAGTGCACCATATGTATGTAATGCCACAGATGTCAGAAAAGGGCATCAGATCCCCTGGAGCTGGAGTTACAGCCAGTGTGGGTGCTAGGAACCACACTAGTGTTCTTAATCTCTGAGCCATCTCTACAGTCCCAATTTGTTTCTTGACAAACATCTAACATTTCCTTCCTTCCTTCCTTCCTTCCTTCCTTCCTTCCTTCCTTCCTTCCCTCCCTCCCTCCTGAGGATTTTCCTGTGTAGCCTAGGTTGGCCTCAAACTAAGGCCAACAAAGGATTAAATAGTGTGCACCACCACACCCAGCTCAAATTTATGGTAATCCTGCCTTAGCCTCCAAAGTACTGGGATTACAGACAGAGGTGTGTACCACTATACCTGGCATCAATTTATTTTTTTCTTTTTCTCTCTCCTTTTAATACTGTTTGAGAGTTGTAAACATTTATACAATGAATTTTAATCGTTTTCACCCCAATTCCCCTCTTTCACCCCCCCCATCTCCTACTAAAACCTTTTTTCCCAACAAGTCTTCCTCTGACTTTGATGTTTTTTTTGTGTGTGTGACCTGCTGAGTTTAATTACAGCTTCTTGTTTGAGTGTGGGTGGGAGGTTATTTACTGGAACAAGGGCAACTTATCAGCAGCTAAACCACTATAGAAAATGACACCCCTTCACCCAACGACCTTTAACTGCCAGTAGTCCCTCAGGGCGTGGACCTCATGGCTCCTCCCCATCCATGATGAAATGGCCATAGGTCTTGTGCAGACCACCTCAGCTGCAGTGAGTTCATGAGTGCAACAGCCAGGTCATGTCCAGAAGCTGTGTTTTGGGGGTCTATCTCCCTATCCTCTGGTTCTCACATTCTTTTCACCCCATCTTCTTTGATGTTCCCTGAACCTTGGAGATTCTTAAAAATTATTACTTATGTATATATTTATTGGTATTATTGTTTATGTGGGCATGAGTGCCACAGCATGCATGTATGGAGGTCAGAGGGCAGATTTGTGGAATGAGTTCTCTCCAGATTGAATTTAAGCACCTTTACTTGCTGAGTTATTTCACAGTCCCATCTAATTTTTCTTTCTTTCTTTTTTTTTTGAGACAGGGTCTCCCTATAGCCCCACCTGTCCTGGAACTCATTATATAGACCAGGCTGGCCTTGAACTCAGAGATCTCCTGCCTCTACCTCCCAAGTGCTGGGACTAAAGGCGTGCACCACCATGGCCAGCTCCAACCTAATTTTTCAAATGGAATAACCAATACAATTTCCACTATGCTGTAAAAGAAAGAGAAAGAAGCTGGGCTTCGTAAATCCCAGGACTCAGGGGGAAAAGGTAGGTAGACCTCTGTAAGCTTGATGCCAGCAGCCTGGTCTACATAAGAAAAACCCTGTCTAAAAACGAAAAAGAGAGAGAGTGAGAGCACCAGGTATGATAGCTCACACCTGTAATCCTAGCATTTAGGAGACTAAATTAGAGGGACTGCTGTGAGTTCAAGGTCAACCTGGGCTAGAGTGAAAACTTGCCTCAAAAGAAGGGGGGTGGGGCTAGAGAGACTGTTCAGTGGTTAAGAGCACTTGGTTCAGTTCCCAGCACCTACATGGTGGCTAACATTCATTCTTAACTCCAGTTTCAGGGGATCCAATGCTTTCTTCTGACCTCCATGGTTATTGTACAAATGTGGTGCACTTACATACATGCAGGCAAAACACTCATACACATAAAATAAAAATAAATAAAATAAAAAATTCAGACTGGGTGTGGTGTTGCATGCCTTTAATCCCAGCCATCAGGAGGCAGAAGCAGGCAGATTTCTATAAATCTGAGGCTGGTCTACATGGTAAGTTCTAGGCCAGTCAGGGCTACATCGTGAGACCCTGTCTCAAAAAATGTGTGTGTGTGTGTATGTATACACACACATACACACACACACACACACACACACACACATATATATATATATCTTAAAGACAAATAATTTTATTTTATTTGGGGAATTTATCTACAAGAACATGTGTGAAAGGTTATAGGTCTGACACCCCCAGCAGGCAGAGGTGCTGGCCCACACCAGGGAGGCCAGAGAAGCAAGGAGAATCACAAATTGGAGTAAACCTACACAGCACGAGTCGGCCTCAAAATCAAAAGTAAAATAAGTAACAACAAAAAAGAAAAACCAACCCTACAAACAACCTACCTACTCAACAGGAAATGTCATACCAATTTTTAAAAACTTCCTCAAAAATCAGGAAAAGAGTGAGTGGGCCAGCAAGACGGCTCAGTGCGTACAGGCACTTGTCGCCAAGCCGATGACCTGAATTTGACCTCTCAGCTCCACAAGGTGGAGAGAACCAACTTCCACAAGCTGTCCGACTTCCACATATGTGCCATGGCATGCACTTGTACATATACACACTAAAATAAATAAATGTAATTTTTAATCAGAAAAGATGTAACAACTAAAATAAAAAATTTAACTCACCATACTACACTGTATAGAGATAACCACTATCAAATATTTTAGTGTATAGCTTTCTACACATTTTTCTCGGCACACAGAAGCATTTCAGTAAAAAAGGAACAGAAAGACTGGATGACAGCCAACTTTTTTTCTCAATACAATCTGAACTTTTCCCCATGAAAATAAAAATAGGTCTCTACTGTAATTTTCCTTCAGACTGAGAGATCTGCCTCTCAGGTGCTGGGACTAAAGGTGTGCACCACCATGCCATCATCACCTAGTCTTTTTAAGCAGGGGTCTCACAAAGCCCAGGCTGGCCTCAAACTCTCTATGTAGCTAAGGCTGGCAGTGAACTCGTAACCCTTCTCCCAAGTGCTGGGATCACAGACATGCATTGACATGCCTAGCTCTATTCTTTGTTTTTGTTTTAAGAAAGGGTCTTTCTTGCTTTGTAACCAGACTGACCTGGAACTGTACATCCTAGGTTGAATTAGCTTATTTTATTATTTAAATCTTTTTTTTAAGTTTTTTTTTTTTTCTCTTTTTGTCTTTTTGAGATGGGGACTCCCTATAGCCCCAGCTGTCCTGGCAGAGATGACTGAATCTAAACCTTTGACACACATAGTAGGTAAGCACTCTACTCCCGAGCTACATCCCCAGCCCTCAATTGTAATCTTTAAGAAAAATGTTGGGGCTGGAGAGATGGTTCAGTGGTTAAGAGCCCTAACTGCTCTTGCAGAGGACCCGGGTTTGATTCCCAGCACCCACATGGCAGCTATGAACTCTAATTCCAGGGGAATCTGACACTCTCTTCTGACCTCTGCAGCACTGCATGACACGGGTGCACTCACATACATGCAGGCAATACACTCATACACATAAAATAAAAATAATAAAAAAAAAGAAAAATGTAATAGTTCGCTGAGTGGATATATCATTATTTAAAGTCCTCTGCTGATGACTGTCTATGTTGTCCTTAAGATGTGCAGAGCCAGCCAGGTGTGGTGGTGCAAGCCTTTATAGTCCCAGCACTCGGGAGGCAGAGGCAAGCGGAAATCTGTGAGTTTGAGGCCAGCGTGGTCTACACAGTGAGTTCCAGGCCAGCTGGGACTATAGGGAGACCTTGTCTCAAAAAGACAACAACAAAAAGATGTGCCAAGGCAGGGGTGGTGGCACACACCTTTAGTCCCAGCACTCGGGAGGCAGAGGCAGGCAGATATCTGTGAGTTTAAGGCCAGCCTGGTCTACATAGGGAGTTCCAGGACAGCTGGGGCTACAGGGAGACCCTGTCTCAAAGACCAAAAAAAAAAAAAAAAAAAGAAAAAGAAAAAAGATGTGCTATTTTGAAATGTAAACATGACTATATGTAGTGTATACATGTATGCACATTTATGTATGCATTTGTGTAGAGGTGTGTGAATACACACATGCATACACACACATATATTTATACACACACACATATTTATACACACACACACACACACATAAATCCAT
Organism: Nannospalax galili; assembly: GCF_000622305.1. Lineage (NCBI taxonomy): Eukaryota > Metazoa > Chordata > Mammalia > Rodentia > Spalacidae > Nannospalax > Nannospalax galili. Next base: position 1,632,758 of record NW_008350771.1, read on the forward strand.
AGTTGAAGGGCCTGGTGGAGCAGGCCTGTAAGCCTAGCACTCAAGAAACTGAGGCAGGAGGATTGTCAAGTATTCAAAGTCAGCCTAACCACATGGGAACTTCTAGGATAGCCTGGTATAGAGAGAGATTCTGTCTTAAAACACCAAAGAAATAAAATTACATAAAATAACATAAAATAAAAAAAGAGTGCTTATCTGGCATACACGAGGCCCTGGGTTCAATTTTCAGTATCAAATAAGGAAATAAAATAAAACAAAATCCAGTTGTCTCTAGTTTCATTTATATTTATAAAGTTTAAACAATGAACATTCCTATCAGTTTTTCAACTTATAAAAACATAAACTTGATTTAAAAAATAGTACAGCTAAGAAAAGAAAAAGAAAAAAACGAGGAAAATAACAGAGAGCTTAGAGGAAAGACTTGTAGCACAAACATGCCTGGAACGAGGGGACATGTGCTCACCTGATACCAAAGACACAGTGGATGTAGTTCCAGATAGCCCTGCGGAGCATGGAGGTGTCCACACCACTATGCATGGCGATGGTGTTGTAGGTGAGGCTGTAGGCTGCCTGGAACTTCTCGTCCAGCAGCTGTCCTCCCTCAGGGTAGAGCCGCTGAATCAGCGAGTAGCCATGGTCTTCCCAGGTATAATCCTGAGGAATGAGGAAAGAGGTCAGTAAGTAGTTGGCCAGAGATCTGTCCTCTGGATTCATACCTCAGCACTCCACAGTTCCTTCCCTGAACCACAATCTGACACACTGCGTGCTCTGAGCCTGAGAAGCCAATGAGGATGTACTTGGATGATGACCTTCTCCTGGAATCAGGACCTTCGGAACTTAGGATGCAGATGAGACCTTTGAGGTCTTTACTGTCTTCATGGGCTTTATAGCCATTCAAGTCGTTTGCCCCTGTTTATACGCAAATCAGTGCAGCCAGCTTTACCTGGGCACGGAAGGTAGGGGGTGCCTGTGCTCCTCGCCGTGTGAAATCTTCATATCCAAAAGTGGGATCCTCCACAAAGCAGAGCATGTCTGGGCGTGGAGAGGGCTCCAGGATGTCCGCTGCGGGCCATGTCAGAAAGAGGTGACAGTGAGCCAAGGTGCAGAGCACACCAGGCTCATTTCCTGATTAATCATCAAAAAGGGGCATGGGGAGGTACAGTAGAGGCCAGAGTGAGTCGCTCTCCACAGTAAGTGGGTGAAGAATTTTAGTTGGAGTCTCACCTGGGGAGGATGTGACTCAGGCCCTATGCCCTCCACAGCTCCCCCTGTCCCCTAGCAGTAATAGTGGCAGCTCTACAGAGTGGCTCACCCTGGGAAAGGCTCTGAGCTTTGCCTCATTTACCTGACACACCAATTCTGAAGCCCTGAAAGGCTAACGAAGCAAAATTCAAAGCCAAATCTGAACCCAAGGCCCATGCTCAGAACCTCTTAAGGAAAGCTGAGCAGTGGCTGCCTCTGGAGTGATGCATGGAGGTGTCTGCTCCCATCAGAAATGGGACTGGAATGCCTGGGACTGTGTACCTGATGGGGTCACCAGAAGGCTCTCTGACTTCTCCAGCTCAAAGCGGTTCTCCATCTCCTCCTGGGATGCTCCCTCATCCCGAAGCAGACTCTCCTGCAGCTGTCTCATGCGTTCCATCAGAGCTTCCACGTCCCGGGCTGCTTCAAAGCCCTGTAAGGAGGGACCCAGTGATCACCACCCATTCTTCTCTTCCAGGCCCTCTGGAAAATTCCACTCAGACTTCCCACACACCAGGCCTTCCCAAAGGATCAAAAAGAACTAGGTCAGGTTGGGTGTGATGATGCACACCTTTAATCCCAGCACTCAGGAGGCAGAGGCAGGTGGATCTCTGAGTTTCAGGCCAGCCTGCTCCATAGTGAGTTCCAGGCCAGTCTGAGCCACAGAGTGAGACCCTGCCTCAAAAGCAAAACAAATAAAATTAAAAAAAAAAAAAAAAAACTCAAAGCATTCCCAAATAACTATCTGCAACTCTAGCTCCAGAGGATCCAACACCCTCTTCTGGCCTCTGCAGACATTACATGCATGTGGTGCACTTACATACACGTAGGCAAAACACTCACACACATTTAAAAAAAAAAAAAAAAAAGAAAAAAATCAAACCCCAAACGAAACAACACAGCTGACTGTGATACTTTACTCACTCCTCACAACCACTGTGACTAGGGTCTTTACCCCATGTAACAGATAAGGAAACAACTTTTCTATGGCCTCTCCTGTGGAGAAGTGGGGAAACAATAGCTTCTATCTAGCCCAGGACCACAGGCCACACCAGCTTCCTCTACCACCAAGACCCAGGATGGTGACTTACCCCAGAGTTGTTCAATGGGTCTCCACTGGGGGGGCTGCCTTGTTCACTAGGGGGTGAGGGTGCCTGGGGAGCAGGGTTGCCCTCTGCATCTCCCTCAGGAAGGATTCCACAGCCAAACACGAAGGAGGACAGCGAGTGGCAGTGGCTGAGCAGGACCAGTGCTTGGATGAGCTCAGCCAGGGACCAGCTGTGCTCACCAGTCTTCAATAAGGCCTAGAGGGGAGGAAAGGCCAGCTGCTTAGTGACTGCCCCTGGGCTGTCCCAGCACAACCCCTGGGCTTCCTGAGCGTCCCCAACTCTTTACCCACTGCACCTGGATATGATCCTTGGTGATGAGCCAAGGTCGATGTGCCAGTAACTTATTAATCTCGCTGAGTTTGCGCAGCTTCTCGGGGGCCCGGTGGAGGCCCAGCAGCCATTCAGGGTCACCACCAGTCTGCAGGAACTCAGCCATGTGGGAGCCCACCAGGTAAGAACACTGGTGGCGGGCAGCAGCCTGTGAAAGGAGTTGATAAGCCTGAGTCACCCTCTTCCTGTGGCCCATTTGGATGGGTCCCTTTGGGATCAATGAGGCAGAAAATCTAGATTCTAGCTCCAGTTCCACCACCAGCTTCAGGTTATCTGGTCCCTCTGCACCTCAATTTGCTAGTCAGCCAAGTACATACTAAAGATGCCTCTCCTTAAAACCTCAAATTCTATGGATGTCATCCCATAAAGTTAGGCTTTCACTCCTCATCTATGCTATCAACTCAGGAAGCTCCAGCAAAGAAATGAGGATAGAAACATCATCTGGCCACCCCTGCAAGCGTCAGACCCGGACAAGCTCACCATGATGGCAATGTAGTGGCGCCAGGAGCTGGCCAGGGGCCCATCCGTGTGCAGCAACAGGTAATGCAGGCGCCAAAAGCTGCTAAGGTAGTCGGGGTGCAGACCCATCACCACTGCCAGGTTGTCCACTCGCCCTGAAGACATTAGAGCCTCCAGCCCCAGGTGCTGCTCCAGGCTCTCAGCCCCTTCCCGAAGGACCTGTCAAGCAAAGAGAAGAGCATGGGTTCACACTCCTGCCCTCCCCAACACAGACCAACATCCTCTCTGAACACCACTGCATCCAAAAGAGGAAACTGATTAAACAAACACTTAATAGGCACCTTAAGTTTACTATGTGTCAAGAGCTATTCAAGTACTTTATATATATATAAACTCAAGCCTCAAAACATCTAGGAAATTAGAATTCTATTTTTCTCTATTTTTATTTAGCTTTTTAAATTTATTTATTTATTTATTGCCAGGTATGGTAGCACATGCCTTTAAGCTCAGCACTTGGGAGGCAGAGGCAGGCAGCTCTCTGTGAGTTCAAGGCCAGCTTGGTCTACATAGTGAGTTTCAGGCCAGGGAGACCATGCCTCAAAAAGGCAAAAAAAAAAAAAAAAATCATTTATTTTTATTTTTATTTTATGTGTATGAGTGTATTGCCTGCCTGTGTGTAAGTGCACCCTTATCACGAAATGCCTGAGGAAGTCAGAGAGGATGTTGGATTCCCTTGGAACTAGAGTTACAGATGATTGTTAGCTGCTATGTGGATCCTGCGACTGGAACCCAAGTCCTATGTCATTGTTCTCAACTGCTAAGTCATCTCTGCAGTCCCTATTAATGAATTAATTTTCATTTCAGTGCTGAGGATCAAACCTAGGGCCCCACTCATGCTCAATAAGCACTCTACCACTGAGCTACATTCCTAGCTCCTTTTTCATTTTTAGACATAAAAACTTAGGCACAGAAATTATAAAGAATGGTTGCTGGGGAATGCTTAGCCTAGGCCTTAGGTTCAGTCCCTGGCCCTAGAAAAAAATGTAGTTCCTCCTGCCTTCATAGAATTTCTATTCTAATACAGCAAATGCATACAACTACAGAGGGCAGGGGGTAGGTACAAAACAGTTCACATCACATTTCCTGAATGTTTTCTCCACACCATGTCTCATGAACAGCTTTTGCTATTTAACCTCATTGAATTTTTTTTTTTAAGACACGGTCTCATGTAGCCCAGGCTGGCCTTAAACTCACTATGTAGCCAAGGGTGATCCTGAACTTTTGATCCTCCTACCTCCACCTTTCAAATGGTGGAATTATAGGCATGTATCATCATGGCTAGTTTATGTGATGCTGGGGATCAAACCCACACTAGACACTCTATCAACTGAGCTAACTGAGCTACATTACATCCCAGCCCCTCTTCCTCCCTCCCTTCTTCCTCCTCCTCTTCTTCCTCTTCTTTTGTGGTACTGTGTACTGAACCCAGGGCCTTGTGCATGCTAGGCAAGTACTCTACCACTGAGCTACCTCTCCAGCCAATATCCTTGGATGTTTGAACTAATCCTGTAAAGTGAATACTATTATTTTCCCTCATTGACAGATGAAAACACTTTATCTGCTTAAGGCCACAGATCTGATAAATGACAGAAATGGGATTCAAACCCAGATGAACTCCAAGGCCTACTTCTTTCTTTTACTATAAAAGAGTCACTATTTATAAGTGAAAAAATACAAGAGGAGGAGAAAATGTAGAATTTAGATATTTGTAGGCAGGCCATCAACCATTTGGCCTATCTATGTAGGAGACCACAGTTTGAGGCCAGTCTAATCTACACAGTGAGTTCTAGACAAGCCTGGACTATTGGGGGAGAACATCCCAAAGCCAAAAAACAGAAAATGGAAATTTCATCCCTATACAATGAAGACTTAAGTGAGCAATCAACTTTTCAGTTCTTCTATATGTGTAATCTGAAGGTGTCCCACCACTCCCACATACTGGAACATAAACTCTGTGAGCCTAGAACTCACTATGTAGACCAGGCTGGTCTTGAACTCTCAGAGATCTGCCTGTCTCTGCCTCCCAAGTGCTGGGATTAAAGGCAAATAACTATCTCTTAAATGAATGAATCAATGGGGTCTAGACGGATGTATCTTAATGGTGAAGCACTTTCCTAGCATGGATGAGGCCCTAGATTTGATGCCTGGCACAGCAAAAAAATTAATTAAAAAATAAAGCAAATAGGTAACAATGGATCGGGTATGGTGGCTCACACCTGTTATCCCAGCACTGGGGAGGCTAAGGCAGGAAGATCATGAGAATTTGAGATCAGTTTGGGCTATAAAGTGAATACTAGGCCAGCCTGGTCTGCAGAGTAAGACCCTAACTCAAAACCAAAGTAATGCCGGGCATGGTGGTGCATGCCTTTAATCCCAGCACTCAGGAGGCAGAGGCAGGCAGATCTCTGTGAGTTCAAGGCCAGCCTGGTCTACATAGTGAGTTCCAGGACAGCTGGGGCTACAGGGAGACCCTGTCTCAAAGAGACCAAAAAAAACAACAAAAAAAAAACCAAGTAACAATAAAATGAATGGATGAACTGATCCTGGAGAGGAAGGATATCTCTACTGTATTGTAAAGAAACAAATAAGCTTTAAACTCTGACCTTGTACTGAAAATACAGTAATGATCTCTTCTGGGGGAAAGGTAGAGATGAGAGATCTCTCTCTCTCTCTCTCTCTCTCTCTCTCTCTCTCTCTCTCTCTCTCTCATCTTAAAATTTGTGTGTATTGGGAGTGTCTCTGACTCTTTCTCTATATCTCTGCTGGCTGGCCTGTTACACCCTAGGTAGCCTAAGCTAGTCTCAAACTTGTGGCAATCTGCCCATCTCAGTTTCCCAGAACTAAGATCACAGACGCAAGCTACCATGCCAAATCAGACCAGGAATTTCTGTAGCACTGGAAATGTAAAAATACTTTTGACACAGAATCTCTTGTTATATATGCCTTTTTATAAGTGGTCGAGGTCATGGGTGAGTGATATACAGAACAATTTCTATCTAAAGAAAACACGCCAAAAAGATTAAAAAAAAAAAGAAGAAGAAAAGAAAAGAAGCAGGCATGGTGGCATATCCCTTTAATCCCAGTACTCAGGAGGCAGAGGCAGGTGGATTTCTGTGAGTTCAAAGCTAGACTGGTCTACAAAATGAGTTCCAGGCCAGCTGGAGCTTCAGGGAGATCCTGTCTTAAAAAGGTTAAAATAAAATAAAATAAAATAAAAATAATAATAATAATAATAATAATAATGATGATGCATTGGTCTAGAATCTAAAGTTTGGCTATTTATATCATTTTTTAATTTTATTTATTATTTTTATTTTATGTGTATGCATGTATTGCCGGCATGTAGGTAAATGAACCCGTGTCGTGCAATGACCACAGAGGGCAGAAGAGGCTGTGGGATCCCCTGGGACTGGAGTTACGGACAGTTGTTAGCTGCCATGTGGGTGCTAGGATTCAAACCCAGGTCTTCTGCAAGAACAACCAGTGTTCTTAACTACTGAGCCATCTCTCCAGCCTCTTATTTATATCATTTTATCTTTCTGAACCTAATCCTTCCTAGAAAATGAGGCTGAGAACAACTGCTGAAGAGTAGTTTTGTAGAATTTAATGAATCAGGAATGGGGAAAGATATCTTCAAAACTATAAATTAAGGGACAAAAAAAGCTCCTTATCCACCCATGTACCATGTCTTTCTTCCCAGGGACCAAAGAATTCTTACCTCTTTCAAACTTACCTCCTCTACTGGGATGAAGGCACTGGGCCCTCGAGGGCCTCGCCGAATCGGGACATTCCTCTGCTCCTGTGGGGAAACACATGGAGGTTAGTTGGCAGAAGAAAGGAGGATGCAGAGGGCTGTGATCTCTCCAGCTTGCTCCTCTAGCCCTGAGCTGGTACACTGAACTTCTAAAAGCACCTTTCTGGAACACCCTGCATGGAGGACCGGGGGAAGATTTTTACCTATTAGATGGGTAGCTAATGGGTAAGCAAGAAAGGCTCATAGAAAATGACCTGTTCAGGAACTGAGAGGAACCCAGGAGCCCCTGCATGGTTGGGTGGGATGGACCCTGAGAAAGGAAATATACAGCCTCTCTCTCTCTCTCTCTCTCTCTCTCTCTCTTTCTCTCTCTCCACCCCTCTCTCCACCTACCTTCCTTGCCTCCCTCCCTTTCTCCAGTGCTGAGGATGAACTGAGGCCTCATGCCTAGCATGCTGGATACATTCTGCCACTGAGCTGTACCCACAGCCCTGCAAATGGTTACTTTAGACTTTCCTCCACATATCACAGACGATCTCTACTCTGTGCCTCACCAACTATTGTCTCCCTGCCTCCACCACCCTGCTCTCTCCTATTTATCCTCTACCCCTCTACCCAGCAACTAGATTAACTTTTAGTGGCCTAGGCCCACACCCCTCCCACTTCTCACAGGTCACCCTTTTTAGAACCCTACAGTCCTTCAAGGTCTAGGAATATTGTCTGGCCCTCATCTGTGACCCCACTATTTCCAGTGTTTTTGCTTATACAAACACTGTCCTCTAATGGCCTCTTTTAAGTCGCTCTACTCCCAGATCACATTTTGTGGTGAGCAGGGCCAGGTCATTCATTCTGCTCTCTGAATGAAAATAGAGAAAGCGGAGATGCGGAGGAGGGAACCAAAGCAGGGTGTAAGGCTGGTAGAGACAGCTATCAGCACTTGAATATATTTGAGTCAGAACCACATATTCACTAAAGCAGCTTCTCCTATTTCTAGATATGTGGTCTGGGAGTACACAAATTTATTTATTTGCTTATTTTGTATCAGAGTGGTGTTCTCCAAACTGGCTTTGAAATAATTTATCCAAATAACAACCATGTCTTCCCTACAAAGAGATGGAGTCCCCCAGTCCTCCTTTTCCCATTAAGATCCAGATTTAGGAGGTTGGAGAGACGGTTCAGAGGTTAAGAGAACTGGCTCCTCTTCCAGCGGTCCTCGGTTCAGTTTCCAGCACCCAAATGGTGGCAAACAACTGTCTGTAGCTCCAGTTCCAAGGGATCCAATGCCCACTTCTGCCTCCACAGGCATTACACACACATGGTGCACTTACATACATACAGACAAAACACTCATACATATAAAATAAGCAAATTAAAAAAAAAAAAAAAGACTTTGTACTCGCCAATGTATGAGGACTCAAAACTGTAATTGAACCTTTTTTTCCTTCAAGTGGCCAAAAGTTTCCTAAAAGAGAGGCAGACCTCTAGGGGTCCAGAAGATGACAACGAAAAGAAATAGGTAGGTCCTGGGAACCTGTTCTTCGTGACCTTGTGTGACTCTGGTAAAGTTACTTAGGCTCTCTGGGTCTGAATCCTGAACAAAGGGGGCTGGGTTGACTGCTCCGGCCTCTTTCAACTCATACTTCTAAGAGGTGCCAGGCTAGGCTGGTCAGAGGACATGTAGAAAGCTTCCCTTTCAGCTTCCCTCCTCCCTAACTTGAGAAAATGCCCAACAGCTCTGTCTGAGAGATAAGAACTGCTGACTCCACAGATGGGGCCTCCCTCTCACCGGGACCTGCCGGCAGCCAGAAAACTGTAGCAGGGCTAGATTACCTGTAATACCAGCACTGGGGAAGTAAAGGTGGGAGGATCAGGAGCTTGAGGCCAACCCCAGCTACATAGTGAGGTGCTGTTACAAAAAAGGGTGGGAGGGAGTGGGATATGCAAATATTAAAATTCAAAGCTGAAAAAATAAAATTAAAAAAGAAAACCATAGCAGTGCTGGAGGACAAATGGAGACCATAGGGCCCCAGCAGATGTGCTGGGAGGGACAGGGAACAGCCTTGGGCATCATCTCAGTTCAGAAGTCTGGCCCAGCTGTCAAAGGAAGGAAATGAAACCTTAAGTGATACTCTTCTTGACCAATCAGCATTTCCCAGCAAAATTTACAATAATAATATTAATAATAATGTAGAGTATAATTAAAGATAGAAGCTTTGGGGGTTGGAGCTATAGCTCAGTGGTAGAATGTTGCTATAGAGAGAGCTAAAAGCATAGTTCAGTAGCAAAGCAATTGCCTAGCACACACACTCACAAAAAAAAGTCAGGCAGTTTTTGACACAAACTGCCTGAACTCAATTGATAGCTCCACACACCATTTAGCCATGTGAGCCTCAGTTGTCTCACAGAATAATGGGACTTTCACTGGGTAGTCATGAGGATTTAATGGGATTTTGTTACACAGCTTAGCTCAGCACCTCCATCAGGGTAAGCACTTAATAAAAGTCCCCTGTCATTAACTTCATTGTTCCTTCAAACAAGGGTCTCTTGGCCCAAGCAGTACATTCAAATCCTTTTGTGAAGTTTTTTTTTACAAATTGAAATCAAGGCCCCACTTTCAGCAATGTACATACAGACAGGTGAGGGCCATTAAGTTTGTGCCATTTACTGACTGCTCTCTCAGGTCCAAGGCAAGGTGCTAAGTGCATACCAGGGGAAAAGAGAAATAATTTGTTCATTTGACAATTTTTTTATAACTATATTGCAGGCAGTATGACTACAACGGTGAGAAGACAAAGTCTCAGCCTTCACATAATTTTAGATCCCAGGGAGAAAGGTAAACACATGGTGAACAGGAGTTCCAGTCACAGAACAGGGAATGAAACAGAGCAGAGTTGAATGACTGGGTGGGAGAGTGTGATATTTTTGTGTAAGAAGACAGGAAAAAGCACTGGGGAGGTAACCTGTGAGCTCAAAAGTAATTTGGAGAAGCAGCAGCAGAGTCCGTGAGGACACAGGGGACCAGTACTTCAGCCACAGGGAACACTGGGAAGTCCTGAACAAAAGACCAAGGAGCTAATCCATGGTTCCAATATTCTGAATACTTCTCTGACCCTGACATCAGGGAAAGTTCATGGGGAGCCGGGGGAGCAGGAGGAGCAGGAGGAACAGGGTCTCACTGCCAAGAGATGATACTACCAAATGGCACTCCTCTCCACCCCACTGGCCGAGACAGACAAGTCAATAATAATATCAAGTAATAATAACAATAGGTAACCTTTCCATTAGCTAAGCACTGACTTCACATGTACTTAATTATCTAGATTTAAAATTTTTTTATTTTATGTTTATAAGTGTTTTGCCTGCATGTAAGTGCACCTGTGCATGCAATGCCTGCAGAGGCCAGAAGAGGGTGTCAGATCCCCTGAACTGGAATTATGGAGGGTTGCTATCTCCCATGTGGGTGCTGGAATCTGGGTCCTCTGCAAGAGCAGCCAGTGCTCTTAACTGGTGAGCCATCTTTCCAGCCTTACCTAGACTTTTAAGGAGTTTGTTGTTTTGGGTTTTTTTTTTTAGTCTTTTTGAGACAGGGTCTCCCTGTAAACCCCAGTTGGCCTGGAACTCACTATGTAGACCAGGCTGGCCTTGAACTCAGAGATCCACCTACCCCTGCCTCTCAAGAGTGCTGGGAGTAAAGGCATGTGCCACCACACCCAGCTTTAAGGAGATTTCAAAAAAAAAAAAAAAAATGTGTGCGTGTGTGTGTGTCTATGCATGTGAGTGCAGGTGCCTGAAGAGGCCAGAGGCATTAGCTCCCCTGGAACTGGTGTTAAAGGCAGATAATAAGCTATCCCATATGGGTCCTGGGAATCAAGTGCTCTTAACCCCTGAGCCATCATCTCTCCAGGCCCTACTACCTAGACTTTAAGGTAGAAGCTACTCCTGGACCTTTACAGATAAGGAATAATGCTGGGGGGGGGGGGTTCAAGTCACTCTGGTCACTCAGCTAGGAAGGAGACAGGAGAGTGACTATAGGCCAGGTTCCTGCAAGTGTTGAAGGCATTCTCCACCCTCTAACCTTCTCAATGTTTCAGCAATCAAGACTTGTACACCTGGGGCCCACCAGGAACAAGAAGCTCCTTGTGTCTTCCCACAGCCCAGGAACCCACTACTCACACCTATCACAGGGATTCTCGCCTTGAGGGCACACACTGGATCCAGTTCCCTGTTGTGACCCAGAGTCTAGTACTGCACAGTCCAACAGAACAGTCTACAATGGTGGAGCGTTTTACACCTGTACTGTCTAATATGCTCCGTAGTCCTTAGTCATTCTTCCTGCCCCAGCATTTGAAATTTATACTACAGTATAAAAATCCTGAGTCTTCTGCTTTACTCAATTTGAATTTAGTTTAATAATTAATTTTGGGGGTTTTTTTTTTGTTTTGTTTTTTTGAGTCAGGGTCTCCACGTAGCCCCAGCTGGGTTTTGTAGACCTGGCTGGCCTCCATCTCACAGAGCTCAGCCTGCGTCTGCCTCCTGAGTGCTGGGATTAAAGGTGTGCATGGGCTACTATACCTGGCTTATTTTCGAGATGAGGTTTCACGATGAAGCCCAATTTGTCTTAAAACTTTCAATACTCCTGCCCCTGCCTTTGTGGTAACAGAGCTCATAGACATACCCTACTAATTCTAAATTCTGTTCTGTTGTTTTTGAGACAAGGTCTCACTTTGTCTCCCAGGCAGGTCTGGAGCTCATTATGTGGCCTTGAACTCATGGCACTCTTCCTACCTTAGCCTCCTAAGTGGGCGAATTACAGATGCGTACCTCACACCTGAGGTTACCAGCTTTAAATTTAGTCACATGTGTCTAGGGACTGCCATATTGAAGAGCACAGGTTATAAAGGCATGATTCCAAATACCCTTTAGAGATGAAGACCAGGGAAACCCAAAGGGGGCAAGTCACCTGTTTGTACCAGGCAATTAGAGAGCCAACAACAGAGGATGTTCCTGTATTTCCAACTGAGGGGATCACATGGGGCAGCAGGAACAATGAAGTCTGACAGCTCCCCAGGAGGGCTGACTAGGAGGTCTTTAGGCCAGCTGTGAAGAGGATAATCACCTCTGAGCTGGACACCCCATCCTCACTCAAGTGTTCATTAGACATTAACTTTTGTGTTAACCCAAGTGCTCCTACCCAGTTTCCATATAATTTTCATCAGTTTGGAGGTTATGGGGATTATTTTTGCATATAGGGAAAGATTAATGGTCTAAAAATTAAACAAATAGCTAATCTGCAATTTGAACCCAGGACCATCTAGCCTCTAAGTCTCTTTCCATTCCATCCTAACAACTTCTGGAAGTGGCACTAGACCCAGAGATTTGAATCCAGCAGTTTGACTTCCCAGAGTTCTGTCTGGCTGCATGAACCCCTTGGAGTAGCCCAGGCTTTGTTCCTGTTCTCTGGAGTCTGCCAGCCCCAGGGCTCAGTTACAAACACCTGCTAAATCATTTTGCCAGCTGGGAAGGACAGGCACTGTCCACCACCTGTCAGCTGAATTCAGATAGGTGTTTGGGTTTACACCTGAGGTGAAGACAGCACAAGCAGCCCCTGACCTCCACCAGCCTTGAGGGACAGGGAATGGAGCTACATATATGCATCCTGAACTGGGCCCCAGGTTAAGTGCTTTATCCCTTTGATCTCACAAGCACCTTAATTCCTCTCAGTTACCCCGAGGGAAAGAAACCTTGTTGTCCCTTTAGAGACTAGTAACCACAAAGCTCAGAGGATGAATCCTCTTCTTGACTGGCACAATTCAGATGGAACTTCAAAGACTGAACAGTTAGTTTACAAGGGCCAGTTAATTCAACTAGGGTGGATGATTGTAAACAGTTGCAAAGAACAGTGCCAGTGGCTGAAACTTGCAGGGTGTCACTAGTCCAGTGAAGACGACAGAAAAGAAAGGCCCAAGTTTCACAGGAATGGGCCCAAAGCTCCTCAAGGCAGAGGGGACTAGAAGGCAAAGAGACACCTGTGGTGGGAAAAGAAAAGCTTCCCTGAGGAAGTGATGCTTGAGGAAGTCATTCTAAAACCCAAAATGGCTTTGAAAATATACTACCTCAGACAAGAGTGAGCCCTTGGAACTTTCTGGAGATAGGCACATCTGAAGGTCTTGACCCTCTGAAAGGTGATCTGGAGTGAAAGGGAGTTGAGGGCACTGTACATCTGGCCCTTCTCTCCAGTCCTGAGCACAAGACTCTGTAAGACGGACACCCTATCTTCTCAGGATTCCACTTACAGCAGACAAGTTCAAGGTCATCTTTTCTTGAGAGAGTAGACACACTGAATACATTACCAGCTTTGCTCAGTACTGGAAAGTGACTTCCTAAAGCCTTGTAATCCCCAACATTCAGGAGGCTGAGACAGGAAGACTATCATGAGTTCAAGGCAAGCCTGAACTACAGCGTGAGATCCTATCTCAGAAGTGGGTGTTGGGAAGGGCTTCCTCTAAGGCCATTCTATCTCCCTAGATCCCTACCCAAGCAGTTGAGACTTTTCTCCCTAACAGCCACTGTGGGCAGAGGGATATGTAGGCTCTCTCACAGGAGGGGACAGGTCCCAGAGTCCTTTGAAAGGCTCTGGGGGTGGAGGTGGGGTGGGGATGTACACTGTGACAGTTTGGCAGAAGCTACCATTTTAAGTGCAATGACCACATCCTATGCAATAAATATGTCCAGGCTCTAAGCTTCCAGCTTCTGGCCTTTGCTTGTATTCTGAGTTAATTCTTCCAACAATCTCTTAGCGATACCATCAAATCACCATGAAAGAAACTGCAATCAGAGAAGCTGACCACTTGGCTAAGATAACACAGCAAGAAAGCGGAGGGCTGGGCCTGAAAACCAGCACTTGGCTCACCAGAATGCTCAGGTGCCCTCAGTTCAATACCAGCATTATTTCCATTTTTCACAAAAACAGACAAAGGTGAGGTAGGAGTGAGGAGTCATTTCTTCACATAGATCTGCTAAATCCTACTGAAGAAACCACCCACCACTGGTCAGAGAACCCTCAAAATCACTCAGCTGACACGAGCAGAGATTTTTCTCAGGGTCATCCACTTTAGGACTAACATGCCCGCCCCTTTCTAGTCCTAGCAATATACTTTCACGCTGTTCCAGGCTTGGAAAATAAAGAAAAGAGCAAAACCCCGTACAGTGCCAAGCAGTCTCCAAAATCCTAGACACATACAGGCCAAAAAGAATGAGATACTCCTCGGGGATAAGTGAAAGCGGCCTCACCCTCACTCATCCCCTTTTGAGCCTCGGTTTTCTCATCCTGCAAAATGGGGCTTTATTGTACAGTTTATATTTTGCTGGTTTGGTCAGAGACAAAACTCAGACCCTGGCATCTAGTAGGTGTTTAATAAATAACAAATGACGTTCATGATAGCAGCTGCTAGCGGGGAAGGGGCTGAGGTGTTTTTTTTTTTGTTGTTGTTGTTGTTTTTTAAGTCTAGCTTCATTCTTTGCCTCCCTGCAAAGCCCCTCTATGTTCTGCCCCGGAGCCAGTTCCAGCGAAACAAACTTCGAGGAACCCAGGCTATTTTAATAGGGAGCAAGCAGCACTAACTGGTAAATCTTCAGCCGTCAGGGCCAAGGGTCACCCACTCTCTCCCCCAGCTTTGACGGCTACCACCAGCCACCCCCCGCCCCAAAGCTTCCAGATCGAGGGTGCAGGTGGGGGCTGTGGAGGGGAATCGACCTTCGTGGACCAGCGCCAGGTGGCTTCAACTCCCTGCTAGGCGCAGTCCTAGCAGAAACCTATCCTAGAAAGAGCTAGCCGGGTGCCCGGCTCCGCCGGGAGGAAGGGAATCTGCGGAAGGGGGCGGGGAGGAGGAGTGGTCGGCTCGCTCCGGCCGGGATTTGCCTGGACTTGAAGACGCTCGCTCCACCGGAGCACAAACCCGGGAGAAGCCTCCAGAAGGCGTCCCCACTCATTGGCCAGGAGTCCGAGGGAGGCAGGGGAGGGCTCTGCAGCCCCCCTCCCGGGGTGGGGGGGAAGGGGGAGGAGAACAGGGCCCGAGAGGGGAAGGGAGGGAGGCCAGAGGCTGCAGTTGATGCAACCCTAGTCCTCGCTTACGTGCACCCCTCCCCTGCCCCGAGCCCGGGGGGTTGGGGGTTGGGGGGCGGCAGACTCATCTCGGGATAGCCGGGGGCTCGGGGAAGAGTGGCGTCGCTTGGCGGCTGCTTACCTCCGCTGTCTGCGGGCCGCCGACGCCGCCCCTGGCGAACGGCAGGTAGCCCTTGAGCTCGGCGCGGCACTCGGAGTCCGCCACGATCATGGTGTGCGCCAGAACCCAGGCGCGGCTGGCTGGTCAGCGACCCGGGGCACCCGAGGGGGGCGAAGGGGGCTGGGACCGGCGCGGGCAGGAAGCCCGGGGCTCGGGGTCGCTGGAAAACCGTGGGGTGTCTCTCGGGTTTGCAGGACGCTTGGGACGCTGAGAGCCGCGGCTGTCGTGCTGGACACTTCTTCTTGCAGTTGGGGACCCCGGAGGCCCTGGGTCGGCCGCGGCGCAGGGTTCGTCAGGGCCCTGAGTGCCTCGGAAGTCCGCAGTGGCCGGCGCGGCTCACGGAGCCGGCGCTGCTCAGCATCCCCAGCGCGGAACTGCCAGCGCTCACCGGGCTCTGACACCAGCGGCGCCGCTCAGCCCGCTGCGGTCCCCGGGGGAGGGCGGGGACACAAAAGCCCCTTCGGCGCAGCCAATCAGAGGCCTGTTTCCCGGGGAGGCGGGGGCGGCACCGCCCTCTGGAGACAACTAGGCGTCCAATAAGCGTGGAGAAGCGCTCGGGAACTCTGGGAGCTGTAGTTGGCTGCCTACAAATGCTGCAAACTTTTGCAAGAAGGGTTAGTCAGATCCCTGGCAATACCAGATGAGAGTGACAGCCCGTGGAGTCATTGGCGCATCCATGATGAAACGGGACTTCACGGAGCTGAGCCAGAGAGCCAGGTGTGAAATCCCTCCCTAATGACTTCTTCAGCTTTCCAGTTCCTGGAGGGACTGGTTAGGGTTGGGAGAGGTTGGGTTCAACCTTACCCAATTGTGTTAATTATAGAGCAAATACCACATATTTGGAGGCCAGAAGCCACCACCCTGTCCCCTCAGGCGAGGACTCCACTTCCAGACACGGGAAATCTGGAAAAGCCCTCACTCTTTGAAATGCCCTTGGCAATCTCCTATCCAAACTCAATCCTTATTGCTACAATTTCCCCTCTTCCCGTTGCTGTCTTGGTACCCTCAGGTCTGGCTTCCAACATAGAGGCCCTCCTCGAAACTTTATAGCAAGGTGTTGGACTGGGTCGATTCTCACTTCTCCCTCTGGCCACTCCTCTGACTCCTCTTTCTCCTCCCACTCCCTAAACGTGAGTGCTCCCCTGGTTTCTGTTTTTATTCCTCTTCCCAGACACACTCTCTTTCTTCAACTCTCCTTTCACCAGGAGTTGCCTCTTCCAGCCCCTCAGTACCTTAAAACTTGATTCATCTATTCACTTCCCACAGTCTCTTCCTGTTTTTCTTCAGGCCTTTCTTTTTGTTTCAATTTAAAAGTGTCTTCTTTATTCAGGACAAGGAGTCCAGGCTGGGACTAGAACTGACTAGTTCTCCCAGATCACCTTTAAGAACATTCTGAGTTCAGGGGCTGGAGAGATAGGTCAGTGGTTAAGAACACTGGTTATTCTTGCAGAAGGCCTGGGTTCGGATCCCAGCACACACATGACAGCTAACAACTGTCTGTAACTCCAGTCCCAGCAGATCTGACAGCCTCTTCTGACCTCCATGGGCATTGCTGGACACAGGTGCACTTACCTATATGTAGGCAATACATGCATACACATAAAATAAAAAAAAGGAAAGAACATTCTGAGTTCAGGCTTATGATTCCAAAGATGATCTGACTTGGTCTAAGTGCCTCTAGTTTATGGGGTGCAGGAAATTATCTCAGAAATTATCTTCTGAGCTCCCAAGGCACCTGGGCTGGGCATTTCTCTGTTAAACAGTTATCATACTCTACTTTGTATTGTCATTTTCTGTGTATACGTCTTTTTTTTAAGATTTACTTTTTTATTCATGTGTATATCTGTGTGTCTGTGTGTCTGTCTGTCTGTGAGGGCCAGAAGAGGGTGTTGCAGTTACAGGCAACTGTGAGCCGCCAGATGTGGGTGCTAGGAACCGAACTCAGCTCCTCTGGAAGAGCAGTAAGTGTGCTGAACTGCTAAGCTATCTCTCTAGCTCTCTTCTGTGTAAATGTCTTACCTGAAACTTTTGATTATAAACTCCTTGAGGACTGGGTCCACATTCTGACAGCTTTTTCTCCTGTCCTCTGCCACTTAGTACAGTGTCCTTCTAATAATATGCCCTGTGGTCCCTGGATGTCCCTTTGAGTCAAACTATCTTCTAACAATCCTATAACAGATTCAGCTTTCATTAATTTTTTTTTTTAACTCTGTGGGCTGGGGATGTAGGTTAGTGTTACAAAACTTACTGAGGAATCTAAGGCCTTAGGTTTCATTCCCAATACACATACACAAAAATAACTCTGTAATGTCAGTATCCAGGTTAAAAAAAAATTCACTGGTATTTCATCAGCTACAAAATAAAGCTAAACCTCAAGATTGATCCTTCAAGGCATGCCAAGATGAGCCTCAACCTACCTTTTCAGTCTTATCTGTCACACACATGATCCTTGTTTAGCTTCCAAATTTTTCAGGCTTTTTTTTTTTGGTCTTTTTGAGACAGGGTCTCCCTGTAGCCACAGCTGGCCTGGATTCACTATGGAGACCAGGCTGGCCTTGAACTCACAGAGATCTGCCTGCCTCTGCCTCCTGAATTCTGGGATTAAAGGCGTGTGCCACCGTGCCTGGCTCTAAGACTTCTTTTAAGGCAAGGAATTGTGTCTCTGTATCCCTCACCTCACTACCATTTGTATTTATTAATTTTTTTTTCAGTGCTGGGAATTGAATTGGGGTCTTATACATGCTAGACCAGTATTCCACTGAGCCACACCTCCATGCCTCTGGTACATATTTATAAATTAATGAGTCAATGTCCTCATAAGAATAATCCTTTAAAAAGATGGACATGGGCCTTGGAGAGTTGGCTTAGTGGTTAAGAGCACTGGCTGCTCTTGCAGAGGACCTGGGTTCAGTTTCCAACAACCGTTCATAACTCCAGTTCCAGGGGATCTGACACCCTCTTCTGGCCTCCATAGGCATTGTACACATAGGTGCACTTACATACATGGAAGTAAAACACTCATACACATAAAAGTAAATAAAGTTTTAAAAATATATTTGTTTTCAAAAACAACATGGACATAGTGTGTTTCTGTAATCCCAACATTTAGGGGCAGAGACAAAAGGATCACCAAGGGAAGCCCAGACTACATGAGGAGACCCTGTCTAAAAATCAAAAGAAATTTTTTTTTTCTTTTTTTTCTTTGGTCTTTTTGAGACAGGGTCTCCCTGTAGCCCCAGCTGTCCTAGAACTCACTATGTAGACCAAGCTGGCCTTGAACTCACTGCCTCCCAAGTGCTGGGATTAAAGGCGTGTAGCACCACCCCCGGCAAAAATTAACTTTTTAATCTTCAGAGATATGGCTGTGAGCTTCACTTACAAAGCCTTTTTTTTTTTTTGAGATAGGGTCTCCCTATAGCCCCAGCTGACCCAGAACTCATTATGTTGATCAGGCTGGTCTCAATCTCAGAGATCTGCCTGCCTCTGCCTCCTGAATGCTAGAACTAAAAGAACTGTACCACCAAGACTGACCTGCTAATGTTTTTTTGAGAAGACAATCAAAAGCCACTGATACTCTAAATTGAGTGATCTTTTGCTCCCCAGCTTCTAAGGAATGAAAGAGGAAAGCTAGAGACTCTTAACCTTCATTCAGCTCTACTAAGAGTTCAAGATACATACATTGCCCCAGTGAACTCTCACCGAAATCTCATGAAGCAGGCTTATGTCCCCATTTGGGAGATGACAAAACTGAAGCTCAAGAGGTGTGCTGGCCCAGGTCAGATGGCTTAGTAATATGCTGAGTGTTCAAACCCAGTATGACTCCATACCAGAAACTGTCACACCAGTGATGAGGGAACGATGTGAACATCCAAGAGGCAGGCTAGCACATGTAATTGATGCCTAGAGCAGATATAGTAATTGGTAAGAAATATAACTGTAAAGTGGCTTATAATTGATGGGCCAACACATCTTTGTGACAGAGCTTCCATGGAAAGCCAAGTTATCATTTGAAGATGGCTAGGACAAGAGTGACCAATGAAATAAATGAATCACGGAATTCACTCTGCTCAGAGAGAGCTATTTCCTCCTTCCCTGTTTCATTCAGTAAATATTTATTGACTATGTAGAGTGTACCAGTTGCTGAACTGGGTTCTGGAAATTCAGCAGTGAAACTACAAGCCCAGTGGGGAATGGGGAGGTGTGTGTGACACTGACACTGGCTGGGTATGCTTCACTCTAATGTGGCCTTTCCATGATTTATCACTCCATATGTCATTTTCTGAGCTCTCGTTTCTCAGCTCCATTCCCCAACTGCAGAACACAATTTCTGCCCAGGGAAATCTTGTAAGAAGTCTTACTCCAACTGGTTCGGTTTGATAAAAACCAAAGGAGACATCCCCACAGCCCCACCAAAAGCTTACTCACACATTCATTGACTTATTAATCAGGCATTGTGTGAGATGCTGAGGGAGGTCCTTCATGCTTGGGGCTGCTAGGTCCTCAGCTGTCAAAAAAAATACAACCAACACTGACTTTGTCCCTTAGTTTTTCATTAGTGGGATGGGAAACACAGACTCTCTGAAACAAAGCCAAATCTCCTAGCAGCATTTTTGAAAAGTCAGGCACCTCGGGTGCTTGTTTTTAGCCTTTTCACCAAGCTGAACCTCCTCCATTCCCAACTCGTAGAATCTGTTTCCTCATTTGCAAAACAAAAGAATTGAAAAGTGCCCTAACCCTCCGAAGCCACTGTGGAGAGGACTGGTGTTTGGGGAACGTATGTCATTCACTGTCCTCGACTGCAGATTTTGGACAAACAACAACAACAACAAAACAACAACAAAAAAAAACTCTTCAGGTTTGGAAAACCTCAGCCCTCTAAATAAAGTACGAAAACTAACTTGCTTTGGGTACTTTTGGACAATTAACTGGAGTTTTCCAGTTTAGTCAATTGAGCGGGCCCGCAGCGCCCCCTGCAGGCCAGATCTTGCTAGAGCTCAGCCAGAACGGAGGACCCAAAAAGGACGGCTAGAAGGCCGCTCCAAACCATTTTCAGTTTCTATATGTGATTGATTGTCGGGTCCTAAGTCACAGCCTCAAGGTCTTGAAAAGAGGCCAGACAACGGCTAAACAAAGATTGTGTGGTTGCTGGAGGCTAGCAAGAATTAAGCTTTCACGAGACTTCACAGTCTAAATGTTTTCCCCATTGTTTTGTCTTACTCGCTCATTCCACAGGCAGGAAGCCTCTGGTCATGGTGGGGCACATCCCACCTTAATTCCCAGCACTCAGGAGGTAGAGGCAGGTGGAGCGCTTGAGATCGAGGCCAGCCTGGTCTACATAGTTCCAAGCCAGCTGGATCTACGGGCAACCCCTGACTCAAAAAAATTTTAATTAAAAGTAAATAAATAAAGAGATAAGAATTTGCTGAAAATTCTCGGAGAGTTGTTTGCTTGCAGCAAGGTCCCTGGCTCCCCTTAGCCCTTTCCGCCAACCCCTCCCGCCCCCAAGCTGGCCTGGGAATCGGGAGAACGGAGGCCAAGGACACAGTCCTAGCTTTTTCGTCCCGTTACTCAGGGCGAGCCCCTTCATCTCTCTGCACCTGCTTCCTGTTTTGTCAAACCAGGCAATACTGTTGTGAGGATGAAAGCCTAAAGCATGAAAACCCTTTAACAGCTTCATGCAGATGAAGTGTTCACGAAGGCAGCCGGGACTATTATTTATATTGTTTTCCCTAAAGTCTCCCCGGGCCAAAGCTGCATCACTTCTTTTCGCACAGCAACAGGCATGTCCTACGTCAACCGCGGCAGCCAATGAGCAGGGAGGTGGGCGGGGCTTCATGACAGCCAATAGGTGCCCGCAGCGACGCTCCGGCTAGGACCAGGCGGGTTTCCAGGCTGATTAAGGAAGCGAATCTCGGAGGCTGTTTGGGGGACGGGAAGGGTCTTCAAAATCTTCAGTCTCTCCTTATCAACCAGGCTCTGATTGGTGTAGGACGTAGCGCCCTCCTCTCCCTCCCCTCCCCGCCCCTCCTGCGCTGGGAGGCAGCAGGTACTGCAAGGTTTGCTTTTTTCTTTTCTTTTGAGACCTAGTCTCGTGTATCCTAGGCTGGTCTGAATTCGAGCTAGGTGTCCCCATGGCTGCTCTTGAATTTGTGATCCTTCTGTCTCAGCCTCTCAAGTAGCCGGGATTACAGGTCTGAATCACCTTACCCAGTGTTGTCTCTTTATACCCTTTTTAATCCACCTATATTTAAACTCTGGGATGTTACATTTTTAATCAAAAAGACCTTTATGCCCGGTGTGATAGTGTACAGGCATGTATTCAAGGCCAGTCTAGCGAAGTTAAACAACTTAGTAAGAGCCAGTATGAAACAAACCGATGGAGAGAGCCTTTCAAAGATGGGGAAAGAATCAACTTCCTGCCTTAGCTTCCTGAGTACTTTGAATCACAGACCTGTACCGCCAGTCTGATTGCACGATCTTCGTATTTTTGTATATTATTTGTATTATCATGGTATTATTATATAAGGGAGAGTCTCATGAACTCTGATCTTCCTCCCTCCCTCCCTGGAGTGGTGGGATTATAGGTGTGTGCCATCATGCTGGGCTTCTTAGCCTAAATTTTACTTCTTGTAAAGATTTATTTATTTGAAGAGATGGCTCAGCAGTGGAGGACCTGGGTTCGGTTCCCAGCACCCATGTGGCCGCTAACACTCATCCATAACTCCAGTTCCAGGGGATCCCGTGCCTTCTTCTGGCCTCAGCAGACACCAGGCACACACTCATACTCATAAAACTAAAATAATATTGTTAATATATTTGTCTATTTTTATATGTATTTGTGTGTGCTTGAATGTATGTGTGTGCAGGGCCAGAAGAGGATATTAGACCCCCAAACTAAAGCCTAGTTGTGGTGCTGGGAACCAAACCTGCATTCTCTGCATGAGCAGCCAGTGCTCTTAACTGCTGAGCCATCTCTCCAGCCCCCAAAATCAATATTCTTTAGCATAGCTGAGCTTGGTGGCCTATGCCTGTAATCTCATCCACTGGGAAGGCTGAGGCAGGAGAATCACAAGTTGGAAGCAAGCGTGGGAAGCTTAATGAGACTATGTTCCAAAATGAAAGGTAAAAAGAAGACAGGGGTACTACGGCTCTGTGGTGGAGCACATGTGCATGAGGCCCTTTCAACCCCCAACACTACTTTTCCCTTCTTTTCTCCTACCCTGTGGGTTCTAGGGATAAATCCAGGCCCTTAGACTTATCAGCAAGAGCCCTTACCCATTGAGTCACCTCTCCCCCTCATGCTGGGGATCAAACCCAGAACCTTGAACATTATAAACAGGCGCTTTACTACTGAGCTACACTGCTAACCCCACTTCCTATATTCATACTTAGGGACACACTGCAGTGCTCAAGGTCAAACACAGTGCTCAAGGCAATAACACAGTAGGAATTAGAACCAGTTTTTCATTCTCTATCCAGGCTCTTTAATCTTCTTATTCAGCAATTAAAACTCATTAGCTTTTTCTTCTTCTTCCTTAAGAGACATGATCTGCTGTGTTGCCCAGGCTGGCCTTGAACACTTGGGCTCAAGGAATCCTCTTGCCTCAGCCTCTCAAGTAGTAGGATTATGAGTGTGTGTGGTGCCCCTGCAAAACGTTCTAATTCTCATTAACTTGAATGTTCATTTTTCTGGGTGGGAGCAGGACAAGGTCAGCTAGTTTGCATAAAACGAAAAGGAACAGAACGTGTGGAAGTAGGTACTGTGCTGTTAGCTGTACAACCTCAGCTACTGTTTTCTAGTCTCTTCCTTGCTCTGCTCCAGCTACACTGGCCACTTTATGGTTCTGCCACTCTGTCAGGCCACTCTTATCTCCAAGCCCTTGCTATTAAACCTCTGCTTGGAATGTTCTGGTCCTTTACAGCTATGTTATTATCTCCTCCAGGCTGCTCCTTTATCAGTGAACTATAAGATGACAGTCTGATTAGGACCCAGGACAGAAAACACATCGCTGGGGCTGGAGAGATGGCGCAGCAGTTAAGAGCATTGTCTGTTCTTGCAGAGGATGCAGATTTGTTTCCCAGCATCCACATGATGGCTAACAACTGTCTCTAACTCCAGTTCCAGAGGATCTCACACCCACTTCTGACATCCATGGGTACTGCATGACAAGGGTGCACTTACATACATGCAGGTAATACACTCATACACATAAACTATATTTAAAAAAATAAAACAAATCATTTCCATCTACTTTGTGTTCCTTACTCTGTTTTATTTGTTTTACACCTAACATGTATTTACTTTCTCATATTATGTAAACTTCCTGAGGTTCACACCCACTTCTGACATCCATGGGCACTGCATGACAAGGGTGCACTTACATACATGCAGGCAATACACTCATACACATAAACTATATTTAAAAAAATAAAACAAATCATTTCCATCTACTTTGTGTTCCTTACTCTGTTTTATTTGTTTTACACCTAACATGTATTTACTTTCTCATATTATGTAAACTTCCTGAGGTCAGGACTTTGGTTTTCTATTGTATCCTCTGTACCTCTTATGGTGCCTGGCACATAATAGACAATTCAATTAAACTTTTTTTTGCCTGGGGTGGTGGTGCACACCTTTAATCTCAGCACTTGGGAGGCAGAGGCAGGCAGATCTCTGTGAGTTCAAGGCGAGCCTGGTCTATATAGTGAGTTTCAGGTCAGCTGGGCTACAGGGAGACCCTGTCTCAAAAAGACCAAAAATAAAAAATAAAAAATAAAATTTTTTGTATTGGGTGTAAAGTGTTTACCTAGTATTCACAAGGCCTTGGGTTCAATACCAAGTAACACACAGACACAGACACACATACACACACACACACACACACACATTTTTATAACGGCTAGAGAATGGTTCAATGGTAGCACTTGCTACTCTTCCAGAGGACCCGAGTTTGGACACCATTAGGTGGCTCATAACTGCTTGTAACCCTGACTCCAGGGGATCTGATTCCCTCTTCTGGCCTCCAAGGGCACCCACACATGTGCCAGACACTGACACAGATATACACATGAATAAAATGTAAAAATAGGGCACACGCCTGTAGTCCCAGCACTTGGGAGGCAGAGGCAGGTAGATCTCTGTGAGTTCAAGGCCAGCCTGGTCTACATAGTGAGTTCCAGGACAGCTGGGGCTACAGAAAAAAAAAAAAAGTAAAAATAAAAAAGATGGGTATAGTGGCACACACTTTTAATCCCAGCAGAGGCAGGAAAATCTCTGTGAGTTCAAGGCTAGCCTCATCTATACTACATAGCAGGTTCCAGGCCAGGTAGGGCTATTAGTGAAGCCCTGTCTCAAAAAACAAAACAAAACAAAAAACACTGGATCTGGTGGTGCACACCTTTAATCCTAGCACTCAGGAGACAGTGGACCCAGATTTGATTCCCAACTCCCACATGGCCACTAACAACCATCCTTTAAACTCTGGTTCCAGGGGATCAGATGCTTTCTTATCTCTGCAGGCATTGCATGACATGTGTGCACTTACATATATGCAGGCAACACACTCATAAAATAAAAATAATAAATATATTTAATTTTTTGTTTCAGTAACTAAATGGATAAATGAAATGTATACATCTAGAAGTTGCCGGATCTCTCTTATGGGCCTTCAATTTTTGGGTTTTTTTTGGGGGGGTTGGCTTTGAGACAGGTCTCCCTGTCGCCCCAGCTGGTCTGGAACTACTACGTAGACCAGGCTGGCCTCAAACTCACAGAGATTTGCTTGCCTCTGCCTCCCAAGTGCTGGGACTAAAGGCATGTGCCACCATGGCTGGCCAGGCCTGTGATTTTGTAATGGTAGTACCAGAAGTCTCTGCCTCAGTTTACTGAAAAGATGGAAGAAGATACAATGGCCAATTAACTCTTTGATCTGAGGAAGTAAATTATTTTTAGCTTGTTTCCAGACATGAAAGCATAGTGATTCCTGATGATAAGAAACATTCATTCAGAGGTGGGTGTGGTTGTAGGCCTCTGTAGAGCAGCACTGGAGGCTGGAGGATCCCAGGCTGGATGCAGGCTTGGACTACAGAGTAAGATCCTGTCTCAAAAAACAAAACAAAAAAAAGCCCAGGCATGGTGGTGCATGCCTTTAATCCCAGCACTTGGGAGGCAGAGGCAGGCAGATCTTTGTGAGTTCGAGGCCAGCCTGGTCTACATAGTGAGTTCCAGTACAGCTGGGGCTACAAGGAGGCCCCGCCTCAAAAAAGACAAAAAAAAAAAAAAAAAAAAAAAAAAAAAAAAAAAAAAAAAAAAAAAAAAAAAAAAAGAAAGGAAAAACCCAAACAAAACAAACAAAAAAGGAATTTAAATACTAATTCAAAGCTATGTAAAGAAGCCAGATATACTGGTAAAAAGTATGGGGCTGGAGAGATGGCTTAGTAGTTAAGAGCACTGACTGCTCTTGCAGAGGACTCGTGTTCAATTCCCAGCACCCACATGGTGGCTACTAACCATCCTTAACTCCAGTTCCAGGGGAATCTGAAGCCTTCTTCTGACCTCTGAGGCATTGCATGACCCTGGTGCTCTCGAATACATGCAGGCAATACACTCATACACATAAAATAATAAAAATAATAAAATATTTTTTAAAAAAGTAATTACATAGGTAGATATTAAAGTCACTCCAGGGCTGGAGAGATGGCTCCATTACAGAACTTGCTGTGCATGTGTGAGGACAAGAGTTCGTATCCCCAGGACCCATGCATAAAATGTCAAGTGGGTGTGGTGACCCTCTGGCATTTCACCACTCCAAATGCAAAGGCAGGATCTTCCAGAGCAAGCTGGCTGGCCAGACTGCCTTATTGGTGAGCTCTGAGTTCAACTGAGACATCTGCCACAATGAATAAAATGGAGAACAATGTAAGAAGACTCCTGACATCAACATGGATGCACATACACAGGTACCCACATGTGTACAAATACACATACATCACACACACACACACACTCACACACACATTTTTAATGTCAGTACAGCAGGACATGGCAACTCATGCCTATAATCCCAGTACTTGGAAGACTGAAGCAGAAAGGCCTCAGCACACTATCCCACCCATCCCACAATAAATAAGTCAAGTTTGAAGGCTCAGCAGGTAAGGGCACTTGCTGCCATGTCTGACAACCTGAGTTTGAGCCCCAGGACCCACATGGTGGAAAGAGAGAACTGACTTGTGAGAGTTGTCCCCTGATTTCCAAATGTATGCCCTGGCATGTGCACATCCACACACATGCACAAGTAAATAAGTGTAATAAAAAGTGTAAACACAAATGAGTCTAAGGACATAGCTCCCTATAAGAGTGCTTGCCTAGCAAGCATAAGGCTCTGGGTTCTATCCCCAGTAAAACTCACAGACACACAAAGGAAGCTGGGTCTTGTTGTTCATACATATAATCCCAGCATTCCCAATACTTGAGAGGTTGAGGGAAGAGGATTGCTGTGAGTTCTGGTCAGCCTGAGCTACATAGTGAGTTATGGAATGAGACCCTGTCTCAAAGACAAACAAAAAAAGCAAAAAGATATACATAGTTAGGAATGTAGCTTAGAGGTAGAGTGCTTGTTTAAAATACAAGGCCAGGCTGGGGAGATGGCTCAGTGGTTAAGAGCACTGGCTGCTCTTGCAGAGAACCCAGGTTTGAATCCCAGCACCCACATGGCAGCTAACAACTGTCCAACAGTCTGTAACACTAGTTCCAGGGGATTCAATATCCTCTTCTGGCTTCTGTAGGCTTTGTACATACATGCAGGCAAAACATAAGATGAAAATTATATATATATATATGTGTGTGTGTGTGTGTGTGTGTGTTTCTCATGTACTAAGCTGCTCCTTACATACACACACAACTTTTGTCATTATCAATAGCTCACACAGAGGA
The DNA here is from genome assembly GCF_000622305.1 of Nannospalax galili. Classification (NCBI taxonomy): domain Eukaryota; kingdom Metazoa; phylum Chordata; class Mammalia; order Rodentia; family Spalacidae; genus Nannospalax; species Nannospalax galili. Next base: position 1,659,926 of record NW_008350771.1, read on the forward strand.
GACCTAACTGAAGTTGTAAGGCTTGGCAGTAAGTGCCTTTACTGGAAAAGCCATCTCACTAGCCCACGTTTGGGTTTTTTTTGAGACAAGTTGGCCTAGACTGACTATGAAGGCAAGGATGACCTTGAATCCTTGATCCTTATGCCTCTGCTTCCCAAGTGCTGGACTGCCATACCCGCCTTAGAATTGGTCTACCTCAATGATTAGTTCATTTTTGGCAAGAGAGCCAAGACACTGATTGAGAAAGAAAAGGCTTTTTCTATAGGTTAAAAAAAAAAAAAAGAAACTGAGAGCCAGGCATGACACATGCCTTTAGTCCCAGCACTTGGAAGGCAAAGGCAGGTAGAGCTCTGTGAGATGAGTCCAGCCTGGTCTATATAGGGCGTGCCAGGCCAGTCGGGGCTACAGGAAGACCCTGTCTCAAAAAGACAGAAAACAAAACAAAAAAACCCCCACTAAATTCAAGCATTAAAACCATAAGTGTATGAGTGTTTTGCATGCACACATGTGTAGAGGCCAGAGTTGAGTGTCATTGGCCTGTATATGGTTGGGCAATTTATTCACTGTACATGACCCCAGACTGAAGAGACCAGGAAGGACTGAAATTCAGTCTCTACTCTGCTCACCAACTGCTCTACAAACCTTAAGCAACTAGACTCTACTGCAGGCATGTATTTGCATCAGAGACATGTATAAACATGCTGATAGGGTTCATGTCACAGCCAACATGCAAATACCAGCACCAACCATGAACACGTCTACATTTACTGCCCTGGGTGTTTCTGCTTTCTACCTGATATGTCTGAGATGTCCCTGAATCCCCCTCTCCCCACACACCTGACCTACATGGAAGACAGAGCTAATGGGCATGGATACCATCACCCTGGAACTGTAATTAAGGGCTTTGAGAGCAAGTTCTGAAGTAATGGCTTGCTATTCAACACAAACCTGATCATGAGACCTGTTGGAAGTTACTTCACAATTCTGTTCCAGTTACTTAGGCTGTAAAATCAAAGGAAGGCTGTGGTGTAGCTCAATGCTAGAGGGCATGCTTAGTATGTGTGAGGCTCTATGTTTGATTCCTAGCACCATCGATTAAAACAAAAATGTATGTATAATTAATTAAATTAATGAAATGAACCTATTTTCCAAAAATATCTTGAGATCTAATGAGCAAATAATTGTAATATGTTCTGTGCATACAAGTTTTTGTGCAAGTTGTAAATAATTCATTTTGTAAAATTCCATGGGACTATTTAAAAAAGGGGTGGGATAGTGAGATGGAGTAAAGCTGCCTGCCACCAAGCTCGACAGCCTGAGTTTGATCCCTTGAACTCACATGGTAGAAGGGGAGAACTTACTCCCACAGTTCTCCTCTGACCTCTGTGGCATACACAACCACACCCACAAAATAAATGTTAAAACGAAAAGAAACAAAATCATAGAATCATCATAATGGCTTAGTGGGTAAAGGTGCCAACTGCAAAGGCTGACGACCTAAGTTTCATCCCTTGGATCCACATGGTGAAAGGAGAGAACCAATTCCCAAAAGTTGTCCTCCGATTTCCACATGTACAACGTGGCACATGTATAACTGCACACACGTACCTGAGATATATAAAACGTGATAAAGGAAGTTCTGAAAGAAAAAAATTCAAAGCACTTTTGTTTAAAAAACAAAACAGAGGCTGGAGAGATGGTTCAATGGTTAAGAGCACTGGCTGCTCTTGCAGAGGACCTGGGTTCGGTTCCCAGCACCCACATGGCAGCTAAGAACCGTCCATAACTCCAGCTCCAGGGAATCTGACACTCTCTTCTGACCTCCACAGGCATTACACAACCTGAGTCCACTTACATACATGTAGACTTACATACATGCAGACAATACACTCATATACACAAAATAAAAATAATAAAACAAAACACAAAACCTGAGCTTCCAATAATACGGCTGTGTGGAAGTTGCTTCACTAGATCTATTCCTGCCATTCAGAGCTACTCTGGTCTTTGCCTGTTCTTAGTCTGGTTTGCTCAAGTCTTGAGATTCCATGAAACAATGGCCCCATTCTTCTAAAAAATTAATTTTTCTTTCCCGGAACCCAGTCAATACTGGCTTTTGTTTCATGTAAACAAAAAAGATTGCAAGTAATGAAGTAACCAGTGTAGCAGTTCCCAAAATGAATTCTGTGGAATTTTATGTTCTGAAATGTTATTATGGGCCAAGATGTAGATGTGGTGGTCTATGCCTGTAATCCCAGTACTCAGGAGGGTATGGCAGGAATATGAGGAGTTCCAGGCCAGCCTGGGCAACACAGTGAGTTCCAGGCCAGCATGGATTACATAGCAAGTTCCAGATCAGCCTGGGCTACATAGAGAGACTCTGTCTCAAAATAAGAACCAAAGGCTCATACCTATGATTTCAGTGCTTGGGAGGCCGAGGCTAAAGGACTTCTACATTCAAGGCCAGCTTGGGCTACATAGTAAATTCGAAATCAGCCTGAGCTATAGAGACCCTGCTTTCAAAAACAAACAGGTGCTGAAGAGATAGCTCAGAAGTTAGTTAAGAGCAATGGCTACTCTTACAGAAGACTTGAGTTTGAATCCCAGCACATACATGGTGGCTAACAACTGTCCATAACTCCAGTTCCAGGGGATCTGATGCCCTCTTCTGGCCTCTAAGGGGCGGGCACTGCATGATGGGTGCACCTATATATATGCAGGTATAACACTCATACACATAAAATAAAAATAAATTTAAAATGTTGTGGTGGTACACGCCTTTAATCCCAGCACTTGGAAGGCAGAGGCAGGCGGATCTCTGTGAGTTCAAGGCCAGCCTGGTCTACATAGTGAGTTCCGGGCCAGCTGGGGCTACAGGGAGACCCTGTCTCAAAAAGACAAAAAACAACAGCAATGAAAAAAAACAAACAAAAAAAAACCCAGAAAACAAAAATCCCAAGGGACAGGGATATAGCTGTTTGTAGAGTACTTGCCTAGCATGCACCAAGCACTGGGGATCAATCCCTATTACCTTATCTAAACCAAGTGTGAGCTGGGCTTGGTGGTGCATGCCTTTAGTCCCAGCACTTGGGAGGCAGAGGCAGAGGGATCTCTGTGAGTTCGAGGCCAGCCTGGTCTACATAGTGAGTTCCAGGTCAGCTGGCGCTACAAGGAGACCCTATCTCAAAAAGACAAAAAACAAAACAAAAACAACCCCCCTCCAAACCAAAAAACCAAGTGTTGTGGTACACACTTATAATCTCAGCACTTGAGAGGTAGAGGCAGGAGGATCAGAAGTTCAAGGTCATCCTCAGTTACATATTTAGTTTGAGGCTAGCCTGGGTTACATGAGTCCCTGATTTTAAAAACTCAAAAAAAAAAAAAAACCCCAAAAACTGATGGGTCCTTCTCCCCCATTTAAGCAGGTTCATGTGGGGGCCTGAGAATTAGCATCTAATCAGTTCCCAGGTGATGTTGATGTTATTGGCTTGTGAAAATGCTGTTATAGGATTTTCTAAATCTGTCCCACTTGGGGGTGTTTCTGGGTCCCAGGTAAGTCTTATGAACTGTGCCGATCCTGTTTAAGGCTTCATGTCATCTATTTTAGGACTTACGGGTATTTGTGCTATTACTCAATACTTACTTTCATTGCATTAAGTGGTAATAAAAATGCCATGACTCAATTGTTTCCATGGATTTTTTTTTTTTTTTTGTCTTTTTTTGAGACAGGGTCTCCCTGCAGCCCCAAACTGGCTTGGAACTCACTATGTAGATCAGGCTGGCCTTGAACTCACTGAGCTCTGCCTGCCTCTGCTTCCTGAGTACTAGGACTAAAGGTGTGCGCCACCAGGCCCAGCATGAAGTCGATTTTTTATGTGTATTTTTTTTTTTCCTTTAGTGTCTCCTACCCAGGCTGGCTTTGAACTCGTGATCCTCCAGCCTGAGATGCTGTGATGACAGGCAGGCACCACCATGCCTGGCTCTGAGGTATGTGGGGGGCTTGAACTCAGGGATGTAACAATACTAACAGTTGCTCTACTGCTGGCATCCTTAGGTCGTTTTGTGGCTGGCCACTTGAATCACTCAGTACTGAGTCACATCAGCAGCATAATTGGAAGTGTTCATGGATAGGCAACTTTTGAAAACTGCCATCTGGTTTCTTTCTTGCACAGGCTATCAATGACTTCTCCAAACTTTTCACTCACTGGCCCTAAAGGCCTTTGTGAAATAGGGTCTTGAATCATCACGATTCTGGGAAAATGATATATTAAGCTGGTGATTCAAAATGTTTTTTAGGGGCTGGAGAGATGGTTCAGCAGTTAAAAGCACTGGCTGCTCTTGTAGAGAACCGAAGTTCAAATCCTAGCACCCACATGGCGGCTAACAACTGTCTCTAACTCCAGTTCCAGGGGATCTTACACCTTCTTCTGACCTCTGGGGGCATTGCATGACATGGGTGCAGGTACATACATGCAGGCAATATATTCATACACATAATTAAAAATAAGGCGCTGGAGAGATGGCTCAGTGGTTAAGAGCACCAGCTGCTCGTGCAGAGGACCAAGGTTCAAGTCTCAGTACCCACATGGCAGCTAACAACCCTCTCTAACTTCAGTTCCAGGGGATGATACCCTCTACTGATCTCCTCGGACATTGTAGGACACCAGTGCATTTACATGCAGGTAATACACTCATACTCATAAAATACTTAAAAAAAAATGTTTTCTAATGGCCCAAATGTCATCTTAAACTGTATTTTGCCCAGCTAGTATGTTAGCTAAGTCTGGTCTTGAAATCTAATTTGAGAAATAAAGATAGTTTAGTGGTAGAACATGTACTGTACAAAGCTCTGGGTTGGGTTCCATCTTCAGGACTACATAAAGATTTGAAAAAGGAGACTAGTGACATATAGCAAAAGGATAGAGCATCTGCCTGTGGGAAGCCGTTTCCTTGATTCCAAGCAAAAAAAAAAAGGGGGGGGGCAGGGGCCAGAAAATTGGACACAAGTCTCAACTTTTGCATACTGAACATCTGTAGGCAGTATTGTATCATTTCTGGCAACCTTTTCTCCCCCCAATTTGGGGGATCAAACCAAGAACCTCATGGATGCTAGGCAAGTGCTCTACCACTGAGTTACATCCTAACCTGTATATATACTCCTTTTCTTGAGAGAGGGTCTTATGTAGCCCAGGGTGGCCTCAAACTTACTGTACAGCAAGAGATAATCTCAAACTCCTGCTCCTCTTGTCTCCATCCAAGTGCTAGGACTACAGGCCTATGCCACCATATCTGGTTTATGTAGTGCTGGGGATGAAACCCAGGGCCTGCTGCATGCTAGACAAGTATTCTATCATCTGAGCTACAGCCCAAGCCCCTGTACATGATTCCTAATTCCAACTGTCACAACCTGCAAAACTAGAGCAAGAACAGCTAGTTCATATGAAAATCCTTCAAACAATGCAAAATCCTTCAAACAATGCAATAGTATTATTGCCAGTGCCTCAAATTGCAGCTTTGGAAGCAATCGTCCCTGTCTGTTCTCCAGGATGTTTCTGATAGACTGGGCTTTACATTTCAAGATTTCTCTGACCACCTCTGACTAGACTGGGGTGCCACCCCCCTCCCTCCTTTCTGTCCTTTTATAGCTTGTGAGTTCTCTTCAATAGTCTTGATCAATTCATCTTAACGGATGAGTAGTGTCTGACCCTCTACCACCCTCCAGTTAGAAGGCACCAGGCAGTTCACTGATAATTTATTATGTTAGTAGCACACAGACCAAATATTAATCAGAACTATGTCTCTATAGCAGTGGGCAAAGATACGGGCCATTCTGTAGGGAACTGTGTGCATTCAATCCTGATCTTTTAGATATTTGATCTTCTTCTTATGTCGCTCAATTTGTTTTTGCAGACGCTTAATCTCCTCCTCATGTAGTTCAATCTCATCTTCATGGTGTTTTTTCAAGGCTGCCAGCTGTTCTCTAGTTTTCTCTCTGTAAAGAAATAGTGGCTCAGGGTTTAATTCCAATCCTCCATCCCCAAAAGGGCTTTATTTTTATTATTTATTCATTTGTTTCTTTGAGTCAGGGTCTCCTTGTAGTCTCAGCTGGCCCAGAACTGGCTATGTAGACCAGGTTGGCCTCAATGTCACGGAGATCCACCAGCCTGTCTCCCAAGGCCTGGCATTAAAGGCATGCACCATCATGCCCAGCCCAATTTTTAATTTATTTAAAAATATTTTTATTTTATGTGTATGAGTGTATTGCCTCCATGTGTGTAAGTGCACCTGTGTTGTACAATGCCTGCAGAGCTCAGAAGAGGGTGTAACTGCGGTTACAGACAATTGTTAGCCATCATGTGGGTGCTGGGAAGTAAACCCGGGTCCTCTGCAAGAACAGCCAGTGCTCTTAACTGCTGAGTCATCTTCCCAGCCCCACCCCTGGGGGGGGCAATTTTTATTTTTACATTCATTTATTGTGTTGTGTATGTGTGTGGAGGTCAGAAGGCAACGTGTCAGTTCTCGCCTTCCACTATGTGGGTCCTGGGGATCAAACTTAGGTCCTCAGTTTTGGTGACAGGCACCTTTACTTGCAGTGCCATCTAACCAACTATCAAAGAAATCTTTAATCATAACCAGAAGACCTGAAGCAATCCAGGTTAGTGGCTCACTACTGTAACCCAAGCATTCAGAAGATAGAAGCAGGAGAGAGTGCAAAAGTTGGGAGGCCAGTTTGAGTTCCAGGACAACTTGGACTACAGAGTAAAACTTTATTTCAAAAACCAAAACCAAGAAAAGAAAACAAGAACCTAAGGCAAAGGACAGAGGTCCTAAGCCAGGAGTGGTGGCACAAGCCTATAATCCTAATACTGGAGAGGCTGAGGCAGGAGAATCACCTCAAATTGGTCATCAGCCTGGGCTACAGAGCAAGACCCTATCTCAAAAAAACAAAACAAAACAACAAATAAACACCAAACATATCAACAACAACAAAAACTTAGCAGGTCCAATCAGATGGTTTCTAATGGCCATGCCTGGCACTCTGGTATGGCAGGTATCATCCTGGTACTTGTTTTGTTATTCAGGCTTGAACCCAGGGCCTCTGCATGTTAAGTTTGTAGTCCACTAGTGAGAAACACCCCCTGAGGTCTGGGGCCAATCCTTAAGGCAGAGACCAAAGGACAAGCAGATTAGTTCCTGGCTGCTCTCCAGTGTGCAGAGCAGTCAGTTAATGATAACTCGGAGCAGGGAAGGGTTATAGATAGACCTAGTCCACTCCCTTCTTCCTAACCTTGAGTGAGAAATGCACAACCCAGGGTCTGAGCTGGGCTGATTAGGGCAAAAGTCTCCAGGAGGGGGTGGAGTCCAACTTCGAGCAGGTAAGGTTACCAGAGGCTATGTATGACCCTTTCACTCTGGAGCTGGAGACATATGGAGGAATCTAGAAATGGCTGACAGGGTCTGAAGTCTCAGGAAATGGACGCAGTCTTACAAAAGGAATGCGTGGAGGGGAGGGAGGAGGAAAAAAAAATTAGAGTGATAGGTAATTAGAGTGGGGGTGACTGCTCAGGGGGTCTGCAATGTATTGGCAGGTTGGATCTAGACACATTTCTAAGAACCTGGGGCGTGAGGGGATTACCAAAGACGAGGGAAATGGAAAACAGGATGATAAAATAAGATGGAAGATGGCAAACTAGGTGAGCCTGGGGCTGAGGGTTCTACAGATCCGGTGGAAAAGCCTTGGGTTTGGGGAGGGCAGTAGTATGGGATCATGGAAATGACAGCCCTCGGGACCTCAAATGTCGAGACGAAATGGCCTCACTGTCTGGGGAGTTTTGCGGGAGGATGGACGCCCCAGGGGACCAGCTGAGGGAGGATGCGAGGTACAATGGGAGGCGTAAGGACTGGGGGCGAGATCAAGGGCTGGCCTGGACCTGGTGGCCTCACCGGAAGTACCGATCCTCCTCCGCCTTCTCTCTCTTGCCGAAGGCCCCACCGGCTTCTCGGATGGAGCCGGCGCCGGAGTTCATACTCTCCGACTGCAGAGAGAGACGCAGACATCGGTAAAGGCGCAGAGGGAGGGGGGGACCCTCGCCCAGGGTTGGAACCCAGCATCGTGCCGCAACGTACCTGGTCGGAGCCGAAACCCCGGCTCTGCAGGACTCGCACTCCCCAGACGCCCAGCCGCGCCCGAACCACCGACACGGAGCCAGCCATTGTCTCCCGGGCCGAACCCCTGGGCTCCTGGGCGGGACGCTAGCTTTCCTGCGCGCGCCCCGCGTGGCCGGCTGAGCAGCCAGTCGGTCTGGCGGAGGGCGAGACGGGCATGGGGACAGCGAATCAGCAGAGGGGGGAGGCGGGGCTTCTGGCAGTGCGCAGCGAATGCGGAGAGGGAGGCGGCCCCCGCCCATCCAACCGTTCTCTAGGGCTCAGGTGCCCCCGACTGGAGCAGGCTGATCGTGGAGTGTGAAGGGTGAGATGTCAGAAGGTGAAACGCCACCCTTTGGTCTCATTCGAATGCAGCATGGCGTCCTCCCTCACCGCGCAATTTCAGTCCTGAAGTCGGTTTTATTTTATTTTATTTTATTTTAATTTTTGAGACAGGGTCTCCCTGTAGCTCCAGGTGGCCTGGAACTCACTATGTAGACCTGGTTGGCCTCGAACTGACAGAGTTCTGCCTGCCTCTGCCTTCCGAGTGCTGGGATTAAAGGCATGCGCCACCACGCCCGGCTGAAGTCGATTTTATTAAAAGCTCAAAAGATGACATCAATAAGTTGGAGAATATAAGGTTTGGGGGGGGGGCTATGCCTAGGATGCTGACATCCTGGATACCGACGTTCATCATGCTCATCCCTTAGGAAGTGGCAGTGTTCTGTTGCATTGACACCTCCGTTTCCTCTCTCAGCTTAAATTTCACTTTCTCTGAGAAACCTTCCCTGACCTTCTTAGTCATCCTGTCACCAGCAATTCCTTTTTTTTTTAATTACAACAGCATTGACATATTCAATAACAATTTCCAGAGCTAAGAAGCATCTCTTTCAAAAATTGGCTGTGTCACCAGCAATTCTTACCAGCTCCCCGTTTTCTTTCTTTGCACAATTCACCTTGTGACGCTTCAGAGCCTTAGATAGTGAATTAGTACTTGTGCATTGTATTAATACGCTGTTGAATGGACCTGTTAACTTTTGGTGACGTCGTGGGGCAATGAAATGGAAAATAACATCAAACCCGACTGATGGTACGAAGCTGTAATCCCAGTGTCCGCATCAGGCAAGTTGGATCCAGCCTGGTCTACATAGAGAATCCTGGGCCATTCAGGGCTATACAGCAAAACCCTTTTTAAAACAGGGAACAAACATCATTAATTCATCAATAGGAGCCTAAGGCAGACTTTGCCTTGACTTCTTTCCATCTACCTAATACATGTAAACAAGACAACAGTAGGCTTTACTTTCATGAAGTTAAGGTCTTGCTTATTTTCTCTCTGTAGTCTTTTTAAAAACTTTAGATGAGCCAGGTGTGGTGGCACATGCCTTCAATCCCAGCACTCGGGAGGCAGAGGCAGGTGGATCTCTGTGAGTTCAAGGCCAGCCTGGCCTACATAGTGAGTTCCAAGAAAGCTGGGGCTACAGGGAGACACTGTCTCAAAAAGACAAAAAAAAAAAAAAAAAAAAAAAAAAAACAAGAAAAAAAAAACTTTAGATGAGAAGATTGGGCCAGATTATCTACATTATTCCTTAGTATAACTATGCCTTTTTTTGTTTTCTGTGAAATAGAACAATTTTTGTTGTTGCTTGTTCTTAAAAATTATTTTTATTTAAAAAATATTTTATTTTTATTTTATGTGTATGCGTGTATTTGTATTGTCTGCATGTAGGTAAGTGCACCCGTGTCCTGCAATGCCCACGGAGGACAGAAGAGGCTGTAGGATCCCCTGAAACTGGAGTTAGCTGCCATGTGGGTGCTGGGATTTGAACCTGGGTCTTCTGCAAGAACAGCCAGTGTTCTTAACCGCTGAGCCATCTCTCCAGCCCCATAATTTTATTATTTTTAATTTTATGTGTATGTGTGTATTGCCTGCATGTATGTAAGTGCACCTGTGTTGTGCAATCCTTGCGGAAGACAGAAAGTGTCAGATTCCCTGGAACTGGAGTTATGGACTATTGTTAACTGCCATGTGGGTGCTTGAAATTGAACCCGAGTCTTCTGCAAGAACAGCCCATGATCTTAACCTCTGAGTCATCTTCCACAGCCCCATTAGTTTGTTTTTTAATTTAAAAAATTTATTATGTTTACTTTATGTGTATGAGTGTATTGTCTGCATGTATTTAAGTGCACCTGTGTCATGCAACGTGGGTGGAGATCAGAAGAGGGTGTCAGATTCACCTGGAACTGGATTACTGGATGGTTGTTAGCTGCCATGTAGATGCTGGGACTGGAATCAGGGTCCTCTGCAAGAGCAGCCAGTGCTTTTAACCACTGAGCTATCTCTCCAACCCCCCAAAAATATTATTTTAATTTTATGTGTATGAGTGTTTTCTGTGAAATAAAACAATTTTTGTTGTTGTACCCATGTCCTGCAATGCCGACAGAGGTCAGAAGATGGGGGGTTGGATTCCTCTGGAACTGGAGTTACAGATGATTGTTAGCTGGTGCTGGGAATCAAACTACCTCATTTGGTTTATATTGTTGATTATCTTTTAGTTGGAAAAATACCAGCCCTTACCTAGGTGTAATGGCATGGGACTGTAATCTCAATAGCTGGGAGGTGGAAGCAGGAAGATCAGGGTTCAAGGTCAACAACAAGTATACAGTGAATCTGAAGCCAGTTACATGAGACCTTGTGTTAAAAAACAAACAAAAATTTTGGGGGGGATCTCAATATGTAGCCCTGACTGGTCTGGAACTTGCTTTGTAGACCAGGTGGGTCTCATACTCTGCAAGTTGGCCTTGAATTAACAGAGATTCACCTCTCCTGAATACTGGGATTAAAGGCGTGCACCACTAGGCCCAGCTTTATTTAGATATATTTTTTATGTATATCAGCATTTTGTCTGCATGTATGTACATGCACCACCTATGTACAGTACTTGCAGAGGCCAAAAGAGGGTGTTGAAAACTCTAGAACTGCAGTTACACGTGGTTGTTAGTCATCATGTGGATGCTGGGAACAGAACCCTGAGTCAGAACCTAGGTTGCTAAATAAAAATTATAGTAAGAGCCAGGTGTGGTGGAGCACACCTTTAATCCCAGCACTTGGGAGGCAGAGGCAGGCAGATCTTTGTGAGTTTGAGGCCAGCCTGGTCTATATAGTGAGTTCCAGGCCAGCTGCGGCTACAGGGAGACCCTGTCTCAAAACACACACACACACACACACACACAAACACACACACACACACACACACACACAACACCCCCAAAAAACAACAACAACAACAAAAGTTACAGTAAAAAAGGAAGTACTATTGGTGGGGATGTGTAGGAATCAAAACCCTCTTACATTGCTGGTAGAAATGTAAAATGAGGGGCTGGAGAGATGGCTCAGTGGCTAAGAACACTGACTGTTCTTGCAGAAGACCCGGGTTTGAATCCCAGCACCCACATGGCAGCTAACAACTGTTAACTCCAGTTCCAGGGGATCCAACAGCCTCTTCTGTCTTCTGTGGGCATTGCACGACAGTACACACATACACATTAAAAAAAAAAAGCCGGGTGTGGTGGTGCAATGCCTTTAATCCCAGCACTCGGGAGGCAGAGGCAGGCAGAACTCTGTCAGTTCGAGGCCAACCTGGTCTACATAGTGAGTTCCAGGACAGCTGGAGCTACAGGGAGACCCTGTCTCAAAAAGACCAAAAAGAAAAAAAAAATAGAAAAAAGAAAAAAAGAAACGTAAAATGAATCAGCTGCTGTGCAGAGCAGCTGATTTTTGTGGAAGTTCAAAAAACCAAATACATAAATCAACAACTCCACTTAAGGGTATATATATTCCACCAATTGAAAACAGGCACTGAACCTACACACATGTAATGGCAGCACTTGGGAGGTAGATGTGAATCACAAGGTCATCCTCTGCTTTGTAACAAATTTAGGCCAACTGGGGTTAGATAAGACTTTGTCTTTCTTTTTCTTTCTTTTTTTAAAGGCCTTAGGAGGGGAGATTCTAGTCTTTTTTCTTTTCCATTTTATTTTATTTTATTTTATGTGTATGTGTGTATTGCCTGCATGTAGGTAAGTGTACCTGTGTCATGAAATGCCCGCAGAAGTCAGAAGAGGCTGTCTGTCAGATCCCCTGGGACCAGAGTTATGGACAGTTGTTAGCTGCCATGTGGGTGCTGGGATTCGAACCCGGGTCTTCTGAAAGAACCAGTGTTTTTTTATATTTTATTTATTATGTTCACTTTATGTGTATGAGTGTATTGTCTGCATATAGGTATGTGCACCCCTGTTGTGCAATGCCCGCAGTGGACAGAAGAGGCCATTGGATCCCCTGGAACTGGAGTTATGGACAGTTGTTAGCTGCCATGTAGGTGCTGGGATTTGAACCTGGGTCTTCTGCAAGAACAGTCAGTGTTCTTGACTGCTGAGCCATCTCTCCAGCCCCCACAACCAGTGTTCTTAACTGCTGAGCCATCTCTCCAGCCTCCAAGACTTTGTCTTAGAAAAAAAATCCAAACATACTGGACTGGAGAGCTGGCTCAGTGGCTAAACTCACTCTTGCAGAGGACTGGGGTTCAGTTCCCAGCACCCATATGGTGAATAGCAACCACCCATAACTGCAGTTCCAGTGGATCTGACACCTTCTGGCCTCCATGGGCATTGCACAACATGGGTATACTTACATACATGCAGACAAAGCACTCATAAAAAAAAAAATGCACACACACCATACACATGGACTGGCACTTGTTACCAAGCCTGACAACTTGAGTGTGATCACCAGCCCCACATGGTGGAAGGAGAGAACCATCTCCTGCAAGTTGTCTTCTGGCCTCTGAAAATGCACTGCGGCACCAAGCTTACCACTTACCCACCCACAATAAATAAATGTAATAAAAAACTTAAAAACTACGCCCAAACACAAATACCTGTCCATTCATGTTCATAGTATTCCTTCCTCTTTTTCTCTCCCTTCTTCCTCGTTTGTCCTTTCCTTCCTAGACAAGGTCTCATGTAGCCCCAGTAGTACAGGATGGTCTCAAACTCCCAAGCATGAAATCTTTTTATTATATTTTTTCTGGTATTTTTGAGACAGGGTCTCCCCTAGCCCGAGTTGACCGGGACACAGTATGGAGACCAAGCTGGCCTGGATCTCACAGAGATCTGCCTACCTCTGCCTGGGAATAGAGGTGTGTGCCACAGAACCCAGTCTGAGCTTGGATTTTTGATCCTCCTGTCTCCATCTTTGAAGTGTAGTAATTACACATGTGCATTCCAATGCCCAGCCTAAGTCTCCTTTAGAAGTGACTATTTTGGAACCAGCTAGAGGTAGTGGTTTACACATACCAAAAATCCCTGAAATAGCTAATATATGTTATGTGTATTTTATTTATTTATTTATTTATTTATTTTTATTTTGAGTCAGGTCTCACTATATACTACTGGCTGGCCTGGAACTCACTATGTATATCAGGCTGGCCTCAAACTCAGAGTTCTATCTGCCTTTGCTTCCAGAGTATTGGGATTAAACACATGAGCTTATTTTCTTAATTTTTAATTACATTTTTATTTATTTATTTTTTGGTCTTTTTGAGACAGGGTTTCCCTGTAGCTCCAGCTGGCCTGGAACTCACTGTGTAGACCAGGCTGGCCTTGAACTCACAGAGATCCGCCTGCCTCTGCCTCCCAAGTGCTGGGATTAAAGGCGTGCGCCACCATGCCTGGCCTATTATTTTTATTTTACATGTATGAGTATATTGCCTACATATGTGTAAATGCATCCCTGTCATGCAATGCCCAAGGAGGTCAGAAGAGGGCATCAGATCCCCAGGAACTGGAGTTAGTTACAGCCGGTTAGCTGCCTCGTGGGGAATCTAATTCAGGTCCTCTGCAAGAGCAGCCAGTGCTCTTAACCACTGACCTATCTCTCCAACCCCTTCTTTTAAATTTCTAATTACATTCATTTAGTGTGTGTGTGTGTGTGTGTGTGTGTGTGTGTGTGTGTGTACCCACGCGCCCGCATGGTGGTCAGGGAAAAACTTGAGGGCGTCGGTTCTCTCCTTCCACCATGTGCGTCCCAGTGATCGAACTCAGTCAGTTTTGGCCTGAAGCGCCTTCACCCGCTGAGCTGTTTTTCTGACCTTTCATCTTAAATTTAAAAAAAATCTCGGGCCCTTTAAGAGTGGGCTGGGCGTGGGAGGCGGGGCCGCGGAGGCGGGCTAGGACCGTTCCCGCGAGGCTGCGCCTGCGCAGCAAGGTCACGTGGTGGCTGGCCGGGAAAATGGCGGCTTCGGCTGAATGCGGTGGTTCGGGCGGCGGAGGCAGCACGGAGGAGGCTTTTATGACCTTCTACAGCGAGGTGAGCCCCGAGGGACGAGCGGTGGCCGCGGACAGCCGGCGTTCTGGCCGCCCTCCCCGGAGGCGGAGGCCGTGGGCCGCAGCCGGGACCGTTGGCCACCGTCCGGCCTTCGGGGCGGCGCGGAGCCTCCGGGATGTGCTTGCGCGGCGGCCGCTGGGCTGCAGGAGTCTTCGGGCCCCGCTGGCGGCTGTTGGGGCCGGGGAGGGCGGCCCGGAGCGCGGCCAGCGGGGCGCCTCGGACCCTGGAGCCCAGGACCGGTGGAGGCCCGGCCTTCCCGGGGAGCTGAGGCCGTGGACCCTGCTTTGCCTTCTCTCACGCCTCTGGGATGGATCGTGGCTATTTCTGCGATTCACCGGTGCTGGGCACTGCACGTCATGACAGGTGGGCGTTGTGATCCCGATCTTAAAGATGACGCGCGGGGTCTTAACAGCAGATGGCACGTCGGTGTCAGGTAGGACCGGAGTAAGCTTGATGTGAACTTTGTTTACTATTGCATCGCCAGCGCCTTGTAAACAGGGGCGTTTAGCATCTATTTGGTGAATAGATGGACAAGTGGAACAATAACATTGGCCCTCAGACTGAATTCTTTGCAAGGCAATTAGCCTGATTATAATTGAATTCTTTCTAGACACCGATTTTCACATCTGTGACACCAAGAAGTTAATATTAAAACAAGAGGTTTGAGGAAGATGAAAGGATTTAACATATAAAAAAGCAGCTCACAAAATATAAAGTAGGAGAAAGCTGGACATCGTTGCCTGTGGTCCCAGCACTGGGTAGGCTGGGAACAAGGATTGCCCGGACTTTGAAGCCGCTTTGGTCTGCATATCAAGTTACAAGGCTAGCTAGGGCTATGTAGTGAGACCCTGTCTCAAAGCAAAAACAAAAAACAGAAACATCCTTCTCAGAGTTAAATCAAGGTGAAAGATGGAGTCTTCTTAAGTGGACATTGATATGGGGTGTGAATGTGACCTGTGGCTAATTAAGCGTGGAATCAGGCTGGGAATGTGGCTCAGTGGTAGATTACCCAGCATGCACAAGGCCCTGGGTTCAACCCCCAGGACGACCAAGCAACAAAAACAAAAAGTTTTTTATCTTTTATCTCTGGTATTTGTTTTTGAGTTATTTATTTAATATTTTATTTATTTTTATTTTATGTGTATGAGTGTGTTGCCTACATGTATGAAAGTGCACCTGTGTCATGCAAAGCCTGTGGAAGTCAGAAGAGGCATTAGATCCCCTGGAACTGGAGTTATGGACAGTTCTTAGCTGCCATGTGGGTGCTGGGAACTGAACCCAAGTCCTCTGCAAGATCAGCCAGTGCTCTTAACTGGCCATCTCTCCAGCCCCAATATTTATTTATTTATTTGCTTTTTTTGTTGATTGTTTTTCACTAGTCCCAGCCCGCTTGGAAGTCACAATGGGAACCAGGGTGGCCTCGATCTTGCAGAGATCCACTTGACTCTGCCTTTCGAGGGCTGGGATTAAAGGCATATGCCACCACGCTGGCTCAATATATTTTTTATTTATTTTATTTTATTTTAATTTAATTTAATTTTATTTTATTTTAATTTAATTTTATGTGTATGAGTGTTTTGCTTGTATGTTTGCAAGAGCAGGACATGTGTGCACTGCTCACAGAAGCCAGGAAAGGATATTGGATCCCCTGGAACTGAAGTTACAGGCAGCAGTGAGGCACCATCTAGGTGTTGGGAGTTTAATCCTCATCCTCTCCAAGAGCAGCAAGTGCTCATAACCCCTGAGTCACCTCTCCAGCCTGCCTCCCTCCCCTCTCCTCCCCTACTTCCCCTCCCTTCCCCTTCTTCCCCTCCCTTCCCCTCTCTTCCCCTTCTTCCCCTTCTTCTCCTCCCCCTCTTTCCCCTTCCCATTTTCTTCCCTCTCTCCCTTTCAGATTTATTTTTATGTGTATGAGTGTTTTGCCTGCTTGCATATATGAATACCACGTGAATGCCTGATAACCCTGAGAGACTAGAGGGGGGTGTCAGAGTCCCTGGAACTGGAGTTAAAGATGGTTAGTTGTGGGGCTGGAGAGATGGCTCAGCCATTAAGAGCGCTGACTGCTCTTGCAGAGGACCCAGGTTTGATTCCCAGCACCCACATGGCGCCTATGAACCGATCCTTGACTCCAGTTCCAGGGGAATCCGAAGCCCTCTTCTGACTTTCAGGGCATTGCTCTGCACGGGTGCACTCACATACATTCAGGTGATACACTAATACACATAAAATAAAAATAGTAAAATATCGAATTTTTTTTTTTTTTTTAAAGATGGTTAGTTGTAAGCTGTTAATGTGGGTACTTCTGGGAACTCAACCCAGTCCTCTGGTCTTAACCACTGAGCCATCTCTCCAGCCTGTTTTTTCTTTTTTTTTAAAGAGAGAATCCTATGTAGCCAAGGATGACCTTGAACTCCTGATTCTCTTGCCTTGGCTTCAGAACTAAGGTCTGGGATTGAGCCATACTGTCCTTTCTTATCTCTGGTATGTACTACAGTACTTGTTACATATTATTTTCTCCGTAATATTAACTCTTCCTCCCTCCCTCCCTCTCTTTGCTGAGACTGAATCTCCCTATAGCCCCAGTTGGCCTAGAACTCCCTATGTAGACTAGGCAGGCCTTTTATCTCCCAGAGGTCTGCCTGCCTCTGCCTCCCTAGTTGCAAGATTAAAGGCATGCACCACCATGCCCATGCCTGAAACATAATTTTATTTATTTTTATATTTCTATTTATTTATTTTAAAAATATTATTTTTATGTGTATGTGTGTATTGTCTACATGTAGGAAAGTGCACCTGTGTCGTGCAATGTCCTTGGAGAACAGAAGAGGCTGTCAGATTCCCTGGAACTGGGGCTATGAACAGTTGTTAGCTGCCATGTGGGTGCTGGGATTCGAACTCAGGTCTTCTGCAAGGCCAGCCAATGTTCTTAACTGCTGAGCCATCTCGCCAGCCCCAATTTTTTATTTTATTTTATTTTATTATTTTATATTTTATGTGTATGTGTTTATTACCTGCATGTAGGTAAGTGCACCTGTGTCATGCAATGCCCACGGAAGACAGAAGAGGCTGTCAGATCCCCTGGAACTGGAGTTACCAGCTGCCATGTGTGTGCTGGGATTCAAACCTGGGTCTTCTGCAAGAACAACCAGTGCTCTTAACCGCTGAGCCATCTCTCCAGCCCCCAATGAAATGTTATTATTTTTAAGACAGGGTCTCTCTCTGTAGCCCAGGCTGGCCTGCAACTCACTTTGCCATACAGTCTGTCAGGAACTTGTGATCCTCCTGCTTTAGCCTCCCAAATGCTAGGATCACAGGAGTGAACCACCAGACCCAACTGTATTTACTTGGAAGTGTTGCTGTTCTGGTACCAAAGCTTATTGACGTCTAGTAATTTAGCAATTATAGTAGAACTTTACCCTTTCTCTTTTTCTTTGAGATAGTCTCTTAATGTAACCTGTTGGCCTTGAACTCCTGATCCTTCTGCCTCCACTGGGATTGCAGACATGTACCACCGTGCCCTCCTCTCTTTTATTTTTTGGTCTTTTTGAGACAGGGCCTCCCTGTAGCCCTGGCTGGCCTGGAACTTGCTGTGTAGACCAGACTGAACTTGAACTCACAGAGATCTGCCTGTCTCTGCCTCCCGAGTGCTGGGACTAAAGGCGTGCATCAACACACCTGGTTCAAGCTCATTTCTTTTTTTTTTGTCTTTTGAAACAGGGTTTCCTAGTAGCCCCAGCTGGCCTAGAACTCACTATGTAGAACAGACTGGCCTTGAACTCACAGAGATCCACCTGCCTCTGCCTCCCAAGTGCCGGGACTACAGACTTGCCCTGGGTCTACAGACTTGCCATGCCCAGCTCAAGCCCGTCTCTTAAGAAAGAAAAAAAAAAAAAGTCAGCTTTAATTTGTTTGGATTGGACCGGAGAAAGTACCTAGGGGAAAGTACTCAGCCATGGTTCGGCCACTGCTATCCGTCGTCTGCTCTGCTGTTGAGGTTCTGGGGATACGGCAGTGAGCCATAGAGGAAAAATCCTGTCTTCAGACAGCTTGCTTTTTATAGAGAAAGATAAGCCATAGACCTGTAAAATGTAGCCTCAGAAAGTGGTAAGTATGGGGAGAAAATAAGTCTGGGAAGGAGGGCTTGGGAGGTAGTGTGGGGGATCATCATGGAATTTGGAAGTGAGGAGGGAAGATGCTGAGAGGGAATGACTATTTTTGCTTTTCTTTTGAGATGTTCTGTAGCCCAGGCTGGCGTAGAATTCACCACATGGGCCCAGCTGTCTTCAAACTCATGGTGCTCTTCCTACTCAGCGTCCCCAGTGCTGGGATTGCAGGCACGAGCCCCCATACTTGGCCCTTTTGTTTAAAAAAAATTTTTTTTATTATTAGGCTGGGCGTGGTGGCACATGCTTTTAATCCCAGCACTAGGGAGGCAGAGGCAGGCGAATCTCTGTGAGTTCAAGGCCAGCCTGGTCCACATAGTGAGTTCCAGGACAGCTGGGGCTACAGGGAGACCCTGTCTCAAAAAGACCAAAAAAAAAAAAAAATTTTATTATTAATGAGGGGGCGAGGGAGAGGGTGCAAGTGTGCACACGAGTGTAGCATGAGGAGGTCGGAGGCAACTTTTGGAAATAGCTTGTCTCCTTCCCCCATAGGTTCCAGGGATTGAATTCAGGTCAGACTCAGGTTGTCAGGCTTGAGTGGCAAGAGCTTTTACGCCCTGAGCCGTCTGGCTGACCTACCCTGACCCCTGCCTTTTTTTTTTTTTTTTGCAATACACTCTTGCTTTGTGGCCCTAGTTGTCCTGGAACTTGCTACATGGACCAGGTTATCTTCAAGCTTTGCTTTTCTTGCCTCTGCCTCCTGAGTGCTGGAATTACTGTGTGTATGTGTGTGTGCGCGTGTATGAGTATGTTCACATGTGTATGTGCTCGTGTGCTTGTGCATGCATGTGTACTTGTGAAGTGTGGGTGTGTCGGCATGTAGAGGCTAGAGATTGACATCAGATTGTATCAGGTATCTGACAGTTTCTCACAGAACCTGGAGCTCACTGATTGGTTAGACCTGGTAGCTGGTGAGCTCCAAGGATTCATCTGTGTTGTTATGTAGGGCTCCTGTCCCTCCCCCCACCCTCCCCCCCAAGAAATGTGCTGGGGCTGCAGAAGTGCACTGTTGCTCCTTGCTTTTCTGTGGGTTTTGGGATTGGAACTTGGACTCTTTTCTTACTGACACATATCCCAAGCCCCTGGGATTACTTTATTTAATTTTAATTTAATTTAATTTAATTTAATTTAATTTAATTTAATGTGTATGAGTGTTTTGCCTGCATGTATGTATGTAGATGTACACGTGTTGTACAGTGCCCATGAAAGCCAGGAGAGGGTATCAGATCCCCTAGAACTGGAGTTATAGCCAGTTGATAGCTGCCATGTGGGTGCTGGGAACTGAACTCTGGTCCTCTGTAAGAGCAGCCAGTACTCTTACCTGCTGAGCCATTCCTCCAGCCCTCACCCCCAATACTTTTTAAATGACTGACATGTATTTTCCACCTTGCTTTGGCCATAGGAATAAAAGTCTGTTACATACCAGCTAGCATTCTAGCTCTGCCTTGTGGCAACAACGATGCTTCCCTGAGACTACCTGGTGTTTGTTGTTTGCAGTTGCTTTAGCCAGGGATTAAAAGTTTTTTTAGGGGGGATGGAGAGATGACTCAGAGGTTAAGAGCACTGACAGCTCTTGCAGAGGACTGGGTGGGATTCCCAGCACCCATGTGGCAGCTAACAACTGTTTATAAATCCAGTTCCAGGGTATCCAACACCTTCTTCTGACCTCCATGGGCATTGCACAACATGGATGCACTTACACACATGCAGGCAATACACTCATACATATAAGATAAAAATAATAAAATACTTGCCGGGTGTGGTGGCGTACGCCTTTAATCCCAGCACTCAGGAGGCAGAGGCAGGCGGATCTCTGTGAGTTCAAGGCCAGCCTAGTCTACATAGTGAGTTCCAGGACACAGCTAGGGCTACAGGGAGACCCTGTGTCAAAAAGACCAAAAAAAATTTAAAACATTTTTAGTAGTTACTTATTCCTTTCTATAGTGGTGTGTGTGTGTGTGTGTACTGGTATTGGGACTAAGGATTGAATCTGGGGCCTCAAGAATGCTAATCAACCCCTCTGCCACTGAGCAACATTTCCCAGCCCCATCGAGGCAGGATCTCGTGGGCCCTGCATGACATGTATCTATCAAGTAGTGGATGATGACCTTGAACTTCTGATCCTCCTACCTCCACTGACTGCTGAGATTACAGGCTTGTGCCTCCACACCTGGTTTATGTGTACTATGATCGACCCCAGGGTTCATGCATGCTAGGCAAGCACTCTACCATCTGAGCTGCATCCTCAGTCCCCCATGGTGATGTTTAATGCTGCTCATAGTTTATGTTTCAGTGTAATTGTATTTTCTCTCAAAATGAAAAATTAATAATTGTAACCACATGCAAGTATATTGTCTGATTGAGTGGAAGCCCTGTGAAAGTGGTGGTTGTGATTTATCTGTGAGTCTTCTTGATATCTGCTCTGGAGTCAAATTGTTGGGATAAATTTCTCACAATTTAGGTAATTAGAAATGTCAGTTAATCTATGTAAGCCTCAGTTTTCTTATGTGTAAAATGGGGATAATGGTAATACCTGCCAAATGGAATTATTGAGATTAATAATACATGTAAATGTAAACAAAATTTGTGTGTGGTGGTATATATGTGTGTGTGCACATGTGAGTACTTGTGTGTGAAGGGTAGAGGTCAATGTCTGCTGTCTTCCTCTATCCACCTTATTTTTATTTATCTATTTTTAATTTTTATTTTTTATGTGTATAAGTATATTGCCTGCATGTAGGTAGGTGCACCCGTGTTGTGCAGTGCCTGTGGAGGTCAGAAGAGGGCATCAGATCCCTGGCAACTGGGTTCTGGGAACCGAACTCCAGTCTTCTGGAAGAGCAGTAAGTGCTCTTAACCACTGAGCCATCTCTCCAGCCTCTGTTTATTTTTTGTGTATAAGTGTCTTTGCCTGCATGTATGTATGTATACCATGCGCAAGGCCGTAAGAGGGGGGAAGGATCTTCAGGAATTTGAGAGGATTGCTAGTTGACATGTGGGTATTGGGAATGAATCCCTGGTCCTCTGTTGTAAGAACTGCAAGTGCACCATCTCTCTAGCTCCTATTTTGTTTTAAAAATGCAGTAGTCGCCTTTTCCGCTACAAATGAATGCTAGTTCCTTAATTTTATTTATTTCTTTTTTTTGATCTTTTTGAGACAGGGTCTCCGTGCAGTCTCAGCTGGCCTGGAACTCACTATGTAGACCAGGCTAGCCTCAAACTCAGAGCTCTGCCTATCTCTGCCTTCCGAGTACTAGGATTAAAGGTGTGGGCCACCTTGCCCAGCTAGATCCTTCTTTTTTTTTTT
>NW_008350771.1:1682053-1723600 GCF_000622305.1 Nannospalax galili
TTTAAAAAAAAAAATTTTTTTTAATTATTTTTATTTTATGTGTATGAGTGCATTGCCCACATGTATGTGAGTGCACCCATGTTGTGCAATGCTGCAGAGGTCAGAAGAGGGCTTCGGATTCCCCTGGAACTGGAATTAAGGACGGTTCATAACCACCCCGTGGGTGCTGAGAATTGAGCCTGGGTCCTCTGTAAGAGCAGTCAGTGCTCTTAACCGCTGAGCCATCTAGCCCCTAAAAAATATTATGTTTTAAAGTTACTTTATTTTTATTTTTGTTATGAGTATTTTGCCTGCACTTATGAAAGTGTACCATGTGCTAGGCCAGATCCCTTGGAACTGGAGAGTGCCAGATCCCTTGGAACTGGAGTTACTGGTGGTTGTTAGCTGCTCTGTGGGTACTGGGAACCAAACTCTGGTCCTCTGCAAGAGTGAGTACTTTTAACCGCTGAGCCATCTCTCTAGCCCTTACCATTTTTTTTGGAAACAGAATCTATCATGGAACTTGGAGTTCACTGATTGACTAGACTGGCCATCTAGTGAGCTCTGGGGACCTCCCTATTGCTCTCCTTCTAGCTCTGGGATTATAGGTTCATGTATGTGCCCATGCCCAACTTTTGTGTGAATGCTGGGATCAGAACTCAAATTCTCATGTTTGTGAGGCAAGCACCTCGCCCAGTGTGCCATCTTATTGTCTATTATTGTAAAATTATTGCCATTGTAACTGTTCTTCAAAGTATTTAGCAAAATACCTTGTACATAATAGCAAATCGTTTGCTGAGCATGCTAGTATTGTATTAAAGGAGACCGGTTTATTATTTTTACTAACGAAAATTTTAATCCTTTTACTTTTAGGTGAAACAAATAGAGAAGAGAGACTCAGTTCTAACATCCAAAAATCAGATTGAAAGGTTGACCCGTCCTGGTTCCTCTTACTTTAATTTGAACCCATTTGAGGTGAGTTGTTGCTGTGGCTTCTGTGGCAGAGGATTTTGCATATCTTCAGACAGATTTATTTATCTATTCACTTATTTTGTTTTTTTGAGAGTTTCATATAGTCAAGGCTGTTTTGAACCCAAGATCCTCCTGCCTCAACCCCCAAATGCTACGATTATAGGTATGAACCACCGAACCACTGCACCTGGCCACTTTTTTTTTTTTTTGGTCTATTTGAGATAGGGTTTCCCTGTAGCCCCAGCTGGCCTGGAACTCATTTTGTAGACTAGGCTGGCCTGAAACTCAAGATCTGCCTGCCTCTGCCTCCCAAGTGCTGGGATTAAGGGCGTGCACCACCATATCCAGCTTTAAAGATTTATTTAATTTTAAAATTATGTGGCTGGTGAGATGGCACAGCAAGTAAAGGCACATGGTGACAAGCCTAATGATCTGAGTTCAATCCCCAGGGCCCACATGGTGGACAGAGAGAACCAACTGCCACAATCTGTCCTCTCACCTCCACACACCAGCTGAGACCTGTGTGCAAACTCACAAAGATAATTAAAATGTAATAAAATTATGTGTATATACGTATGTGTGTGGGTCAGTACACATTTGAGTACAGGTGCTCATGGTGTCCAGAAGAGGGCATTGGATCCCTAGGAGCTGGAGTTACAGGCAATTGTGAGCTACCTGTCATGGGTGTTGGGAACCAGATTCTGATTCTTTGCAGGAGTACTTTTAATTTTATGTGTATGAGTATTTTGCATGCATGTATGTAAGTGCACCATGTCATGCAATGCCTGCAGAGGCCAGAAGAGTGTGTCAGATCCCCTGGAACTGGAGTTAAGGATGGTTGTTAGCTCTCATGTGGGTGTTGGGAACTGATCAGCCAGTGCTTTCAACCACTGAGCTGTCTCTCCAGCCCCATGGAATAATTTTTCCCCCAAATTCTTTTGTGGTATATTGTTTGTTTTTGTTTTTAAGAGGGAGTCTTGCTTTGTAACAAGGCTGACCTTGAATTTACATTTCATTCTGTCTCTACTTTCTGAGAACTGAGATAACAGGTGAGGGCCACCATGTCCAGCTTTACACTTTTGATCTTGATTCTTACAGGTTCTTCAGATAGATCCTGAAGTGACAGACGAGGAAATAAAAAAGAGGTTTCGGCAGGTACAGTACTGTTTCTCTGAATTAGAGTTTGTGTTTTGTTTTTTTCAGACAGGGTTTCATGTAATTTATAAGGTTCACCTGGAACTTGTTACTGTATAATTGAGGATTACCTTGAATTTCTGGTCCTACTGCTTTTACCCTATTGCATGCTGGTGTTATGGGCATGTACCACCACACCTGGTTTATGGGGTGCTGGGATTGAACCTAGGGCTTCATGCATTCTGGGCAAGCACTCTGCCAGTTGAGCTGCATCCTTAGGCTGTGTTTGAACCTTTTGAAAATCTGAACATCTGATTCTGTGAGGACTAGATACTTTGGGGACAAAATATAAACCCCCTTTCCAAATTCAAGTTAGGTAGCTTTTCATAAACTCACAGTGATACAAAATGTTAAATAATTTATTGCTCATAGGTTTGTCTGTGAGTGTAATGAGTTTTATATCCAAATAGTATCTGCAACCCTCTTTGTTTCTGGTTTAGGTGTTTGTTCTACTTTAGCCTTTGTGTTAGTTTGTGGGGCTTTTTTTTTTTTTGCCTTTTTGAGACAGGGTCTCCCTGTAGCTCCAGCTGGCCTAGAACTCACTATGTAGACCAGGCTGGCCTTGAACATAGAGATCGGCTTGCCTCTGCATCCCGAGTGCTGGGATTAAAGGTATATGTCACCATGCCCAGCTTGTTTGTGTTTTTAATTATTTATTTTATTTTACTTTAAAAAATACTACTTTTATGTATATGAGTGTATTGTCTGCATGTAGGTAGGTGCTCCCATGTTGAACAATGCCCGAGGAGGTCAAAAGAGGGCATTGGATCCTCTGGAACTGAAGCTATGGATGGTTGTGGGTATTGGGATTTGAAACTGGGTCTTCTGGAAGAATAGCCAGTGCTCTTAACCATTGAGCCATCTCTCCAGCTCTGCCTTGTTTTTTAAAGATGAATTAATTTTGGGTGATTTTTGAGCGATTGTGTGTGTACCATTTCTGTTCCGAAAACTTCATTAACTATTGACAATCCTAACTTTTACATTATAGTTGTCTATATTGGTGCATCCTGACAAAAATCAAGATGATGCTGACAGAGCACAGAAGGCTTTTGAAGGTATTTATAGATTTATTTGCTTTTGGGTAATATATATTGTCAATGCTAGGGGCTAACTGGTCATGAAGAAGTTGTCCATTTCAATAAAGCAGCCATTTAAGCAGTGTTAATGTTTAAGAAGTAGTCTTTGGGGACTGGCTGTTTAGCTCAGTGGTAGTGCTTGCCTAGCATGCTAGCATGAGGCCCTAGGATCAGTCCCCAGCACTGCCAAAAAAAGTACACCTTAATTTTGCTTTGTTAAAAGTTTTATGTATCTGCCAATATACTTTTTTCCTTTGAACATAAGCAAAATAGGAAGTATTTTATGACTGTGTTAAATGTAGATGTGGTATAGTTAGCCTTGTGTGTATATTTAATTTTTTCCAAGGCTTTCAAGGTCATTATTGCTATGGTTGTATGCTTTTTAAAAAATTAGCTTAACAGCAGTAAATAAAAAAATAGGGAATGCTTTTAGACAGTGCAAGTCCATTTACACTACCTGAGTATAGTTCAGACTTTCAGAGGGTATTTGCAGAAACAGTTAACTTCAATGTTTTGCATTAGCTGTGGACAAAGCTTACAAGTTGCTACTGGATCAGGAACAAAAGAAGAGGGCCCTGGATGTAATTCAGGCAGGAAAAGAATACGTGGAACACACTGTAAGTATTTATAGTGCTGCTGTGTTTACAGGAAGTATCAGCAAGCCTTGGGCACCTTGCAGAAGGGTAAATGTAACTTGGTAGCACCTTCCACTCGTGACCACTTCCATCCTCTCCACCACTTAGCTGTGGTACTCACAGGGTAGTGTGTAAAGCTCACACTCACTCCTAAAGAATTGTTGAGGGTGAGGAGTGGCTAGGACCCTGCTTCTCCCACTGCCCTACCAGTCCTGTGCTGTGTAGAAAGCTACTCTTGACCTCAGCCATGTTGCCAGGCTTCCCCACTGAGAGTGGAAAACTGGAGTGGCCATGGTGACATTGACTCTTTGTTTTTATTTTTGTTGCTGTGAAGAGTTTGGAAGTTTAGGCTTGAGAATGGCTGACCAGGGATATGAGTAAATTTTAAATAGGAGGAGGCACATGTTCAGATTACTAACAAGATTCAGAACTCAGTTGAGACAGTTCAGTTCTAGCCCTTTTTGTTCGTTTGTTTGCTTTTTTTTTTTTTTTTTTTTTTTTTTTTTTTTGTCTTTTTGAGACAGGGTCTCCCTGTAGTCCCAGCTGATCTGAACTCACTATGTAGACCAGTCTGGCCTTGAACTCACAGAGATCTGTCTTCCTCTACCTGCCTTTGCCTTTGCCTTTGCCTCCCAAGTGCTGGGATTAAAGGCGTGCGCCACCACGCCTGGCAATTGTTTGCTTTCTTAAGATAGGGTTTCTGGGATACAGGCTGGCCTGGAACTTACTATGCAACTTGGACTGACCGTACATTCTTGGTCCTGCTGCCTGGGTCGCCTGAGCTTTGGGATTGCAGGTGTGTCCCATTACATCCAGCTGGAAAGACTTCTTTGAGATGATCTTGTGCAGTCCAGGCTGGCCTCAAACCGAGTCTGGCCTTGAATTCCTGATTCTGCTCCATGTCCCAGGTCCTAGGATGATAGGTGTGCAACACCATGCCCAGCTAGAAAGCTCTTTACTTTTGTTTTGTACCTGATGGGGCAGGAATTTCAAGAGCAGTTTCAATGGTGACTGAATGTGGATTTGACCTTTGTTTGGAAGAGCTTTAAAATCTGAAACAAAACTTTATAGCCAGTAATAATAGAAATGAACCCAGTTCAGGTGAAAAAATGAGAGAAAATAGAAGAAGGAAAGGACTGTGTCCTGGTTGTGTTGAAAGTGCCACCTTTAGGCCCAGTTCTGTGAGAAATCAAAAAAGCTACCCTTTGGTTTTGCCTGGCCACAAGATGGCAGTGAGGCCTTTCTGAATTGGAAGGCATTTGGCTTGGTGGTCAAGTAGGTTACTAATGGAGTCTTTTTGTGAATTTAACTTTTCATGAATCTCAGTAGTGGCCAAAGTGATGATCATATCAGTTAGTATGATGGGAAAATTACTGATTTGGGGGCATTTCATAGTGAAAATGATACAGAATGCACTTTTAGAAAAACTATACTTAATGCCATAGATTTTGTAGCTTCTTCTAAAACTTGACAAACGTATTTTCTTTGCTATGATTTTGTAACCATGGGTTGGAAGAGAGAAATGGTGGTCTGTTATCCATTTCTAAGGCTGCTTGGATCTGGCTTGGTCTTTGAGCTGGGAATAACCCCTTGTTGGTTGCCTCGCAGTCCTCCTGATAGAATGGATTTCAGGTGGAGTTAGAGAAAGGACCCAGTGTCCTAGTCTTCCTTGGTTGCTTTACAGCATTTTACATTTTTCATTTATTTCCCTTTTGGTCGGGAGGGGACTCTTTTGCCTCCATCTTAACACAGACTTGTTATTCCCATCCTGTGGAAAAGGGCACATCTCATGTGTACAGCTCGGTGGATATTAAAGTGTGGGTGCCCATCTTTTGATCAAAAATGTTCTTTCTAGGTTAAAGAGCGGAAAAAACAATTAAAGAAGGAAGGAAAGCCTACCAATGTAGAGGAGGATGACCCCGAACTGGTGAGTTAAGTATGGGAGAAGCTCCTCTGTGTAGTTGGGTCCATTGATTGGTGGGTTGAAGAGAGAAAGAGGGGCCTAACTTAAAACATGTAAGTGGACATTCATTCACCCTTTACTATTTTTTTTAATTTTTTTTTGATCTTTTTGATCTTTTTTCCCTGTAGCCCTGGAACTCACTACGTAGACCAGGCTGGCCTTGAACTCACAGAGATCTGCTTGCCTCTGCCTTCCGAGTGCTAGGACTAAAGGCGTCTGCCACCACGCCTGGCTATTTTTTTTTTTTTTTTTTTTTTTTTTTGAGACAAGGTCTTACTTTGTTAGCCCTACCTGGCCTGGAACTCACTGTAGCCCAGGCTGACTTCAAACTCACAAGAGATCCGCCTGCCTGCCTCTGTCTCCTGTGTGTTGGGATTAAAGGTGTGGGCTACCAGACCTGGCATCTTTTTCTTTTTAATTCATTCTTTGGGTGTGTCTGTGTATGTGGAATATGTGCTTGTGCTTGCAGATGGTGTGCTGCTATGCATACATGTACAGATGCCAGAGGAAGTCTTATCACTCTCCACCTTACTGCCTTGAGACAAGGTCTCATTGAACTACCTGGAGCTAGGCTGGTAGTCAGCACCCCCAGATCCTGCTGTCTCTGCCCCTACAGTGTTGGGTTGCAGGCATGCACGGCCACACTTGCTTTTTACATGTGTGCTAGGGGTTTGAACTCAGGTCCTTTTATCTGCCAAGTCATTTCCTTAACCCCTTACCCTTTTAGAAATCTAGAGCTACTGTCATTTCTTTCTTTAAAAGTACTTTATTAGCCGGGCATATGCCTTTAGTCCCAGCACTCTGGGAGGCAGAGGCAGGTGGATCTCTGTGAGTTCAAGGCCAGCCTGGTCTACATAGTGAGTTCCAGGCCAGCTGGGGCTACAGGGAGACCCTGTCTCAAAAAGACAAAAACAAAACAAACAAACTTTATTACTTTTATTTGTATGAATGTATTGCCTGATGTATGTAAGTGTACCTGTGTTGCACAATGCCTGTGGAGGTCAGAAGAGGGCATCTGATTCCCTTGAAACTGGAGTTATGGACAGTTGTTAGCTGCCATGTGGGTGCTGGAATTGAACCCAGGTCCTCTGTAAGAAGCAGCCAGTACTCTTAACTGCTGAGCCATCTCTCCAGCCCCCATTTCTTTTAATGTACAAATGCTGGAGTTTGCAATTGACTGTCTTACAAAGTATTGTCTATAGTTTTGATTTTTAATTTCTTTTGTGATACATAGGAAATTTAAATCCTTGTTAGAGCATATGAGAATAAGATCCTAGGTCTAAGGCCAGGTATGGTAGTTCATGCCTTTAATCCCAGTGCTTGAGAGGCAGAGGCAGGTGGATCTCTTTGAGTTCAAGACCAGCCTGGTTTACACATTGAGTTGTAGACCAGCTAGGGGTACATAGTGAGACCCTGCCTCAAAAACAGATTCTAGGTCTACACACACATACATACTTATGTTAATCTTTTCCTTATATCTCACTTGTACCTAATTACCATAACAATAATTATTTAAAGATATTATTCTTAATTATGTATATGTTATGTCTGTGTGTGAATATGCACACCTGAGTCCAGGTACCTGTGGAGGCCAGAGGTGTCAGGTCTTTTAGAACTGGAGTTACAGGCAATTGTGAGCTACCTGATGTGAGTATCAGGAACTGAGCTTGGGCCCTCTTTCAGAGGGCCCAAGCTCTTAACCACTGAACCATTTATCCAGCTCCTTATTGTTACTTTGGAGACAGAGTCTTGCTATGTAGCCCAAACTGGCCTCAGAACTCACAGCACCAGTCCTCCTGCCCCACTCTCAAATGCTGGGCCCTTATGCGTGGCTACTAGCAATTATTTTTGTTTTGTTATACTTACTTATTTTTAAAGATTTATTTTTATTTTATATGTGTGAGTGTTTTCCCTGTATGTTCGTAAGTGTACCATGTTGGTGAAATGCTGTGGAGGCCAGAAGAGGGCATTGGATTCTTTGCAGCAGGAGTTACAGAGAGTGAGCTGCTATTTGGGTGCTGGGAACAGAACCCAGGTCCTCTGAAAGAGCAGCAAGAGTTCTTAACCATGATCCTTCTCCAGTCTATTTTTTGAGACAGAGTCTCATATGTAGCCCTGGCTAGCTTGCTATGTAGACCATGCTAGCCTTGAACTCACAGAGATCTGCCTGGCAGCAATTGTTTTTGTTTTGTTCTGTTTTTTTTTTGTTTGTTTGTTTTTTGGGTCTTTTTGAGACAGGGTCTCCCTGTAGTCCTAGCGCCCTTGGAACTCACTATGTAGACCAGGTTGGCCTTGAACTCAGAGATCTATCTACCTGCCTCTGTCTCTGAATGCTGGGATTAAAGGTGTGTGCCACCATGCCTAGCCTAGCAATTGTTTTTCAAAAAGACTTATTTTACTTAAAATTTAAATTTGATTGATTTTTTTTTTTTTTAATTTTATTTTATGTGTATACATGTATTGCCTGCATGTAGGTAAGTGCACCCATGTTGTGCAGTGTCCACAGAAGTCAGAAGAGGCTGTCGGATCCCCTGGGACTGGAGTTACGGACAGTTGTTAGCTGCCATGTGGGTCCTGGGATTCGAACCTGGGTCTTCTTCAAGAACAACCAAGTGTTCTTAACCGCTGAGCCATCTCTCCAGCCCCTATCTAAAGGTTTTTTTAAGATACTGAAATATTGGGAGATGACTCGGCAGATAAAGTACTTGCCTTGTGTGTCTGAGGACTGGAGTTCAGACCCCCAGATTCCAAGCAGAAGTGGCATGGTGACTACCTGTGATCCAGCATTCTGGGAGCAGACCCGGTATTTGTGGGGTTGGCTGGTAACTGTACTAGCCACAGGCAGTGAGTTCCGGATTCAGTGAGAGACCCTTCCTCTGTTCAGTAAAGTGGAGAGCAGTTGAGGGAGAGTCACAGTGTAGACTGCAGGCATCCACATGTCCCCCTCATGCAGACCTGTATATGTGTACTCATATGAAAACATGCACACACCTTCCCCCCACAAAGATATTGAAGTGTTTATTACAGGTTCCTTTACTGATTTGATGTCCTTGTTACAGACAGGAGTTTGTCAGCATTGTGATTTACTGTTTGTTGTTTTTGTTGGGTTTTTTTTTTTTTTTCCATTTTGATTTTGATTCAGGGTCTCCCATGTACCCCCAGCTGACCTAGAACTCACTATGTAGACCAGGCTGGCCTTGATCACAAAGATCTGCCTGCTTCTGCCTCCTGAGTGTTGGGATTAAAGGGGTGCGCCACCATGCCTGGCTTGTCAGCATTGTTTTTACTGAGCAGCTCCTGGCAGTGCACAGTATTAAAGAGAAGTGACCAGAAGTTTGAGATGCCTTCATTCCTCTTTCTCTGCACATAGCACTTTGCTCCAGTGCCTCAGATCTCAGTACATGACCCTACTGTATCCATATGGTGGATTATGGTCTGTACTTCTTATATAATCCAAAGTACTTTAGATCTGGGAAGAAAACACTGCAAAGACAGACGAAGAACATAGTTTCTGTTCTTGACCTCTCTGAGTCAGGTGTAGAGGTACGTCCCAGACTTGGGAGGCTGAGGCAGAGGATTGCCTTGAGTTTGAGGTCAGGTCAGCCTGGACTACATAGTGAGAGCCTATCTCAAACAACCCCACTGAAAACAAAAAACAAAAAGAACTTCACCAAACTTTCTGAAAGCAAAATAAATAAACAGGGCTGGAAAGATGGCTCAGCAGTTAAGAACACTGGTTGTTCTTGAAGAAGACCAGACTTCGAATCCCAGTACCCACATGGTAGCTAACAACTGTCCATAACTCCAGTCCCAGGGGATCCAACAGCCTCTTCTGACTTCCGCAGGCATTGTACAACACGGTGCACTTATGCATGCAGGCAATACACGCATATGCATAAAATAGAAATAATAAAATATTAAAAATAAACAAACAGGAGTCTAAGTCACTTACCTTTGCTTACTTTTCTGTAAGTGGTATGCATTCTAATGATACCTCTGTAAGACTGTTACATACCTCCTTAAAAGCCCCTCAGCAGGCTGCCTGTTTAACGTAGTGGTAGACCTCTTGCCTAGCATGCTTAGGGTCTTTAGGTTTTATCACCAGAACTGCAGACTAAAACTACAAAGGCTCTTGACCTTTGTATTTTCTATCCAGTGCCATACTTTCTGTTCCTTTCAATGCATTGGTTAGAGTATAAGGTCACCTGGTGACAGTGAGACAGAATAATGTTTGAGCAAGGTAGAGATGTTTCTGTCCTGAGCAGTTGTCTTAGGGAGGATGACAGCTGGTATGACCGCTCTGTACTATGTCCTCTAAGGTGCTTTCTCTCTGGCTCTGCCAACAAGTGTGTGGCCCCTGTCCTCCTTTGTCAGGATGGCTCAGTACCTCACCTTTGTGCCAGGCAGTAGAGTCAAGGGGAAAGAAGGAAAATGCCACTCCCTCTAGGAACTTTCCAGAAGTTGTATCTATCACTTTCCCTTGCATTCCAGTTACATAACCATCCCTAGCTATAAGGAAACCTGGAAATTACGGGTTTTGGGGTGGCTTTGTCCCTTACGACAGGATTGTAGTTGGAGGGTGAAGGTAACTGGTAGCTCTGCGACCATCTGCTAGGGAGGAATTAGCTTCCTTGGTTCTAGTCACTAAATCAATAATTATAAATATTTCTGAAAAGGAAGAATAAAATTTAGTCTTAGAAGATTTTTGAAGGAAAGCACCCTCCAAAATTTCAAGTGGTGGTGAAAAAAGTAGAATTTTTTTTTTCTTCTTTATGTTTTTTTGTGTGTTAGAGATAGCTCAGCAGTTAAGAGCACTGGTTGCTCTTGCAGAGGACCCAGGTTTGATTCCCGGCACCCACATGGTGGCTAACAACTGTTAGTAATTCCAGTTCCAGGGGAATCTAATGCCCTCTTTTGACCCCTGTAGGCATTGAATGACACATGCAGGCAATACACTCATACACATAAAATAAAAATAATAAAGCTGGGCGTGGTGTCACACGCCTTTAATCCCAGGACTCAGGAGGCAGAGGCAGGCAGATCTCTGTGAGTTCAAGGCCAGCCTGGTCTACATAGTGAGTTCCAGGACAGCTGGGGCTACAGGAAGACCCTGTCTCAAAAAGACCAAAAACAAAAAAGACCAAAAATAAATAAATAAAATATTAAATTTTTGTTTTTTATTTTTTTTAGCAGAACCAGGGTTTCATTTACAATCTGCTTGATAGAAGAGGAAAGATTTCACAGATATATGAATTACTTATCACTCCAAGAGGCAGTGTTGTTAACTGGTCTCCCTTAAAAATCTTTTTTTCCTCCCGCAGTTCCAATCTTTTGGACTCTTAAATGCAATCAAACGTGAGGTAAAATGTTTACTTTTCTTTTGTCTTTAATTTTCTTGTAGTTTAAGCAAGCAGTGTACAAACAGACCATGAAGCTCTTTGCTGAGCTGGAAATTAAAAGGAAAGAGAGAGAAGCCAAAGAAATGCATGAAAGAAAGCGACAGAGGGAAGAGGAGATTGAAGCTCAAGAGAAAGCCAAACGAGAGAGGGAGTGGCAGAAGAACTTCGAGGAAAGTCGAGATGGTCGAGTGGACAGTTGGCGAAATTTCCAAGCAAATACTAAAGGGAAGACGGAGAAGAACCGGACCTTCCTGAGACCACCAAAAGTAAAAATGGAGCCCTCCTGGGTACTGAGATTAAAGGTGTGTACCACCATGTCCAGTTTCTGTAATTATTCAAACTGTATTTAAATATCTAGATTAGCCAATAGTGGTCTCTGGGGATTTTCCTACTGAAGGAATTAGGTGCCACATCATTTAAGACAGTGGTCATAGAGGACGGAAGGCCAGGAGTATAGCTCAATGTTATTGTTCTGAAGTATGATTTCCTTTGATAATCAGAAATATTGAGGTTGCCAGGCATGGTGGTGCACTATAATCCCAGCATTAAGGAGGTGAGGCAGAGGAATGAGGAGTTTAAGGACATTCTGGGCTACATAGGAAGTTTGAGGCCAGCTTGAAGTGCATGAGACCTTGTTTCAAAAAACCAAAAGGAAATTTCAAGGTTAATGTGGTTCTGTATTTTGTATTGCTGGCTAGTATTAAGGAATGATTGACTTCTAGTTGAGTTTGTGTGAAGGGTCATTATTTTAGGGTTGGGTTTTGTCCTCTTCGTGTTTTAGAATGAGACCTTGGTGAAGACGCTTTGAGCCCTTGTTGGACAGAGCTTTGGGGACTTGGGCTTCTGTGTTTGTTTATGTGAGTCATGCCTTAATCTGCCTGTGTGCATTGAGCAAATATTGGGCTCTGCTTTTTTTCTAGAAAGCGACAGAGAGAAGAGGAGATTGAAGCTCAAGAGAAAGCCAAACGAGAGAGGGAGTGGCAGAAGAACTTCGAGGTGCCGGGTGGCTCCCACTCCAGGACTTTGGGGTGGACAGAGGGGAAGGGCTGATTGGCCGAGGGTGGGAGCTATGGAAGAATCTGGGCCTGCCTCACCTTTCTGGACACTCTCTTTCCCTGGCAAGGGCAGTGCTAGACACAGCTATCAGATGGGCCCAAGAAAGATGAATTTGGGAGGTAAACAGGAAATTGTGCCCTACTTAGCTCAGTGAACAGTTGCTAGAAACTTTGATGTAGTAGTAAGGATTAAGACAGGATTGTCGGCCAGGCGTGGTGGCGCGCCCCTTTGATCCCAGCACTCGGGAGGCAGAGGCAGGCGGGTCTCTCTAAGTTCAAGGCCAGCCTGGTCTATGTAGTAAGTTCCAGGACATCTGGGGCTACAGGGAAGACCCTGTCTCAAAAAGACAAAAAAAAAACAAACAAAAAACCCAGGGTTTTCATATAACCCAGTCTGGCCTTGACCTTGCTATGCAGCTGATGCCGACCTTGAACTCCTGATCCTCCTGCCTCAGCCTCCTAAGTGCTGGATTTCCGATGTGGGTCACCATACCCTGCCAGAAACTCGGGCTTTTGTGGCTCCATTGTCCTTGCAGAGAGACTTGTGAGGTTTTTTTTTGCATTTCACTTAGTAGCCCAGGCTGGCCTAGAACTGTCTTTGTAATCCAGACTGGCCTTGAGCCCTTGGTGATAATCCTACCCCAGCCTCCCAAGTGCTGGGATTACAGGTGTGATTCTTTGCTACCCTTCAAGTGTTTGGACCACTTGTGGATTGTAGCAACATTGAGTCTGTCTTTATAGGACTTAGAACTCAGGGTAGGGCATGGCTAACCAGAATTGTTGGCTTTGTGTCTGGCCCGCTTTAAGAAACGAGAGCAAACATTCCTCAGCCCTCTCAGATTAGCTGGCTTTGCGACATGCCACCCTTGTTTTCATGGGCAGCAGGAAGGCAGTGAGGAAAGTAGCTGTGCTGTGGACTTCACTTAGTGTCATCCCTCATCATTTGTCTCGTGCTGGTCATATCAGCTTTCCTGTGGGGTTAGAAATGTCGAGCCAGGACTGGGTGTGTAGCTCAGGGGTAGAGGAAATAACAAGCAACTGTGCTTAATACATAGCCCAGAGGCCACAGTGGCTAGCTTGCTGCTGGGAGAGGCACTCCTTGTGTCCTCTGAGAGGGTGCTTTGAGCTTTTCTGGGTCACTGGAGGTAAGAGGAAGTCTGTGCTCTGGTCTACTCTTGGGTCATTCCAGAAGACTGAGCTGAGCCCTGCCTGGGAGGGCAGATAGGTGGCAGGCACCTTTCTTTTTGTTAACTAGGCTCCTCACCTCAAACTGTTTTGGTTCTTCTATTTTCTTTCTTAGGAAAGTCGAGATGGTCGAGTGGACAGTTGGCGAAATTTCCAAGCAAATACTAAAGGGAAGAAGGAGAAGAAGAACCGGACCTTTCTGAGACAACCAAAAGTAAAAATGGAGCAGCGTGAGTGACCAGCAGGGTCACAGCCCGAAGCTTCCCAGCTGTCCCCTCCTGCTTCAAAGGACTCATTCGTTCCTCCCACTTCACCCGACATAGAGTAGCATTTGCTTTTTAGTCCATTTTGTTTTCAATACAATTTAATATCAGAGTAATTCTTTTGTACATTGAAAGGAGGGGCTTGGTTTAACCTTCCCCTGGTCCTTACCCATAGAACCACCAGGATGGGAAGGTGCCAACCCTGTTGCCGCCTTCCCTTCCCACAGTCTGTAACTTAATGTTTTGTACTTCACTGAATTGTGATGGTTAGAAATGTCATGTACAGTTTGTGAAAATCATCCAATTAAATGTCTTGCTTACAATGGTGTTGCCGTGACTTCAGAGACAAGCCTGGGCCACCTTAGGAAGCCCCTTTGCTTGCTTCTGGGGATGCCATCCTCAAA
The DNA here is from genome assembly GCF_000622305.1 of Nannospalax galili. Lineage (NCBI taxonomy): Eukaryota > Metazoa > Chordata > Mammalia > Rodentia > Spalacidae > Nannospalax > Nannospalax galili. Next base: position 1,696,179 of record NW_008350771.1, read on the forward strand.
GTCCTAGATCAGACAGGTGAGGTGTTGTGGACTCACAGGGCAGTCACTGGATGCTCTGATGCTCTGTGGTGTTTGGCATATGTCCTTCTGACTGACCAATCAGCGTGGCATGAGGCCCCAAGCCTCCTAAACCTGTTTACTTTCCAAAGAGCCAGCCATCTTCCATCCAGTCCCATTGTGTCCTAGCTTGTCTGTATTCAACAGCAGTAATGTTCTTAATGTATAATAAATTTTTTTACCCAAACCTTTGATGTATTCTTTCTCAGGTGTTATCCAAGAGTGGGTCCTTTATCTTGCATGCCCCAGTCCTGGAATGCCTTGTAGTTGGATACACATGGCTCCCTACACTAAATCTGTCGAATCTTAACTTTACCTACAGAATGGGACTATGGGGCTGGGGAAATACTCTGTGGTAGAGTGCTTGCCCAGTATAGATGAGGTTCTAAATTCAGTCCTGAGCACAGCAAAAATAAAGGAATATTTACTATGGCAGAAGGCTGACTAAGAGTCAGTAGTAGGATGTTTGGGTGAGGCCCTGAGTTTCTTTCCCAGTACCACCACTAAAACCAAAAAAATGTAGCAGTTTTTTCGGGGGGGTTGTGTGGTAGGTCTTAGATGGCTACCGTATTCACGGACGTTGCCCATATGCTATGTGTATAAAGCGAAGATACTGATCACTTTGAGTCACCTGTGAAAACATCCAGCTTACCGTTCATGCTCAGGTGTCCTGCTTGCTATGGAAGACAAGAGCAGCCTGTGGCGGGGCATAAAAGGAGTATAAAGGTATGTGAAGTGCAACAGGATGAGAAACTCAGTGACGCAGAGTGACGTTTTGCTTTTCCACTGCCTGTCGATGAGTCAGCGGATGGATGATTACTAAGCGGTAGCAAGATCCAGGTGCATTGCACCTTTGATTTGCTTCCCTGGGTGGTAGTCAAAGCTTGGACCACTGTCCTGAGTGCTTAGCAGAGCATGTCCAACCGCCTGAGTTACCTCGCAGGACTGGGTGTGGCTCCTAGTACCAGCCCACAGCAGAGGGAAGGAAATGCGTCGCCTTACACAGCTGCTGTGTGTCATGAGGCGATACAGATTGTCTTGTGCAGGGAGCAGCTTCTGGAGGTTTCCTGGCAGGTAGAGCAGCACCTGCTCCAGCATATGGGTGCTCACGCTCATATCAGAGCGTTTAGGGTGCTGATTCCATTCAGCCACCCTGCAAGGCCATGCCAGCAGTTACGTACAGTTGTGTTTACTCCAACAGATAGGCTAGCGTGGAAGTAAAATGCCCAGATACCCCCACTCTCTCCCTCACAGCTAGGCACAGAATGAGGGAACAGGTACAAAGATGGAGGAGGGCACCATGGACCTGCCAGTCTTGAGGGGACCCTTGCTCCTGTCAGCATCAGGGCATGTTTCCTGGAGAAAGTGACCTGTCCAGTAGGAGCTGGAAATGCATTATTTAGAAATGGTTTCAGTTGGAGGGGTAACTGGGAAAGATAAATGTATGTTTGGTCACCTGAATCTGGAGACCAGGGGTTTCAGGTGTTCACGCTCAGTGATTCCAAGGAAATGGCCTTATCCCGTTTCTGCCCTCAGTGCCAGGAAGGTTGTGGCAGCACCACACCTTAGAACCGTTAAGTGAAGTCATCCGGGAAGCAGTTTCCCCAGATGTGGTTAGCCAGAAAATGGGTCTGAGGACATCTCTAATGAGTTTGGCAAGGCAGCAAAGGCCATAGAGTAAGCCTTGTTCCTTAGGCTGGGCACCTGTTTCTGAAGAAATCAAGTTTTCTTAAACTTTGAGAGGAGGAATCTTCTGGAAGCAACTAACTGACACAGATGAAGAGGACTCAGCATGTTTCAGTCAGGAGAAGCTAGTGCCGCAGCCTGGAGGTGAGACCGTGCCCATGCATGGAACTGGATGTCGTTGCTGTGCTGGTGTGCAGGAGTGAGAGGAGGAGTGCGGGAGCTCAGAAGTCATCTTTAGCTATTTGGGTTTTAGTAAGGACACCCTATTTTCCTAGAAGGAACCAAGTCTTCCCACTTCCCTTCTGGCACATTTTGACCATAGATTGGCCAACAGAGCAGTGTGGCCCTCCCTCTCGTCATAACCTTGCTGGGAACAGGTCCTTCAGGGGTGACCCAGCTAGGGGGAGGGATGTGCCTGGGGCACCAAATTGAAGCAGCAGGACTGTGGCAGCCTCTGCAGCCCCTTGCCCCACAGCAGTAAAGGGGACCTCCAGGCAGCCAAGCTCACTGGGGGCTCGCCAGCACCCAGAGAGAACAAGAGGCTGAGCGAGCCGGTCCACTCCTCTTCCTGTGGCTGTAGTGAAGTCACCGCCCCATAACTTCCACTGCAAGGCCAACTGCTGCCAAGGCCTCACTGGGCAGAGATGAAGTGGAAGGACTTGATATGAGTCAGTAATGATGTCAACGCTAAGCCTCAGCTTCCTTGTGTGAAGTAAGAATTGCGTCTTTAAAGGTGAAATGTAACCACTGAAGGCAACCAGAGTCCTTTGGCAGTCTAGTCACCCAGACAACCCCTCTTCTACATCTGGCTGTGGTCTCCCAGTTCTTCCTGGGCAACCAGGCCTCTCTGGTCTTCTTTGGTCCAGTAGAAGTAGGAAGATAAATGTGGGAGGTTGGGGATGGGTCTAGGCCTCCTTGATGGAACCTCTGTAGGGTTTTCCATCCTGCATTTCCTCCTAACACATCCTAGCACACTGTGTCCAATTGCCACCTTACTGGAAGTTATCAACGCACCTTACCATTGGAATTGGGAGCTTGTGGCTCTGCCAAAGTATTGGATGAACAGAGGGGCTCCACGTTACCTTTCAAAGTATCTGGTTTGCAATCTCTAGCTTTGTTATCCTGACAAGTCATTTTTTTCTCTCTAAACCTTAGCTGCCTGTTTTTCAGCAAAATTAGGCATCTTTAGCCTCAATTTCTGTTCTGTGAACTCTACTGAGGTTCCATTTATTGGCAAAGAACAAACCTCAAACAGACTGGAGGATTTTTATTTTTATTTTGGTTTTGTAGCACCACGGATCAAACTCAGTGCCTCAAACGTGCTAGGCAAGCATTCTCCCACTGAGCTATACCCCAACTCTGTTTTTTGTTATTTTAATTTTATTATATGTATATATAAGATTTATTTTCATTTTATGTGTATGAGTGTTCTGCCTGCATGTATATATGTATGTGCACCACATGCCTGTCTTGAACCCCCAGAGGCCAGAAGAGGATGTTGAATCCCCTGGCACCAGAGTTAACAGAGGATTGAGAGCCACTGTGTGGGTGCTGGGAACTGAATCTGCTTTCTTTGCAAGAACAGCAAGTACTCTTAACCACTGAGCCATCTTTCCAGCCTCCATATATATTTTTGAGACAGAATCTGACTCTGTAACTTTATTTGGCCTGGAACTTGCTATGTAGACCAGGCTATCCTTAAACTCACAAATATCTGCGTGCTTCTGCCTCCTGAATACTGGAATTAAAGGTGTGCACCACCACACTTGGCTCAGCTATTATATATTTTTAATTAATTTAAAAAAAAATTATGTATATGAACCTTTTGCCTGCATGTATGTAAGTGCACCCTGTGAGTACAACACTCACAGAGGCAGAAGAGAATGTCGGATTCCTCTGGAACTGGAGTTAATGGACAGTTGTTAACCACTATGTGGGTGCTGAGAATTGAACTGGGTCCTCTGCACAGGCAACCAGTGCTCCTAACTGCTGAGTCATCTTTCCAGCCTCCATATTTTTAATTTTTTGAGACAAGGACTCATACTTGCCCAAGGAGGACTAGGACTTACTATGTAGTCCATGGTGGCCTCGAACTCCAGGCAAGCCTCTTGCCTCAGCCTCCTGAGGGGCTGGGGCTACAGGAATATGCAGCAGGGTGGAGTTCGCACTGAGAGGTCTTGAGCAAGTCTTGAAACAGCCTGAGCATTTGATTCCTTATTTCCCCACTTGTGTTGCCCTGAGGGTTGTCAGGGAAACCAGATGTCCAGCACAGCAGGGTACATGGTGACTGGTCCTCCCTGCCCTACACCCCCGTGAGGTGTCCCTCTATAAGAAATGAGTTGTGGGTAGTGGCACAGGCCTTTAATCCCAGCAGTGGCAGAGAAGTATCTCTGTGAGATCACAGCCAGCCTGATGTGCATAGGAAATTCCAGGACAGCTGGGTCTAGGTAGTAAAACTGTCAAAACAACAACAAAAACAGCCACAAACAAAAAAGCAAAGGATGAAAGAGCTGGGAATCAACACCAGAGACATTTGTTTTTAAAAGGGTGTTTCACAGGGCATGGTTGCACATGTCTTTAATTCTTTTGGGAGACCAAGGCAGGCAGATTAAGGCCAGCCTGGTCTACATAGGAAATTCAAGCCAGCCAGGGCTACACAGTGAGACCCTATCTCAACCCCCCAACGCAAAAGGACTGGAACTATCTGGCCTGGACAGCCAGTCCTCAGAGGTAGGGGCTCGGGAGAGCTTGGGGTTCTTCCAAGATGCAAATATCCTTTCTATCTATACCTGTTGGCTCAGTGGGCATCGGTTCCCAAGGTTAGTGAGAATTAAGTGCAGCAAGGGAGGGCCTCCAAGTGATGGAACTCTTTCTCAGCTGTAGAGTTTTAAGTCCCTGCCTACCCCATAGGCTGTTTGCGGCCTTGGCATCACTCAGGATCAGGAACATTTTATTTCCTGATTTCTTGCACTAGCCTTATGGGATCAGAATTTCTGGAAGTGGAATTGGAAGCTTATTTTTTTTCCCCTGGAGAGCAAACCTAGCGCTTTGTGCATATTAAGTGTATGCTCTACCACTGAGCTTTGTACCCTCTCTCCCCGACATGAAACCCTTTCTTTCTTTCTTTCTTTCTTTCTTTCTTTCTTTCTTTCTTTCTTTCCTTCCTTCCTTCTTTCTTTCTTTCCTTCCTTCCTTCTTTCTCTCTCTCTATCTCTCTCTCTTTCTTTCTTTCTCTCTCTCTCTCTCTCTCTCTCTCCCTTGCTCCCCTCCTCTCCTCTCTGCCCCATTTCTTTCTTTTTTCCTTTTTATTCTTTCTTTCTTTCTTTCTTTTTTTTTTTTTGGTGACAGGGTCTCCCTGTTGCCCCAGCTGGTCTGGAACTCACAGAGATCTACCTGCTTCTGCTTCCCAAGTGTCGGGATTAAAGGTGTGTGCCACCTCACCCTTCTCTTTTTCTTTCCCTTTATGAGACAGTCTCCTGTAGCCCAGGCTGTCCTCAAACTCACTATGTAGTTGAGGTTGGTACTGAACTCTTGATCCTCCTGCCTTCACCTCCTAGGTGTTGGGATTATAGGCATAGGCATTCCTGACTTGAGGCCTTTCATTTTTAACAAGATCTTCAAGTATGCCTGATATGGAGAAAGAAGCTGACCCCTGACTCTGGGATGTTTACTAAATAAAGTTCTCTTCCTCCTCTTCCTCCTTCTCCTCCTCCTCTTCCCCCTTCACCATTAAAAAAACACTTTTAAGTTTTTTAAAAAAAATTTTTATTTTTGTTTTATGTGTGATGAGTGTTTTACCTGCATGTATGTAAATGTACCCATGGAGGCCAGCATCAGATCTCCTGTAACTGGAGTTATAGATGGATGTTAGCTACAATGTGGGTGCTGGGAACAGAGCCCGGGTCCTCTGCAAGAGCAGCCAGTGCTCTTAACTGCTGAGCTTCTAGCTCTGGCTATCCTGGAACTCACTATATAGAACAGCCTGGCCTTGAACTTGAGGTTGTTACTGCTCCTGCCTCTGTCTACTGAATATTGGGATTCATAGACATGCATCACCAAGCTTGGCTTTTTTATTTATTTATTTATTTATTTATTTATTTATTTATTTATTTAGAGACAGGGTCTCAAGTATCCTAGGCTAGCCTCAAACTCACCATGTAGCTGAGGCTGCTTGGCGTTCCTGCTCCTCCTGTCTAAGCTTCCTGAGTACAGACTTGTTTCTCCAAACCTGGCCCTCCCCTCCCTCTCTCCCTCTTTTCCTCCCTTTCTCCCTCCTCTCCTTTCCTTTATCTAGAAAGGGTAGCTATGTATAGCCTAAGCTAGTCTTTAACTCAAGGTATTTCTGCCTCAGCCTCCTTGAGTCCTAGGATTCTAAGCATGTACAAACCACACCTGGCAATACAGTATTTTTCATTTCCAGTATTTTTCATGTGCCAGGCCTCATGCTAGGTATTTCAGGGGGTGTGTATAACTGTCATCAAGTCCAAACAACGGAGGGTCTGAGATCTTCACTGGAGGCCTCAAGCTGAAGACCAGAAATGATGGTCAAACCCCAATGCGGAAGATTCTGAGAATGTCCACCTGTGTCATGGCCTAATTTATATTTTTCTGTGGGCTGTTTCTGCTTCCTGCTAAGCCCAGTTGATATTTGGGTGAGGATGTGGTGGGGCGGGGGAGATGAGGAGGAGTAACCTTCAGTGCAAAGATGGAGCTCCAGACAAGGCCTTGACTTCTGCAGAACTATGGTCCTCTGCCTCCCTCAGGCAAGGGACTCCTTGGAGGATGGATTGTCTACTTCCTCCAACCAGGAGCTCATGAGTGCAGGGAGGGCTTTGTCTCCCTCTCAGCTGGAAGTGGCTTCCTAACAGCCAGGGTATCCCTGAAAGCAAGGCTGTCTCTTCATCTGTGAGGGGTGCCTGTGGGCAAGCCAACCTCCCATCAGTTGGGTCTTCTCTGGGCCCCTTTGTGATCCTCTGTGTGTCACCTCAGAGAGGGAGATCTTCTAAAATCAGCTTTTGGCCTTTTCTATCATGGGAATGTCTGGATTTGGAACTGTGTCACTGAAGTTCAGCCTCCTAAGGATAGTACTGTATCTTCCCTAGGTTGGGTCCCTCATCCTTTCAGACAATCTTCCCTAGACTGGGTCCCTCATTCCTTCAGACAATCCCCTGTTTCTCCAGTCCTTCTTCTGGGGGTGGGGTGCCGTGGGGGCTCAGCATCAGCTGGGCCCAGTGTTGATGATGAGTATTCCAGTGACCTTGGGGTTGGGGCCCCACCTAAGGAGCCAGTTTCCTGGCTTCAGGTGCCCTGCCCACCCAGCAGAGCCTTCAGGCAAACTTCCCCTAATTTGTCCCGCTGTTACCACTGAACAAACGGGGATTGGAGGGCGGAATAAAATGAGTCACACACTTGGGTCTGGGCCTGCCTTCTGCCTACTCCTCATTCTCTAGCCCGCTTCCTGTGATCCCTGAGGAATCATCAAGGAAACATGCTTCAAGGAAACAGGCTCAGTGGCCTCCTTCCTCCTCAGCCTCTGTGTCACCTTACTGGACCAGCATCTTCCCTGCTGCTCAGGTAAGAAACAGGTGAGAGATTTGGTGAGAGATTTGCTGCTTTTTCTGACTGCCTCAGGTTCTGGAGAGGTCTTCAGAGCTCTGTTATGTTTAACTTACCCCCCTAACCACCCTCATGGACACACATATATACACAGAGTACATACATACAGGACACATACAACACACAGCACATGTGCACACAGCATGCACACACAGCACACACAAAGAACACACACGACACACACACGAAACACACATCATGCGTTACATCATGCGTTCTCTCAGCCTTCATAGACCTTTAACATATAAATAGACATAGCTTTCTCTCACATCACACAAAATGGACCTTCAGGGGCATGGTGGCCCATGCCTGTAACCCCAGTACTTGGGAAGTAGAGGCAAGAAGATCAGGGGCTCAGTTATCCTCAGCTGTATCAAAATTTTGAGGCCAGCCTGGGCTACTTGAGACTGTGTTTTTTTTTTTAATTTTATTATTTTTATTTTATGTGTGTGAGTGTATTGCCTGCATGTATGTGAGTGCACCCATGTCATGCAATGCCACAGAGGTCAGAAGAGGGCTTTGGGTTCCCCTGGAACTGGAGTTAAGGTTGGTTTGTAGCCTCCATGTGGGTGCTGGGAATCGAACCTGGGTCCTCTGCAAGAGCAGTCAGTGCTCTTAACCATGGAGCCATCTCTCCAGCTCCGAGACTGTGTTTTTTTGTTGTTTTGTTTTTTAAAATCAGGGATGGAGAGCTGGCTCAGTGATTAAGAGCACATACTTCTCTTGCAGAGGTCCTGAATTTAATTTCCAAGAACCAAATTAGGCAGCTCACCTGTAACCCCAGCTCTAAGTTATCTGACAGCCTCTTCTGACCTTTGCAGACACCTGCACTCATGTATACACACACACACACACACACACACACACACACACTTTGCAGACACCTGCACTCATGTATACACACACACACACACTTTGCAGACACCTGCACTCATGTATACACACACACACACACTTTGCAGACACCTGCACTCATGTATACACACACACACACAAACACACACACACACAGCATATGCACAGAACCCTGTCACTCATGGGTCTTCAGGACCCTTGGATGCTGCCTCAGTTTAGGCAGGGGCTAGATTGCTCTGTCGTGTGTCAAGTCTGGCAGATGGGCTCTTTTTATGAGCTCTTTTCTGTTCCTTTGGATTACTTGTTTATCCCTCAGTTAATACCACCTCATCTTAATGCTGTAATTGTCATAAGGCTTGACTTACGATAGGGAAAAGCCTGTCATACATCTTGGTTTGTATAAAGTTATTCTTCGGAAGGTTGTTGGCTATTCTTGGACTTTTGCTTTTCCATTTGGAATTTTAAAGTCAGCTTGTAATGTTCTTTGGAAAATTCTCTGAGGATTTGTGTGCGTGCGTGTGCGTGTGTGTGTGTGTGTGTGTGCGTGTGTGTGTGTGTGGTATGTTTTTATGTGTGTGGGCATGTGTGTGTGTGTGTGTGTGTGTGTGTGTGTGTGTGTGTGCAGGCATGTGGATGCAGGTATCTCTGCACTTGCACGCAGGAGCCAAAGGAGGACATTGGATGTCTTCCTCTATTACTTTACATCTTATTTTTTTGAGACAGAGTCTTTTGCTGAACTTGAAACATACCTTTTCAGCCTGGCTGTCTAGACAGCAAGTGCCTAATATCTGCCTGTCTCTGCCTCCTAATGCTGGGATCACAGGCCCAGCTTTATATAAGTGCTGGGGATTTGAACTCAGATCCTTTTCCTTGCATAACATGTAACTTGTCCACTGGTCACGCTCTCCAACCCCTCTCTTGGGATTTTCATTGCACTGGCATGAAGTTTATAGATTAAATTGTAAAGAGCTTAGTTTTTTGGTTTTCTTTTTTTGAAATAGGGTCTTACTATGAAGCCTGGAGCTCATTATGTAGACTAGCCTGGCCTCTATCCTGCCGAGGTCCTCCTGCCTCTGATTCTCAAGTGCTGAGACTACAGGAGTGTGCCATCATGCCTGGTCAAGAATTTATACTGTTATGATTATTGGCAGTCGCATGTATAAAATGTGGTTCATCTACCCAATATTTTAATTCATTAAAAAAATTTTTGGGGGGGGTATTTCTGAGACAGGGTCTCCCTGTAGCCCCAGCTGGCCTGTAACTCACTTTGTAGACCAGGCTGGCCTCGAACTCACAGAGATCTGCCTGCCTCTGCCTCCCAAGTCCTTGGATTAAAGGCACGCACCACCGCACCTGGCAAAAGTTTCTTTAAAATAGTTTGAAAATAGTTAAACAAGAATTAAACTGGGGCTGGAGAGATGGCTTAGCGGTTGTTCTTGCACTGGTTGTTCTTGCAGATGACCCAGGTTCGAATCCCAGCACCCACATGGCAGCTGTCTATAACTCCAGTCCCAGGGATCTGACAGCCTCTTCTGACCTCCTCAGGCATTGCACAACACGGGTGCACTTACCTACATGCAGGCAATACACGCATACACATAAAATAAAAAATAAATAAATAAATAAATAAATAAATGAAACTAATAAGGGCAGGGCTGTTGAGATGGCTTGGCAGTTAAGAGCACTTACTACTGTGGCGCACACCTGTAGTCCCAGCACTTGGGAGGCAGAGGCAGAAGGATCTCTGAGTTCGAGGCCAGCCTAGTCTACATAGTGAGTTCCAGGACAGCTGGGGTTACAGGGAGACCCTGCTTCAAAAAGACCAAAAAAAAAAAAGTTATTTTTATGTATGTGTGTATATGCCACATATATGTACATACATATGGAGACCAGAAGAGGGTGCTGAATCCTCTGAAACTGGAGTTACAGATGGTTGTTAGCCACTATGTGGGTGCTGGGAACCAAACCTGGGTCCTCTGCAACAGCAGCCAGTGCTCTTAACCACTGAGCCATCTCTCCAGCCCCATAATATAAATCTTTGTTTCTTTGTTGGGCTGGGGATATGGCTCCATAGCAGATTGCTTACCTAGTATGCTCAAGACTCCAGACTTAATTCCTGGCTTTGAAAAAAAATTGTTAGTTCTTGTAATTTGTTTATGAAATTGCTTAATTTTTCTATGTAAATAATTTCATAACCTGTGCAAATGACAGATTTGCTGTTTCTTTCTAGTCTATGACTTAGTTGTATGTTCTGCATAACAGAGTGAGCTTATGGCTATTCCCATGTCAGATTAGGAAACTGAAGCTTGACCAGTCAAATTGGCTTTTCCAGATTCACACAGTTAGTGGCAGACAAGTTTTGAATTCAAGCATGATCAGACATACCTGTAATCCTAGTTACTTGGGTGGTTGAGGCAGTGGGATCAGGAGTTCAAGATCAACGTGGTCAACGTAGGGAAACCCTGTATCAAAGTCAAAGTCAAAGGGGTGGGGATATAGCTCAGTGGAGGAGTGCTTGCCTTGCACGTGGAAGGCTGTGGTCTCACTCCACACTCCCAGGGAGAATCAATGATTCAAACTCCAGTCTCTGATTCTGGTGTTCATGTTCTGTTCTCTGGGAAGCCCTCCTTCCACATTATCCTTTTCTTTATTTTTTTTATTTTATGTGTATGAGTGTATTGCCTGCATATATGTAAGTGCATCTGTGTTGTGCAATGACCATGGATGTCAGAGGATGGCACTGGATTCCCTGGAACTGGAGTTTCAGAGGTTGTTAGCTGCCATGTGGGTACTGGGATTCGAACCTGGATCCTCTGCATGAGCAGTCAGTGCTCTTAACTGCTTGAGACATCTCTCCAGCGTCCCACATTACCCTTTTCTAGATCAGAAAAAGACTACCCACAGAGCTGAAGGGTCCACTGCACTGTAGGTGAAGGGCAGGTTGAGAATAGAGAGAACTTGCCAAAGCCTTTATCACAGTTGTGCAGGACTAAACTGGAGCTTAGTGTATCTGGGTCCTGCTTCCAGCTCCCAACCTATCAGCTGCTTTCCTTGGATAAATTGCTTCCTCTATTTCATTGCTTCAACTACACGTGTGATGTGCCAGCAACATTCCATACCTTGGGGTCTAGTAATAATCAAAGCAGCTCAAAGAACCTATACTTTAGTTGGAAAGGCAGAAAATATGTGATGTAAATAAGTGAAGAGATTATATGTTAGATGTGATCAGTGCTCTAGGGAAAGAGAAAAGAAAGTAGAGGCCCGGGGAATGACAACATAGTTGCAAAAGGTTGAGACAGGGGGCTGGGGACCAGCAGGGAGGTGACAGGAGCTGGGGACTAGGCCTGCTGCAGGGGAGTCCTGGCCAGATGTTGGATTTATCTGCCTGCCTGTCTATCTACCTATCTGTCCATCCATCCATCTCTCATTTTAAAGTAAATTTAAGATTTAAAATAAGTTTGTTTGGAGCTAGAGAGATGGCTCAGTGGTTAAGAGCACATGGTGGCTAACAATCATCCATAACTCCAGTTCCAGGGATCTCCATGGGCACTGCACTCACATACATGCAGGCAAATAGACTCATACGCAGAAAATATAAATAATAATAAATAGGGTTGGAGAGATGGCTCAGCAGTTAAGAGCACTGACTGCTCTTTCAGAGGACCCAAGTTCGATTCCCAGCATCCACATTGCGGCTACGAACTGTACTTAACTCCAGTTCCAGGGGAATTCGATGCCTTCTTCTGACCTCCAAGGCATTGCAGGACATGGGTGCACTCACATACATGCAGGCAATACACTCATACACATAAAATAAAAATGATATATTAAAAAATAAAATATTTTAATAAATGTTTGTTCAATAAAGGAATAATTGATCTATAAATCCAAACAGCCAGGCATGGTGGTGCATGCCTGTAATTTCAACATTTGGGAGGTAGAGGCAAGAATATTATGTCTGAGGTCAGCTTGGGCTACATAGTGAATCTCTGGACCACCTGGGCTACATGGCAAGACCCTGTCTCAAACCACAAAAACCATACCCAAATGAAACCAATTAACCAACCAAACAACAATAACATGGCAATTCCTAAAATAACCAATCTTCCTTTTTTTTTTAAACGAGATTCCCAAATAGATTAAAAATTTTCAAAACTTCTTTTGCTGGGTGTGGTGGTACATGCCTTTAGCCCCAGTACTCAGGAGGCAGAGGCAGGGGCCTCTGTGAGTTCAAGGCCAGCCTGGTCTACATAGCGAGTTCCAGGACAGCTGGGGATGCAAGGAGACCCTGTCTCAAAAAGACCAAAAACAAAACAAAACAAAAGAAAAAACCCCTTATTTTATTTTTTGTATGAGTGTTTTGTCTACATGCACACCATGTGTGTGCGATGTCTGTGGAGACCAGAAGAGGGCAGTAGATCCCCTTGAACTGGAATTATGGGTTGTCAGCTGCCATGTAGGTACTGGGAACTGAACCTGTGTCTTCTACAAGAGCAGTCAGTGCTTTTAACCACCTAGTGAGCTACCTCTCCAGGCCTCCCAAAGAGATTTTTGTTTGTTTATTCTTTTGGAGACAGGGTCTCATTCTGTAGTCCAACCTGTTCTAGAGCTCACTATGTAGCCCAGGCTGACCTCAAACCCAAGACAATCTTTGTGCTTCGGCCTGCTGCGTGCTGAGAGTATAGGCATAAACTACTACACTCAGCTTTTTATTTCTTAAATTAAATTAAATTTTAATTTAATTATTTATTTTTTTGAGACAGGATTTCCTTGTAGCCCCAGCTGGCCTGGAACTAGCTATGTAGACAAGGCTGGCCTGATCCCACAGAGATCCAACTGCCTCTGCCTAAGGAGTGCTGGGACTAAAGGTGTGTACCACCACACCTGGCTTCTAGACCCAGTTTTATTGCAGTGCTGGGGATGAACTCATGGCCTCATGCAGGCTAGGCAAGCACTCTGCCAACTGAGCTACATTCCCAGCCCTTCAGTATATTTAAAATTTTATTATGTATGTATGTATGTATGTATGTATGTATGTATGTATTTAATGTGTGGATGTAGGTGCACTCATGATATGGTGTGCATGTTGAGAATAACTTGCAGTAGTCAGTACTCTCTTTCTATTATGTGTGTCCCAGGGATTGAACTCAGGTCATTAGATTTAGCAGCAAGGACCTACCTTTACCTGAGTCATCTTGCTGGCCCTACCCCAAGAATATTTTTAATTTTTAAAATTATTTTTATGTGTATGAGTGTATTACCTGCATGTGTGTAAGTGCACCTGTATCATGCAATGCCCAAGGAAGTCAGCAAGGGAGTCCGATCCCCTGGAGCTGGAGTTATAAACAGTTGTTACTGCCATATGGGTGCTGGGACTTGAACCCAGGTCTTCTGTGAGAACAGCCAGCGCTCTTAACCACTGAGCCATCTCTTCTCATCCCCCCCCCCAATTTTCTTTAAGCCAACATGGGTATATAAACTTTTAGAAATATAGAAAATACAGGCCAGAGTGTCTCAATCCCAGTGCTACTAACATTCTGAGACAATGTGTTGCTGCTGTTGTAGAGGTCCTTTTGCACATGGTAGGATGGTTACCAGCATCCTTAGCCTCTACCCATCAGGTGTTGGCAGGTCCCTCCGCCACCTGTCAGTTGTGTCTACTAGAAAAGCCTCCAGATACTGACAAACGTCCCCTGGAGGGCAAAGGAGCTTTTGATTGAGAATCATCGATGTGGTCCAATACCTACTATATATATGTCTTTTTGAGACAGGGTCTCCCTGTAGCCCCAGCTGACCTAGAACTCACTATGTAGACTAGGTTGGCCTTGAACTCACAGAGATCTGCCTCCAGAATGGTGGGACTAAAGGTGTGTGCTTACAATTTTATTACAATTTTTATTTATTTATTTATTTTTATTTTTATGTGTACGAGTATATTGCCTGCATGTATGTAAGTGCACCCATGTTGTACAATGCCCTTGGAGGCCAGTAGAGAGCATCAGATGCCCTGGAAGTGGAGTCACAGACAGTTGTTATCTGCCATGTGGATGCTGGGAATTGAATCTGGGTCCTCTGCAAGAGCAGCCCATGCTCATAATGGCTGAGCCATCTCTTACAGCCCCCTTACAATATTAAATTTACTCCCTTAGTTACTCACTTTCTTAAATAGTTTGAGCAATATTTTATTATTTTATACACATTGCTTTTACAGTCTCATTTTTTAAAACTTGTTTGTTTTTTGAGACAATGTCTCACTGTATAGCTTTGTCTGGACTGGAAGTTGCTATGGAAATCAGACTGGCCTTGAACTCACAGAAATCTACCTGCTTCTTCCTCCCAAGCGAAGGCTCACACCAGACTTGATTTGTTTGGTTTGTTTGCTTTTTGTTTTTTGTGACAGGGTCTCCCTGTGGCCAGCTGGGGCTATTTTGTTATTTTTTAACTTTGCTCCTCTCACCCCCCTCCAACCCTGCTGAGAATTACTTGTGAAAGAAAACAGTCTTACTTTATAGTGAGACTTTGCCTTAAATTTTGTTGTTGTTGAGATAAAGTGTCACACTACTGTCCCTAGACCAGCCTAAAAACTTTCTCTGTAATGCAGACCAGCCTCAAATTATAGTAATTCTTCTTCCTCACCCTCCCAATTGCTAGGATTGCAGGTTTATACATTGCTGGGGATCGAACCCAGGGCTTTGTGCATTCTAGGCAAGAGCTCTACCAACTGAGCCACCCTCCAGCCCTTTTTAGATGCATTTTTTAAACTTTTTTTTTTTTCCTTTGGTCTTTTTGAGACAGGGTTTCCCTGTAGCCCCAGCTGTCCTGGAACTCACTATGTAGACCAGGCTGGCCTTGAACTCACAGAGATCCACCTGCCTCTGCCTCACAAGTGCTGGGATTAAAGGTGTGCATCACCACGCCCAGCAATTTATTATTTATTTTTATTTTATGTATATGAGTGTTTGCCTGCAGGCATGTGTACTATGTGCATGCAACGTCCAAGGAGACCAGAAGAGGGTGTCAGATCCTCTGGACAGTCAGTAGTTAGCTGTCATGTGGATGCTGAGTCCGGTCCTCTGCAAGAACAGCACATGTTGTTAACCACTGAGCAATCTCTCCAATCCCCTTTACATACATTTTTGATGCTAGCATCTTCATCATCATTGAAGTGACATCATTTTCACTTCCAACAGCACTTAACATCCCAGTAAAATGCTATTGCAGTAAAATTACAGCCCAGGACACAATGATCCATTCTGAAATATCAGGGCAGTTTCTTCTTCACTGTTGTTTTTCCTTTCCAAATCTAGAATCCTGGGGGACTGGGGAGATGGCTCAGTAGTTAAGAGCACTGACTGCTGTTACAGAGGATCTGGGTTCAATATCCAGCACCCACATGGTGGCTAACAACTGTCTATAACTCCAGTTCCAGGGAATCCAGCACCCTTTTCTGACCTCCTCAGGCATTGCACAACACGGGTGCATCTACATACATGCAGGCAATACACTCATACACATAAAATAAAAATAATCAAAAAAATATTTTTAAAAACCCCTAAAGTGTTGGAAAGCATTTTACAAAAAACAAGAGGGTTTTTAATTCTAAAAAGTTGAAAACACAGATGAGCGTGGTGGCGCAGGCCTTTAATCCCAGCACTTGGGAGGCAGAGGCAGATAGATCTTTGTGAGTTCGAGGCCAGAAAAGACAAAGACAAACAAACAAACAAACAAAAAACACAAGATTGCAGTTAATGGTGTAATGGATCCCAGGTTCCCTGGTTAGTACTGATCCAACAATCGCCAAATCTCCTTTTTTCAGTTGATGTGTAAATGAAGGTAATTCCAAATACACAATTTTACCTGTAAATATATTCTAAAAATTAAAAAAAAATTTTATTTTATTTTATGTATATGAGTGTGTTGTCCGCATCTATGTGTTAGCTACCAATGTGGGTTCTGGGAAACGAACCCAGGTCCTCTGTAAGAACAGCCAGTGCTTTTAATTGATGAGCCGTCTCTCTATCCCCTAAACATGTTTTTTATTTATTGTTTTTATTATATGTGTATAAGTGTTTTGCCTACATGTAAGTGAACCTACATGTAAGTGCAATCCCTGCAGAGGCCAGAAGAGGATGTCAGATACCCTTGAACTGCAGTTTTTGTTAGCTACCATATGGGTGCTGACCTCTGAACCTGGGTCTTCTGGGAGAGCAATTAGTGCTCTTAACCACTGAGCCATTTCTCCAGCCCTGTAAATATTTTATGTATCTAAAAGATAAAGATTCTTGAAGCTGGCATGGATGTCCATGTTGGTAATCTGACCACTCCAGAGACTGAGGCAGGAAGATTGCAAGTTCAAGGACAGCCTGGGCCACACAGCAAATCCCTGTCTCAATACTCCTCTCCCCAAATACAAAAGATTAATTTTTGTTGTTATTGTTGTTTTTAGAGACAGGATCTCACCATGTAGCCCCAGCTGGCCTGGAATTCACTATGTAGACCATCTCGGGTGAACTCGATCTCACAGCCATCCTCCTGCCTCTGCCTCCCAAGTACTGGGATTAAAGGTATGCACTAACAAGCTCAACATGAAATTAATTTTTTTAAACTTAAAAAAAATTTATTTCACTTGGGAGGCAGAGGCAGGTGGATCTCTGTGAGTTCAAGGCCAGCCTGGTCTACATAGTGAGTTCCAGGACAGCTGGGGCTACAGGGAGACCCTGTCTCAAAAAGACAAAAAATTATTTTTATTTTATGTGTATGACTGTATGGCTGCTTGTAGGTAGGTACACCTGTGTTGTACAATGCCCGCAGAAGCAAGAAGAGGGTGTGGGATCCCCTGGAACTGGAGTTATGGATGGTTGTTAGCAGCCATGTGGGTGCTGGGAATTGAACGTGGGTCCTCTGTAAGAGCAGCCAGTGCTCTTAACTACTGAGCCATCTCTCCAGCCCCATGAAATTAATTTTTAACATAATGATGAAACCATTAAAATATCTAATAATTAGCATTAGTCCCTGATTGTAATTGGAAACCCAATATATATTTGATTCCAATTATTTAATAAAATTTCTTTTTTGTGTATGTGTGGTTCTAGGAACCCAGGGCCCTGTGCATGCTGGGCAAGTGTTCACTGAGCTACACCCTGGCCCACGTTCCTTTTTCGCGTTTTCCTTTTTTTGGTCAGGATTTTTTTTTTTTTTTCTTTTGAGACGGGGTCTCACTATGCAGTCCAGCTGGACTGGAACTCACAGAGATCCACCTGCTTCTGCCTCCTGAGTGCTGGATTAAAGGTGCGCGCCACCGGCTAGGTGCTGACTGTCTCAATTCTTATTCGTGGTTTGTTTTTTCATCTTTCTTCCTCTTAAAATTACTTGTGGGAGAAACCAAATTGTTTGTCTGGTTTCACGCCCCGGCCCCTTCCCTGGGTTTTGTCTGACCTGCCCCGGCCCCTTCCCTGGGTTTTGTCTGACCTGCCCCGGCCCCTTCCCTGGGACTACAGGTGTGCACCACCACGCCCGACTCATTTATCATTATTTTGTGTGTATGACTTTATTCCCTGCATATGTGTAAGTGCACCTGTGTCATACAATGCCCAAGGACATCAGAAGAAGGCATTGGATCCCCTGAAACTGGAGTTACAGATGGTTGTTAGCCACCATCTGGGTGCTGGGACTTGAACCTAGGTCCTCTGAAAGAGCAGCCAGTGCTCTTAACCACTGAGCCATCTCTGCAGCCCCACCCCCAGATTGGTTCTTGACAGGATGTTCTAAAGACTCTAGCTAATGGAGGCTGGGTGAGTCCCTGAGATCCTTTCCAGGCTCCATGTCCCTCCTAGAAGGTGGTGGCCAGAGAAGGTCACTTAGGAGGTAAAATCATTTTGGGGAGGAAAATGTGGGTTAAGCCACAGAACTGTGGCCTGGCCTTCCTGGGAGACAGTTTAGGTGAAGGCTAAACGAAGTGAACAGGGACTGGAGAGATGGCTCAGCAGTTAAGAGCACTGGCTACTCTTGCAGAAGACCCAAGTTTGAACCCCAGCACTCACATGTCAGCTAACAGCTGTCTATATTTCCAGTTCCAGGGGATCTGACACCCTCTTCTGATCTCCAGGGACATTATATGACATGGTGCAGTTACATACATGTAGGCAATACATTTATACACTAAAAATTATATATATATTTATATATATATTTTTTTTGGTCTTTTTTGAAACAGGGTCTCCCTGTAGCCCCAGCTGGCCTGGAACTCACTATGTAGATCAGGCTGGCCTCGAACTCACAGAGATCTGCTTGCATCTGCCTCCAGAGTACTGGGATTAAAGGTGTGCACCACCACGCCTGGCTAAAATGTATTTTTTTATATGAAGTGAATGGCTAGGCTTGTGGTCCCAGCTACTAGGGAAGGTGAGGTGGGAAGATCATTTGAGCCCAGGTGCTTGCAGGCAGCCTGGTGGAGCACAGTGAGAACCTACCTCAGCAAACTGAAACAAAATGCTTGCACAGACCATGTCTCATCACTCACAGCTCAAAAGGCCTGTGAGGGAAACCAAGAGGGGATGACCAAACTGGGCTGATCTCAATGTCTGGGATAGAAAGCCTGGGACACATCTTGGGGCTTGAAGGGAATAGATGGATGGGCGATTAAGTGTGAGGAAAGAGGTGTATCTGGGCAGGTGGGCACGGTGAGGGTGGGAGTGCACATGCATGTGTGTATGTGCTAAGTATATGTGGGTGTGCCAGGGTTACATGCACACATGTTCCAAGTGCATCTGTCTACATGTGGAAGTGGAGAAGGGGAGGGGCTGCAAGTTTTTGGCTATAGTTCTTTATTATTATCATCATCATTATTATGTGTATCTTTGTGATTGTACATGTGTATGTACAGGTATGTGTGGAGGTCAGAGGTCAATGTCAGGTATCTTCCTCAGTCACTCTCTATTTTACCTTATATTCTTTTTTTAAAAAAAATTTTTTTTTGGTCTTTTTGAGACAGGGTCTCCCTGTAGCCCCAGCTGTCCTGTAACTCACTATGTAGACCAGGCTGGCCTTGAACTCACAGAGATTCGCCTGCCTCTGCCTCCTGAGTGCTGGGATTAAAGGCGTGTGCCACCACACCCAGCTAAAATAATATTTTATTTACTGGGGCTGGAGAGATGGCTCAGCAGTTAAGAACACTGACTGTTCTTTCAGAAGACCAGGGTTCAAATGACAGCTAACAACTGTCCCTAACTCCAGTTCCAGGGGATCCAACAGCCTCTTCTGTCCTCCATGGGCATTGCACGACATGGATGCACTTACCTACATGCAGGCAATACATGCATACACATAAAAATACATGCATACACATTTATTTTCATTTTATGTGTATGAGTGTATTTTTATTTTATGTGTATGGGTGTATTGCCTGCATGTAGGTTAAGTGCACCCATGTCATGCAATGCCCAATATCATAAGAGGGCATTGAATTCCCCTGGAACTGGTGTTGGGAACAGTTGTTAGCAGCCATGTGAGTCTGGAACTTGAACCTGGTACAACCGGTGCTCTTAACCACTGAGCCATCTCTCTGCCCCTCTACCTTATATTCTTTGACTGTAAAATTATTTATTTATTATTTATTTTGTGTACATATGTTCCATGGTGTGTGTGTGTATGTATGTGTGTGTGTATGTATGTATGTAGGTTAGAGGACAACTTGCAGCAGTTGGTTCTCTCCTTCCATCATATGGTTGACAGAGATTGAATTTGGGTCCTTGGGCTTGGAGGCAAACACCTTTCAAAGAGCCATCTCTCTGGCCCCACCTTATTTTTTGAGATAGCCTCTCTCACTGAATCTGGAGCTCCCTGATTTGGCCAGCAAGCAGCCCCTGGGATTGCAGGTGTGTGCTGCCACCCCTGACTTTTGTACATGGGTGCTGAAGATTGAACTCATGCTTGTATGGCAAACACTTGACCGACTAAGCCATTTTCCCAGCTTACTCTTTTCTTTTTTGAGACAGGGTCTCATGCAGCCCAGGCTAGCCTGAACTCACTATGTAGTCAAGGATAACCTTGAACTCCTGATCCTCCTGCCATGTGAACTATCATACTCAAATGTCTCTTGGAATACTGGTGGGGTCTGAACAGCAGTAAGGGGCTAGCCCAGACATATAGGATGAAGTTGAGGTTGGACAATGTATAGGGAGGAATTCAAAAGCCCATCTTCCTGGCTCTACTTTGTCCCATCTCACTATAAGACTCTGGTCCTTTCTGAGCCTCAGTTTCCTTCTGTGTATAGGAGGGCGTTGGATCGGCTGAATCTGTGGGGTTTGTTACCTTAGATGGTGTCCAGCATAGGATCTGGTGCCCAGGCTGCTGCTTGGTTGGTTGAACGAATGAGTGAAAAGTGGAGAGAAGCCGAAGTGAGGTGCTCCGGCTTATTCCTGACTTACTTGTGTGCATGGAAGTCCTCACCCAGCTCCTTTCACATACAAACATACAAATCCATCTGTTCACCCTTACTTCCGTGAATTCACTTTCAGTCAAATTCAGGTTCAGGGTCTTAAGAAGTTTCCTCCAGCCCTGAGGCTTTGAGTCCTGACTCAGAGCACAGTGCTTCTTGGTCACCAGGGATGCCCTGCCCAGTCTTAATGACCACAGCTGCCCTTCCCAGCTCCTCTCTTCTCCTCCTTTTCCATCTAACAGCCTCTCCCTCTCTGACTTTCTGCCTACAGAGGTACAGGGACACAGATGTGCCCTTATATACAGGTACAGCCTCACTGTCTGTAACTGGTCTTTTTCTCTTGTCAGTCCCTGAGTCTCTGTCCCTTTAGCCCCTTGTTCCTCTCATGTGCTCCTGTTTACATCTGTCCTGCTTTCTCCGTCCATCTCTTCCTCCACTTTCTCCTTTCCTGACTCTCCCACAGTATGTTCTCCCTGTGCTCATTGGGTTACCTTGGTCTCTCTTCTCTCTCCTCTCCTCATACCCTGGTCCAGGGACCACTGCTCAAACCCACTCTGTTCCTTGCTCTTTGAGAAGTATCTGCAGTACCCAGATTCTGGCTCAGCTTGGAGGTTCCCATGGCGTCTGTTAGAGGGGCCCTGGCCTCATTGCATTTCCTCCCAGGGATGACTTGGCAGTGATATGCTCTGTTTCCTCACTTCTGCAATTTCCAGGCAACAGCACAGAGGCCAGGCTGGGGTTTGGACCTGGAGGGACACACAGAGCCTACCGCCGAGCTGCTGCCCCTGCTCCAGGTAAGGGTGGTCCCAGTTCTGGCTGGGCAAGAGGGATACACAGATGTCCTCAAGAAGCCAATTGGGGTGATGGCCCCCAGCTGCACTAAAACAGATGAGTGGGTGGGTATTTTAAGGTCCTGCTCTGTTATCTTCCTCAAACCAAGTTTCAAATTCAGAAACAATTTATTCTTTCTGTGCTGGGGGCCAAACCCAGGATTATGCACATTGGCAAGTATTCTACCACTGAACTATATCCTCACTGCTCTTTCTACTTTTAATTTAATCTATTATGTATTTATTTAGCATGTGTGTGTGTGTTTGTGCGCATGTGTGTGCACACCACAGCACACGTGTGGAGGTCAAAGGACAGTTAGTGGGAGTCGGTTCTCTCCTCCCAGCATGCATGTTCCAGGGAACGAACTCAGGTCCTCAGCCTTCGCAACAAGCATCTTTATTTGCCAAGTCATCTCACCGGCCCCTACTTTCTATTTTGTGTCAGAGTCTTAGTAAGTTGCCCAGGCTGACCTTGAAATTCTGCAGACCAGGCATGCCTTAGACTTTCCAGTCTCCTCTGGCAACCTCCTGAGTAGTCACCAGGCCTGGCTTAAAAAGAATTTCTTGTGACCAAACATTCTGTTCTCAGGGAACTCAGCATCTCTTTTCTGAGGCTAAGGCGGTGTCACGGACAGCTCACTGGGAGGTGACTCTGGTGATAAGAGGCGGTTACTTAGATCTCCGGGAGCGGAATGCCATTTGCTTTCCTAACTGTGTGATCTTGGCTAAGTTCTATGTACTGCCTGTGCAGGTTCACAAATTGTCAGTGTCATCTCTCCAGGATTGCTGGGGGGTGGGGGAGCAGGGTCTGGAACAGGGCTGGGCACTTGGGAACTCACTCACTGCTGCATCCCCAGAAGGTAAAGAAGGGAACTGTGTTATTGATACAAAGAGCTAGGTCCAGAAACAGTTTCAACATCAAGTCTCAGGTGCTGGGGACAGAGTCCAGTGTGGCAGCAGCTGTTCCTCACTGGCAAGAGGTCTAGATGTGAGGCTGTCAAACCAGAGCTGGCCAGGTACTTGTTCACAAATGAAAAACGAAGAAGTCAGCAGGTCTCTCCCACACCTCCACAGCTCTCCTGTAAACCTGACCCCATGTCTGGCTGTGCTCCAAGTGTTCAGTGCCCTCCAGTATATTGGGGGTGAGGGATTGACTACAAAGAAGGGCCCCTTCCTCCCTTTCAGTACCAGCCAGGGAAAGAAGGAGGTGACTGGTGCAGGACTTCAGTCTTGCTTAGAAACTGGACCTTGGGCCATTGAGTAGCCTCACTTTCCTCCTTTGTGGAGTAAAATCCTGACCTTGTAATGGAAGGACGGAGTAAGAGGGTGGGTGGGAAGAGCTTTGCCAACGGTAAAACGGTATGCAAACACTAGCATTCCACAGTAGATCTTATCGTAAATGCCTTAAGGATGAGGGATCTATTTTTCTCTGTTTTCTCCTTACCCCCAGTATAGTATGTGCTCAGAACATGCACTGAGCTTGGTATAGTGGAGCACACAGGTGATCCCAGCACTTGGAGGTAGAGGCAATAGGATTGGGAGTTCAAGGCCAGCTTTACTAGCAAGTTCAAGGCCATCCTGGGCTACAGGAGACCCTGCCCTCTCCACCCCCTCCCTCAAAAAAGGTATATGAACTGAAGATGATGATGAGATAGTATGTACTTGGTTGAGGGTGGAGAGTGAGCCACACCCCCAGCTCAGCCCTCACCCTAGTCACCTTGGGTAACCCCACTGATTAGTGAAAGTTTGGGCAAGGGATTCACAGTCCTGGGTAGTGATAACTAAATGTGCACTTTCCCTCCTGATTGGTGCTGGTCTGGTGAGCTGCTGGGATTCCTTTTATTCTTTTACCAGAACCAGAGACCTCTTCTCCTCTGGCCTGTTGAAGAGGAGGTCATTTACCCCTCTTTTTCTAAACAGGGTGCTCCAGAAGGTGGAGGCTGGGGCCCAGGAGGAGCAAGAACAGGAACAGAGCCCAGGAGCACAGCTGAATAGATTCTGGGGACATGGGTTTGCTTTGTGGGTGGAGCAGGGAATAATGAGGAGGGGAGAAACTCCTGGGGGTATGTGTATGTGTTCGTGTTTGTGTTTGCGCGTGTGTGTGTGTGTGTGTGTGTGTGTGTGTGTGTGTGTGTGTATCCTCAGCCTTTTTCAGTTTACCAATTACCAAGTGGTTTTGCAAACAGTTTATCTTCCACCCCTTTTAACAACACTGCTTCGGGACAGGGTACCCCGGGTTATAGTTAAGGATCATGAGTTGGGAAGAGTCCCTTAAGTCTTCCACCCCTTTTAACAACACTGCTTCGGGACAGGCAGGGTACCCCGGGTTATAGTTAAGGATCATGAGTTGGGAAGAGTCCCTTAAGGTGGTGGGTGGCACTGCTAGGACCAGAGTCCTTCTCCCACGCCTCTGACTACCTACCTGGTGGCCTCTCCCAAAAGGTGTGGTTGGTGTGGTGCCTGGCGGATTTGTTGCTCATTAGCAAGCAGTTCTGAGGACACTAGGGAAGGAAGCTCCCAGATGCAGAGCAAATTACCTCATTCAGCTTTTAAAACTGTCACCAGCTAAAACCTTGAAAATACGGACAACCTATGTCCTGCTGGTCTGCTGCTGCTGGCTTGTAATAAAATGAAAGGCTGGGAATACATGCTCCTCGCTGCCCACCACCAAGTTATCACATGTCCCCAGCCACTGAGGCTGGGCTCCAGATGACTGGTCTAGATCATTACAATCTCATTATAATGATAAGTAGTCTGCCTACAAGCTGCCATGACACATCTGGACCATATCCAAATTAGAGAAGAAACAGGGTGACACCCAGATTCCTGGAAATCTCCTGAAAGGCTCTGATGGCTGTGTGACACTCCCCCATATCCCATCCCTGGTAAATACTCAGCCCTCAGCCTGTTAAAAGAAATGGTCCCTCCAGAGTGTGAGCTCCTCTTCTCCATTAACTATTGTTTAAAAAGCCTTGCCCGCTCCTGGGATGATCTGGTTATTTGTGAATGGTATCGAACAGGAAAAGATGGTAACCATACCCCACAGGAAGGTTTTATTTTTTGTTATTTTATTTTATTTGGGTGGTGTTTTTTGTTTTTTTTTTTTCCTGCCTTTTTTAAAATTTATTTTTTTGGTCTTTTTGAGACCAGGGTCTCCCTGTAGCCCCAACTGTCTTGGAACTTGCTATGTAGACCATACTGGCCTTATTTTATTTCTTGAGACAGGGTCTTATGTAACCCAAGCTAGCCTCTAACTCACTATGCAGCTCAGGCTGGAGCTTAAATTCCTGATCCTCCTACCTCCATCTTGCAGGTACTGGCAGTTAGCCTAGCTGTACAGTAAGTTTCAGGACAGTGAGAGATGCTGTCTCAAAATACAAGGTGAGCCTTTAATCCCAGCACTTGGGAGGCAGAGGCAGGTGGATCTCTGTGAGTTCAAGGCCAGCCTGGTCTACATAAGGAGTTCTGGGCCAGCTGGGGCTACAGGGAAATCCTGTCTCAAAAAGACAAAACCCCCCCAAAAAACAGAAAACAAAAAACAAGGTGGGTAGCATCTGAGGAACAACATCTGGGGATGGCCTCTGGTCTATACTCTCTCACACACACGCACACACATACACACACATATACACATGTATACATACACACATATGCACATATATATGTACATAAGTACAAACATATGAAAACACACATGTGCACATGTACACATGCACATATATAAACATACATACACAGGGAATTTGGGAATCCAAAGACCAGGCATCTAGGAAAGCACAAAGCCAGGTCTATGGGGCTCCAGGCCCTGTGTCTGCACCCCACTTTTCTCCCCTGGGTGGGGCTCTGGACTGGTCTTGAGGGCAATAACAGGTCTCAGATTCCCAGGCTAGGAAGAAGCCAACTTGATTCCTGGTAGAAGAGAGGCGTGCCTCAGCTGGGGAAGCTCAGAGGAGGTGCCTCTTGCCCTGCCCCTGCCCAGGCTCTTCAGGAAGCCAGATAGGGAGGTGACTCACAGGCAGGTAGAACCTAGAGTCTGGGGAAGACACCGAGTCATCCTTGGTGTCTCTGAATCTGGAAATTTCCGGGGCTGGCTGAGTCATTTCAATGTCATACACATTCCTGGGTCAAGGTAAGGTCCCCAGCAAAAAGGCAAACTGGCTAATTTTGGTTCTATCCCTGGGACTCGGTCCCTGATAAAGAGTTCTGTTCTTCAACCAATAAATTTGGCCAGCATGGTGCTATAGCACCAGGCAATCTGGTTTGGAATTTGAGCCCTTAATTTGCCTCTCAGTGGAGAAATGGTAATAAGAACACTCAAAGAAGGGAATCCTAAGAGGGTGTACCACTATAGCCAACCCAGGGCACAAATATGAAGCAACAGGGGAGCCAGAAAAGGAAGTAACTCATTTATTGAGCACCTACTACATGCCCAGCACTCCTGTCATTGTGTGTGTGTTGGGGGGGTACACAGGACTTTTTTAAAGAGCTTATTTTGAAAATTTATTTATTTTTTAATGTGTGTGTATATGTGTGTGTGTGTGTGTATGTGTGTGTGTGTGTATGCATGCATACACCTACTACAGCATGCTTGTGGAGGTCAGAGGATAAGTATGTTATTTCTTTCTACCAGGTGAGTTACATGGATAGAACTGAGGTGATCAGACTTGGTAGCAAGTGCCTTTACCTGCTGAGCCACCTCCCTGGTCCCAGACCAGGTATTTTCTATTTAATCCTTGCAGCAACTCTAGGAAATGGAAATTGTTATTTCCATTTTTCAGGGTAAACAGAATCCCATGGAAGTTAAATCTTGGGTAAGAACGGCTGGTGTCTCTTTCTGTCTGTGTCTCTCTGTGTGTGTGGATGCATACACATGCACATGTGTGTGCTGGGGATTGAACCTAGAGCCTTATGTATGCTAGACAAGCACTCTACCACTGAGCTACACCTTTAGCCCTGGCTGGTGTTATTTTGCCAACTGATCTCAGCTTCCATGAAAAGACCTCACTGGTTCCCAGGAGCTTGCAGAACTAATGAAATGTCTAGAAGTCCGATGCAGACAGCTTCAAGCTTGGGTGAACTTGATATAAGCTGATATGGTGAGAGTAACACTGTTTGGAGCAATGTCTGATCTGACTGAAGTAAGGGATTGAGTTATTTCCTGGAGACACCGTTTCTCAGAGCTGTTGCTTTGGAATACCTTGAAATGTGCCAGGCATGGGACCCACAGTCTGCTGAATCTTTGCACCTCTCCTCCCTTTCCAGGGAAGGACCTGTGACTAAAAGACATGGCAGACTTGGCAGTGGTCATGTGACTAGGAAGTGAGAAAGCCAAGATTTGAACCCAGGTTTCTAAGAGTCTGCTCTTAACCACTGTCCTAACTACTTGACATCTTTATTTCACTTGCTGCTTACAAATGAGGGACTAGTGAGATGGCTCAGCAGATAAAGGCACTTGTCACCAAACTTGATGGCCTGAGTTTGATCCCCTGTTCCACATGGTAGGAGAGAACCAACTCCCAGAAGTTACACACACACATAACATACACACACACACACACACACACACAAAATAAATAAATAAATAAATAAATAAGATTAAAAATGCCATTGGGAGGTAGAGGCAGGCAGATCTCTGTGAGATCAAGGCCAGCCTGGTCTACATAGCAAGTTCCAGGCCAGCTGGGGCTAAATTGTCTCAAACAGATCAAAAAAAGATTTTTTTAAATGTTGTATGAGGAGATGTGCATTTTGCAGATGAGGCCAAGAAGAGAAGCAGATTTACTAAAGACTGTACAGCTATGAAGGCTGATCTGCATAATTCCAAGTTAAAAATACAATTATGGGGCGTGGTGGTGCACGCCTGTAGTCCCATCACTTGGGAGGCAGAGGCAGGCGGATCTCTGTGAGTTCGAGGCCAGCCTGGTCTACATAGTGAGTTCAGC
>NW_008350771.1:1723671-1729545 GCF_000622305.1 Nannospalax galili
AACCTAAAGCCGCACGTTTGCTAGGCATGTGCTCCACAACTGGGGTATATTTCCAGCCATTTTCTATTTTTTATTTTGAGTAATTAGAGTCTCGTGTATCCCAGGCTGGCCTTGAACTGCCTATGTAGTTAGGAAAGACTTTGAACTTTGGATCCCCCTGCTTTTACCTCCTCGGTACTGGGATTGCAGGTATGGGCCACCATACCAGGTTTATGCAGTGCTGTGGGTGAAACTCAGTGCTCTTCCCATGCTAGGCAAGCACTCTGCCAACTGACCTGCATCTCCAGCCTTGATCTTTTATTTTATTTTAAAAAAATATTTTATTTATATGCGTGTATTGCCTGCATGTAGGTAAGTGCACCCATCATGCAGTGCCCTCGGAGGACAGAAGAGACTGTCAGATCCCCTGGAACTGGCATTACAGACAGTTGTTAGCTGCCATGTGGGTACTGAGATTTGAACCTGGGTCCTCTGCAAGAACAATCAGTGTTCTTAAACTGCTGAGCCATCTCTCCAGCCCTCAGCCTTGATCTTTTAAATTTTGACACAGGATCTCACTAAGTTGTCCATGCTGGCCTTGAACTCACTTGATAGCCCAGCAGGCCTTGGGTTTTTGATCCTCCTGTCTCAGCCCCCTGAGAAACTTGACCTATAGTCCTATGCCACTAGACTGGGCTCAAAACAATTATTTAAAATTATGGGACTGGAGAAATGGCTCATCAGTTAAGAGCCCTGGCTGCTTTTGCAGAGGGCCCAGGTTTGGTTCCCAACATCCGTATGGTGACTAACAACTGTTCATAGCCCCAGTTCCAAGGGATCCCAAACCTCTTCTGACCTCTGTGGGCATTGCATGACATGATGCATGCAGGTAATACATTCATACAGGTTAAAAAATTATTATTATTGTGTGTATGGGGAGCAGTGGGCATGGGTGCATATTCCTATGAAGGCCAGAGGTTGATGTCAATATGTCTTCACTTGCTTTCCACATTACTTTTTAAAACAATATTATTTATTTTTATTTTATATGTATAAATGTTTTGCTTGCATGTATGTAAATGCACTATGTACCTGTGGAGGCCGGAAGAGGGCGTTGTATCCTCTGGAACTGGAGTTACAGATGGTTGTTAGCTACCATGTATGTGCTGGGAACTGAATCCAGATCCTTTACAAGAGCTCAGTGCTCTTAACTGTTGAGCCATCTCTCCAACTCCTCCACCTTAGTTTTTGAGATAGGGTCTGTACTGGACAGCTTTAGTTATCAACTTGACACACCTGGTTAGAAGGAACCTCAAATGAGGAATTATCTTCATTGGATTGGCCTGTGGCCATATTGGTGGGGCATTTTCTTGGTTGTTGAGTGATGTGGGATGGGAGGTGGTCCTGTGTCATATAAGAAAGCATGTTGAGCATGGGCTGGGGGACGAAGCCAGTAAGCAGCATTCCTCCGTGGTCTGTGCTCCAGGTTCCTGCCCTGAGCTCCTGCCGTGGCTTCCCTTGATGATAGCCTGTGCTTATAAGCCAAATAAACCCTTTCCTCCCCGAGTTGGTTTTGGTCGGTGTTTTTATCACAACAGAAAGAAACTAAAGAAGCTCTCTTCACTGAAATTGGAGCTAAATATTTTGGCTAGGCTGTCTGGCCACGAGCTCTGTGGATCTGCCTGTCTCCATCCCTCTGTACTGGGATTATAGATGCTCATAATCACACCACCTTTTTGAGTACTGGGGATCCACACTCATATTTTCACACTTGCACAGTATGCACTTTCTCACTGAGCCATCTCCCCAACACCTTTGCTTTTATTTATTTATTCACTTATGTGTGTATTTGTGATATGTATGCCATGTGTGTACAGGTGCCCACGGAGGCCAGAAGAAGGTATCAAATCCCCTGGAGCTGGACTTATGGTGGTTGAACCACCTGATGTGGGTGCTAGGAACTGAACTCCGGCCCTCTGTAAGAGCAGTGCTCTCTCCTTTTATTTTTGATAGTGGCCATTTTAATGGGTGTGGGGTGAAATCACCGTTTTGCTGTACACTTCTGTGATAACTAAGCTATTGAGGGTCTTTCCTGGGCTCACTGCCCATCTGTATCTTCTTTGGAGAAATCTCTATTTTAGTCTTCCACTCCCTCTTCTCTGTTGATTTTTGCAGTGTGAGAATCAAACCCACGGTCTTCTGTGCACTACTTTGCTCTTTTGGTTGTTGTTTTAAGACAGGGTCTCCATATATAGTTCTGGCTGGGTTGGAACTTGCTATGTAGACCAGGCTTGCCTGGAACTCAAAGCAATCCTCCTGCCTCGGCCTCCTAGGTAGTGGGAGGGTAGGTGTGTTCCATCCTGTCTTATTCTTTACCCCCCCCCCACCACTTGTTTTATAGCTTATGTAGTACAGGCTGGCTTTGAATGTGCTGTGTAGTGAAGGCTGGCTTGATCTTCTGATCTTCCTATTTCTATCCTACATTCTTTCCTGGAATAATAGGTGCTTTACCTGGAAAAAAAAAATGAGTATAAAACCCATCTTTCAAAGCTGATTTGAGCAGGAAGTATGATCCTTGGTAAGAATTAATGCCTGTAGAGTTCCCTAGTGAATGGTCTCCAGTGTCCTGAGTTCAGGTGGGCTGGCTCTGGTTTTCCTGCAGCCACACCCCCCAACCCAGAAAGGAATGCTCGAATCCAAGTGTATGTGCCCATATGGAAGGTTGGTGCACTCCCTCTGTCCCCAGCACCCAGCCTCTGCTTGGCTGGTGAATGAACCTTGGAAACCCGAGGGGCTGCAAAGCACGTGGATGAACTTGACCGTGTCTGATTTACAGCTTATAAATATTTGGACATTCCTACTCTTCACCTCAATTGACCCCACACATTAAAGGGAATGGCCGGCTAGTGAACTCAGCTTTCCAACCAGAGGCTACCCTGCGGAATTAACCAGCACATTCCTGATGCTCCCCACCCCCACTGCCCCACTCTGGTTGGTGCCCTTTTCCCAGTGTTTCCAGGGTACATGGGGCAGAGGTCCAGATGGCAGAATTACTGTGTTTAAATGAATTTTTAAAAATATTTTATTTATTATTTTTATTTTATGTATATGAACGTTTGGACTGCATATATGTAAGTGCACCACATGTGTGCAATGCCCAAAGAGGCCAGAAGAGGGTATCAGATCCCCTGGAACTGGTGTTATGAATGGTTGTTAGCCACCATGTGGGTGCTGGGACTGGAACCCAGGTCCTCTGGAAGAACAGCAAGTGTTCTTAACCACTGAGCCATTTCTCTAGCCCCATGCTCACTTTTATGTGATTCTGGGGATCAAACCCAGGGCCTCGTGTATATGAGGCAAACACTCTACCAACTGAACTACACCCTCAGCTCTGATTGTAGAATTTTTTCAGATGAAGAAGCAGAGACTCAGAGAGTGATGCCACTTGCCTAAAGCCATGTAACAGGCAAATAAATGGTGAGCCAGGTACAAACCAAGGGCCTTATGACTTCAGAGTCCTTGTTATTTCTGTTTCCCTTAACCCCCAGTTTGTGTCCTCAGAAAGACTAGACATATTTTTTTTATGACAGACTCCTTGAACTGGTTGTCTGACATATTCATTTATTTCCTTGTGCATGAGCTGGGGGTAAATATGGGAAAACACCTTCATCTCTGATCTCCAGAAGCTCCCATTCTGGTGAGGAAACCAGGAGAGAAATCAGTATCTAAAGCATATTGTGAGCTGGGTGTGGTGTTGCAGGTCTGGAATTCCAGCTAGTCAGAATCTCAGGTTCAATGTCTGCCTGGGCAACTTGATGAGACTCAGAAAGTAAAAAGAGGGCTTGGGAACTCATGTGGTGGTGGAGCACTTGCCTAGAGTCCAGGAGGCCCTGGGTTTAATCCTCAATACCACCCTCTCTCCAGCACATACCGTATCACACGCTGTACTGAGGAGTGTGCCCATTGCCACGATGATCCAGAGATTAATCCCAGCACTTGGGAAGCAGAGGCAGGCGGATCTCTGTGAGTTCAAGGCCAGCCTGGTCTACATAGCGAGTTCCAGGACAGCTGGGGCTACAGGGAGACCCTGTCTCAAAAAAAAAGACCAAATAAATAAATAAATAAATAAAAAAGTATTCCATCAAAGTCCAACTTGGGGAATCAGTGAGTTTGGACTCATAGAGCACAGGTGCAGGGTTACTTATAGGACAATGGGTGACCCAAAGCAGTTGTACCACTAGATTGGATGTACCCCAGATTGGATGACTTCCCTGTGGCTGCATAGATGGAGTCCCTCCTTCAACTAACTTTCCATAGTTTATATACTCTAGCGTCTCCTGAGACCATGAGGTCACGTGCAGTTAAGATAGAATTCAGCTATCTGGGAGGTATCTGGGAGGAAGAACCTCAGGTGAGGACCCAATGACCCTCCCCACCTCCTCTTCAATAATGGAGCATCATCAGTCAACCGGCTCCATCTCGAAGGATCTCTTGCCCCTAGTCACAGTTGCTCTGATGAAGATGATGGCTGTTAATGCTTGGAGGACAGGGCTCTACAACAGCATCTTTGGATTAGGTCTTGTGGGGCTGGAGAGATGGTTCAGCAGTTAAAATTCCACCCTGGTTTTGCTCTTGCCCCTGCCCTCTGTCTCCTACTGAAGTGAGTCGGGTGATCTTGCTCGCCTACTTAGCGGCACTCTTGTGGCTCTCTGGTCCTCATAGAACAAAAGGTAAACTCAGCACAGTACTGAGCAATCAGGAGCCTGCTGTCCTCTGGCCCTGACCCACTGCTCCTATTTCTCACTCCTTATGGCCTTTCAGTTCCTTAAACACCAGAAACTTATCCATACATCAGAACGTGACAAACTCGTTCCTACCACAGGCCCTTTGTACCTCTTACCTAGATCTCCACCAGCCTTGTTCCTTCTCATCTTTTAGATTTCAGCCTGGTGAAGATAAGGCTTCTGTGGGTCCCTAGACCTTATACAATTGGGGAGATTTCTCTTGAAGAAGAAAAGATACCAAATTATAATTATCCAATTTGATACAGGACCTGAGGGGGGGTTGGGAAGTTTAAGCATCGTTGACTTCCTGGTAGACCTATTCCTGGTTTTTTTTATGTTACCTCCTCTGAGTGGATCCTGCTTTTTTTTGGTCTTTTTTGAGACAGGGTCTCTCTGTAACCCCAGCTGTCCTGGAACTCGCTATGTAGACCAGGCTGGCCTCGAACTCACAAAGATCCACCTGCCTTTGCCTCCTGAGTGCTGGGATTAAAGGCGTGCACCACCACGCTGGCTTGGATCCTGCTTTTTAAAGCAGCTCCCTAGCCATGGATGGAGCTCAGATCGTAGAATGTGTGCCTAGCGTGCACAAAGCCCTGGGTTCAATCCCTAGTACCGCATAAACTGAATGTGGTGGTGCATACCTATAATCCCAACACTCTGATGGTGGAGTCAGCAGGACTAGAAGTTCAGACCATCCTTGACTACACATTGAGTTTGAGATCAGCCTGGCATATAAGAGACCCTATCTAGGGGCTGGAGAGATGGCTCAGCGGTTAAGAACACTGGCTGTTCTTGCAGAAGACCCGGGTTCAAATCCCAGCACCCACATGGCAACTAACAACTGTCTGTAACTCCAGTTCCAGGGGATCCAACAGCCTCTTCTATCCTCCGCAGGCATTGCACGACATGGGTGCACTTACCTACATGCAGGCAATACACACATACACATAAAAATAATAAATAAAAGCTGGGCATGGTGGTGCATGCCTGTAGTCCCAGCACTTGGGAGGCAGAGGCAGGTGGATCTCTGTGAGTTCAAGGCCAATCTGGTCTACATAGTGAGTTCCAGGACAGCTGGGGCTACAGGGGGACCCTGCTCCAAAAAGACCAA